>NC_089650.1:34408200-34729271 GCF_037042795.1 Molothrus aeneus
CCCCTATACTTTAGCTGTTCCTGACATAGTGGATCCACAATCCCAATTATGGTTGTGGTCTGCAATACAACAGTAACATAAATGATAAGTAGAGTCCTTAAGCTTATCTGACTTTTTAAATAAAACTTTGAAAATACAAAGATGTAGGTGGACAGAATTATTAAGCAAGCTGGTTGTAACTGCCTGTTGAACTAATCAATTCATATAAAGACGAGGAAATGTAGGGGAAGACAGATATTAAGAATGAGGAATTCTGCAGCCTATGGAATTCAGTAAGATCTGAATGAGCAGTTTGCCTGGATAAAGATGGCATGCCATTGTGTCTGCATATTAAGGGGTTTACTGTGAAACTTTTGCAAGACATCTTGATTTATACTGAAGTAGAATGGCCAAAGCCAAGGAGGAATGACAGCTCCCAGGAAACTCAGCTGAGGCATATTACAGCACAGCACATTTGTCAGGCTACCAGTCACAGCTCAGGCCCACAGAACCATGCAATTGTTACCTAATAGAATCAGAAGACTGGGATATCCAGTAATTTGGCTTTGACTATGGTTACAGAGTTTTTGATTTCACTATTATGGCCTCAGAAAGCTTCATCTTGAAGTCTTATGGCAGCAGCAGATCTAGATATTTATAAACCACTGAATTATTCTAATGCAATTGTGGAAAAAGATATTAAAATGCCTTCTGAAATCAAACACCATCCTCTCAGAATAGCAGATGCACTGTTTGCATGGAATATGCTTTTTCCATAAAAGAGAACAGAAGCTAAATATACTAAAACTCATGTGAAATTAGTCTTCAGAAATACGCAGCTGTGTAACATTATAGATCCTGTTGAACAATGATATCCCAGCCCAAAAAGGCACCTTAATCAGGGCCTCTCTCCTATGGCACCATCCTATTTTCAGTTAACAATGTTTTCAGATGAGCCGAAAAGGGGTACTTTGCTCCCACCATTATAATTTCTGCTATTCTTTTCTTTACCCTTTACAAAAGCATGAAAGCACTGGATTGCTAATTACTTCTATCTAGCCTATAGGAAAATTAGTTTATCTTCCTGATCAAAGCAAATGAGGCAGATCATGGCTGATTAGAATGCAACAGTAAAATCTCCATACTTTCTATTCCACCCCCTTTTCTCTCAGAAATGGGGCCTGTGTCAAATATGTAGGTATTTCCCACGACCAGTCTGGACTCGGTTTCCAACGGGCTCTGGGGCTGGGACAATGGTTCTTACACAGACACTGAAGTTCTTTAGTTCAGTCATTGTGCAAGGAAAGAACTGGTAACCCCTTAGCTAGCATTAGATAAAACATCTAGATTTACATATTTCCCTAATTGCTTTTTTTGAATGTGAGTGAGATTTATCTGACCAGAGTTAAACATCTCCTTCATTAGACTACTGAAAATACAAGCCTATGCTTTTCAGGCAGAGCTGCACTTGGTTCTAACCATGGCATTAAAACACTGGTTTCCTCTACACTGGGACAAAGGGATGTCTACCTTTACTTCTCAAAGCACTATCTAAAGAAGGCTTGAATACTTGTTTCCAAGGTGGCTGCTGCATCACATTGCAAAACTGAATACCCTTGCTCCTTCTAAGTAGCTGCATTTTTCATCACTCTAGTATTTTACTCTTCACTTTTTACCCTTCATAACTCATTCCCCTTCAGTTTGTGTTCTATGGCTTTCTTAGATGAAAGCCAAGCTATATGGCCACTTTATTTATAACCAATTACTATAAATTAACAGTAAATCTCACATTTAGCTCCATTTAAACATCACTATGCAGCTGCCCATTTGAAAATAAAATGGTTGCCTTTTTTCACTTCAGTGGGCACAATACAAAACATCCATTGAGCTTCTCCTTTATTGCAGCTGCCAATGCCCAGCTGACTTTTAACAAACCAACCAAGCGGAATAACAATGCAGCTGCAACATTTTATGGTATTTCTGTTAGTTCTCTTTTGAGACTGAAGGTGTTAATTAGGAATCAAAGAATACAACCCTGCCGGCTTTCTTTCACAAACTATACTCTGGCCATTCCAGTTTTCAGAAGGAAAATAAATCTAATAAAAGGACAAAAATGTTGTTTGTCACACCAGTAACGTGTATTTAAGATCCTTTGATCACAAGCTTTTTATGTAGTCTTGTCAGACAGGCTGAAAATATTTTTTCCTCTCTTTTCTCCTTTCTTCAAGCTTTTCTGAATACTGATTCCAGGATTGTCTGAAAAGGTGAAAAAAAAGATAGAAACTGGAATGCTTGATGGTTTAAAATGGGTTTGCTGAGAAAGCCAGCTTTAGATCAAATAAAATAATTGCTCACTTTTCTGATTCAGGTGTAAGTTGTTTTGAAATAAAAATGAGCTGTTCCTGTTACAGAGTTTAGTAATTCTTTAATTAAAAAGTATCATTTAATGTTTCAAGCCATTAGATGTTATGCAGATGTTTTAATATTAGTACATCAATTCTTTTGTGGAATCTCACTTTAAACCACAAAATATTGAAAAATATCTGAAACATACATATAGTCACACGTACCACACAATACATATTTGATGTTTTAGTTACACTTACTAACCATAATCATGTTAGATGCATTTAAAGGTAGAAGTATGCGTCACTATCTTTAATCTTTAGACAAAGTTAAAACCTTAAAATAGGTTTATGAAGTTAGCACAACTGAGAATTAGTCAAGCTTGCTAGCTTACCCAGCAAGAGCTTTCACTGTTAAATACACAAATCATGCCAAAATCCATCAATCCTGCCAGGGAATGGCAGAAAGAAGATCTGGTTATTGATTTAATGATAATGAATTGAGCAGGCTCTTAAGGTTACCTGCAGAGTTTGCTAAAATGTAAAACAAAGTCAATTTTAATAAACACTTTTTACAGAAGCATATATAAGGTTTTTTTTTGCCTTAAACACAACATAAGAGAAACATCCAGCTCTACTTACCTGGTTAAACATTTAATATAGTTTCTTATAATGTTAAGTATCTATAGAGGGCGGTGATTCTAAAACATATCTGAGGGTTTTGATATTTGATAATCCAGAATTACAGAACTTCCTTAAAAATGTTAAAGTACAAATCTTAGCAAGAAAAATAAGTTCTGATGAATGCTATCATGCTGTATGTCTCATGTAAAGTGCAGTTTCTGGCTACTGTAAGAGACTCATATTGACATGATTCAGTTATAAAGGTACATGTTCTTTAGTGCCCCAAGAGTACCATTTCTTACATTCTGGAATTTTAGAAAAGCAAAACATAAAATTGGAAGATTTTGGGGATTTTTGTAAAAAACAAATATGTTTGCCTTTTTTCTTTTGTAAAGGGATAAGATGATAACCTATTAATTTGGTTGGTTGCTGTAATTTTATCTGTTTTACTTGTTGAGCATTGGTTGTGGATGTACAATTTGGTTGATTTTCACAGCAAGCAATGGCAGCTGGAAGACAGAAGAGAATATTGTCTTTCTGCATATGGAATATGGTAAAACCAGCAAATATATTTGAAATTTGCTGCTGCAATCACTTCTTACAATGCTTTTGTTCTGTTGTTGTAGCATAATAGTGCTATCGCATCCAAAGGAATGGAATTAGTTTCGTAGCAAGATATCAAGTATCTATACATAAGCCATACTTCTTTCTATAGAGTTAATAATTATTATCAATGTTAATAATTTGTTCTGGATGATATATTTCATGGCTTTTTCAGAGTGAGGTGACATTTTCAATGGTAAGGTCATATCTAATGAATCTTTCACTTTCTTAAATGTGGCCTTATGTGCTCTACAAGCTTTTTACCCAGTCATTATTTTGAAATTATCTGTGTATATATATCTGAAATTTGGTGTATATACTTCACATTTACTAGACTCAAAAATTCAAGAACTGTGAGTATTCAAGACTTTTAGAGACATGTCTGGATGAAAATTTTTCTCTCGTTTGACTACTAAATTGAAGCACTGTAAATGAACTCAGATTCTCTGAGAATGTTTGGGTGGTCAGTTTTGCTAAATTCTAGATTCATCTGGAATATGAATTTATATTGTGTCTGTTATAAGAATCCCCAATGAAATTTTTACAAAATATTGTTCATCAACTATACCAAATTAATCAAGGGAAAAGACTTTTGTTAATGAGCACATGACTACAACTAAATCAAAGATAAGAAAATCCTGTCCTTATGGTTTTCTGTAGGGTCATTTTTGCATAGGAACCTGGAATGGTGCAAGGGCACTTGAAAAGTTTTCTGATCCCCTTCATCAGCTCACTGAGCTCCCAATCTGTTGTCTCTGTCCATTTAGCTCCACTGGTCTGGCTGTTTCTGTGGCCACATTCTAAAGTGCATCAGTGAAATGAGATATATACTTCTCAACCAGAAATGTGTTTCTTTTTAACTAGATTTCACAGAACTGGTTAGGAGCAGAGTCCAACAAACAGCTGAATCAGCACAGCTGAAAGACATGAAGCCTAGAGCAGGAGTGGGGGAACAACTGGCTCCAAGGGGAGGGGAAGGCCAATATGATTGTCTAAACAAGTCTCTTTTTCAGAAAGATTCTTAATATGGAAGCACATTTTTTCCTGAGTTTCCTCTTCCAAGTCCAATCTTCCAGAAAATTTTGAGCACTGTCTTCTTCCAATTCTGTGAATACAGAAACTTAACTAGCAAAGACAAGTAACTCCTACACAGGGAATTCTGCTGCAGAAAGCAAGTTCTTTTCCCAGTGCTCTGCCCTGCTAAGCAAAATCATCAACGGCACTTGAGCCAGGACTCTCAGAAGTCAGCACACATGTTGGCACCTTGGAAGTTCACTTTTGGTGATCTACATTTTCAAAGTTTTTTCTCCTCACAGATCTAGCCAGTCCTAAATCTGTTTCCTTTCACATCTTGGAGAAAGAGCTCATTTTGGTTTCTTCTGTTTTTGAAAGATGAAATTCTGTGCTTGTGGGACCAAAAGTGAAAGCATATAGATTAAATATATTAGAAAATAAAGCATACAAATCACCCTTTTCCTGCCCTCCTTCTCATTTCTTTCACTAAAGCACTAATACTGCAAGATTTCATTACATACCCTCAATTACAATCTTTGGACTGAACCCTACATGTCCTCAATGTCTTCATTCTGTTGTTCTTTCAGGCAGAGTAATTAGAGTAAAGAATAAATTAGCTCTCAAAGGTAGCTTCTGCAATGATGGCACTGATTTCAATTACTCTGTATTTTTTTCCTTTTGGTAAGTCAATAATTTTTTAAAAAATATATTCGCTAGACACTCACTATCTTTTTTGAGAACTTTAATTTAAAGGAATTTAAAAAATCTCAAACAATTCACTGTAAGAGCATACAACAAAATAAATATTATAAGGCTCAAACATATGCCAAGAAGCTCTTTCCAAGCCTGTATACAGGCACACACAAGATCTCTATGTATTCTATCAAGTGCAACTTAGAAAGGAAATAGTGTTTATCTTCTCAGGTAATGTCTAAAAAATAAGACATCTAATTCAGATTCAGATTCAGATAAAAAAACCTTTGGAAAAGTCTCTTCCTAGATCTGGAGTAGTAATCTGAGAAGCTTGAAAAAGCTTTGTTGTCTGGTGTAAGGCAATAAAGATTGTAAGGATAAATTTCATAAAATCTGCGTAGGCACTTTGAGATGCAAAGGACAAACAGACATACTAGGAAGGGAGCAGAAGATATGGGGGTAATTGTCTCACAGCTGACTGCCTGATGTCACCCCAGTCACAGCACAATCCATCTTTCCTTCCAGACACAAACCAGCTAGGTTAACAGCTGTATCCAAAATAATATCACTGCCAGACTCCCCTGAATGCAGGATATCTTTGTATCCAAGGAAAAATTTAATGTACAGCTAGCTGAGCAGTATTTCCACTTTGTCAGAATGAAAGATTCAGATACTGAGAAAAAATACACTAATTTTTGTATCTTAACATATTTTACACTTGGAAGATAGGACTTAAATGGTGTGTGGAGGCACTGCACTATAGAGAAGCACTGCAACTGAAATCATTATCCTGAAGATGCACACACTGGCATTAGCCTACACTTATGTCTCCAGAAAACATAGTATGTATAAAAAATCAAATAATTTTACTGGTGAGATTTAAATAGAGCTAGCAAAGCTTGTAGTTATATTGTCATGTCTTCTGCATGTGATAGTTAAGAACATAGACGTAATTTTTTTTAAGATCCAAGAACAGCCATTGACTCAAACAGCTGAGCTAAACTCACAGTCCTGACAGACTGTCATTTTTAACAGAACTGAGGAGGACTGGATCAGTCTGAACAGCCCTCATCCACCTCCAGCCCCCTTGGGACAATACAATGGTATATGGCAAACCTCCTCAGAAGCCATAGACATTTTAAATTCTCTGTTTGACAGTTCTGATTAGTGGAACAATTCCCTATCTATACACGAGCTGACTGCTTTTCTAAGAAGCAGTGTAAGGCCTTTCTTTGTGAGCTGTGTCTCTGTCTTAAGTAACCTATGGAGAAAGATATTTTAAAATAGTGAAATATACCTCAAGCCACCTCTTCCCTGAATTTTAAAAGCCGCATAAACTCTACTCCAGTATCCCTTGCTGAATTCTTCTTTGTAAGTAGCACAGCCAACAGCATCACATGCTCTGTGAAATACTGATAGAGTAGCATGAGGGACAGAACAGGTATTCAAACTGGTAACAGTCTTTTATTCATTTTAATATCACTCAGCCTTATGTATATGCTTACTCAGTGACATCCCAGACTTGTTTCTCTACAGCAGGAATCTTGCATTTTATTAATTTATTCACAGAAAACTGCACATTTATTTAATGTCATATGTTTGGAGATATTATTCCATTGGTTTAACATGCACTTTCATTTGTCCAGTGTTGCAGTGTGATATTCCAATAGTCCAGTTTGAATATTTCACAATCAATATTGTGTCTCATGTTAATTAATATGTTAATACTCAAAATACTATGTTAATTTATTTTCTGAGTGCTTGAAAATAATTTTAAAGTTAGTTTATGATGCCATGCTAGCAGTAAATATAACAATTATCTTCTTATCAAAACATTTAATTGCGTATTTTTTACTAAAATTGGCAGTCAGAGACAACTGCATGAACAAGACTAATATGAAAAAAGAAATAAAACCAGTATTCACAGGAAATAAAACCAGTATTCACAGGAAATAAAATTTTACATGGTCTGTATTATCTATTTTGGTGGATGATATAAAAGAAAACATAAATTAGTGTTGTTGGGGTTTCTTTCTATAATTTTAAAACCAAGTGTTACTGAAATCAATCCCCGTAGTTCTTTCTTTATACTTCCCCTGACACAGAACAAAACATTCAATATGTCTTTTTTAACTACAAGTGAAGAGATACATAGAGTACATCATTAAAATACTAGCTCAAGAATTATATGCTCTGAAGCAGCACTGCAGAATCATCTTATGATGCAACTTCAAAGCTTCTATCTCATACTCAAACTACTGAAAAACTCCACCTCATATTTCATCTTCATCAATAACTGTGCCATAGTGTATAAAGAAAAAATTTGAACTCCCTTTGTCCTCTGTCATTCTTCCACTTGATGCAGCCCTGTTTGTTTTGGGTCAGCTTGCACAGCCTTGGACCGTGCATTCCCAAAGTGCACCCAGGGTCACTGCAGGAGCAACAGGCCTGCTCTAATTGCACCTGAGGGGACTGACTTGGGCATTTGCTTGTCACTCTGCTTGAAGATTTCAATGATCCAGGAGCAGCTCTGGGAGTTAAACAGTGTACAGATACACCAGCCGCTTCGTCTACTCCTTAGACCCATCCTCTAAAGTGTCCTATTGGTCAGTGCTGGCCCAAGGCATTCCATTGTAAACAGACTCAGCAGCATAGAAGAACACTCAGTTAATGTCTAAACCTCCTAATAAATGTTAAATTACTAAGTACTTTAATTTCTAGAATTTTTTCTGATAAGCCATTTACAGGTAGAGAAAAAACCATTTATTTATAACACTAGCAGTGATATTACTAACTGAAAAAAACATAGACATAATCCTTTGCTGGTAAGGTGTATTTTTTTCCAGTATGTCTTTCTGTTAAAATTCTCCTGTGGCTGGGACATCCATTCATTTACCAAAATCATATTGTTAAATGATGATTCACAGATTTCTTATTTTCATTTGGTCATTATTGAACAACCATCTTAATACTGCTCTATAAAAAATGTGAATACAACTTAATGGAAGCTCTCCATGCTAAAATAATCCAAACCACTAATGAATGTCTTTAACACTTAATTACTATCATTGATACTTTGGTAATTACTCATTCACTAAATATTAAAAAAAAACCTGCTTGTGTACTCACCATATGGAGATATTTGGATAAAGAGTGAGTAATTTCCCTTAGATTAGACTCATCACATCCCAACAGAATCCTCTACAATAAACTAACTGTGACATACCAGGGGTTCCATCCACATCATTGAAAGAAGCTTCAGTTCTAGCTTCATTGGAGACCAAATTAGCTCATAATTAGTTTTCATAAACCCTTATCAGAAGGGATTAAACCAGCAGCACATTGAGAGCAGGGAGCATTTCCTTATAGACTTCCCACACAGAGATATAACACTGCAAATAATACCATCCACTAAATCTGGATATTACAAATTCCTTGTGAAATCTGATGCTCTTCCAGCACCGCATTATGGAAAGACAGGCAGGAACATAGAGCTGCATGACTACAAGACACCATATCCATGATTGATGACAAATGTAGAAAACAGACCACATCTGGATTCAGGTTTATGGGATTCTTCACAAATTGACCAGAGGCAGCCATTGAAGGCAGAACAGCTGAGGCACCAATATGTACAGAAATGTGATTCTGATAACTCTATTTGGTATGACAGTTGTTTCTAACTATGAGTGTAATGAATGTACTACAGCACTGTGTAAGCATCCTCCAAAAAACCCTGTTGCTCTGTTCACTTAATGCTATCAACAATGGCCGCAAAATAACTGAAAAACAAAAGAAGTTCCTTCCTTCCTGAAACTCCTGCAAAATTTGTACAGTTGACACAACTCCCTGACACAACACAACTCACATGCCAGAGTCTGCACCCTGATGCAAACAAGGCAATAATGATGATCACTCAATGGTATGCCAAAAATCTTTTTTTCAAAAGAAAAAACTGACTTTTGTTTATTTAAAAAAGATGGACAGTGTGCATACTAATGATACAATAGAAGCTTTTCTGTCAAGAGTTGGTACTTTAAAACCAAAGCAAATGCTTAAATTTAATTATATTAATTATTACTTTTCAAAATCTTTAAAATTTTCAAATTCAATTTATTTTAGCAGTACAAATTTCACACAATTAAGTTAGTTCCATTAGTATAAGCCTAGCAGAAGCTACATGAAATCTTCCTTGGCATAAATCTACTAATTTACCTACATGGAATGGCACACAGAAATCTGTGTGAATGGGTGTCTTAGGTTGTTCAAAGAATCACTAGCAAAAGCAGGTTTAACATTAAAGTGAAAGCATGACAAAGCTCATTGGCAAGGTTCACTCTACTGCTAACTAGATGGTTAAAGCACACAGAGAAAAATCAGACTAAAACATAAAAATTGACAAAACTTTTCTCTGTGGAGGCTGAGGATGAAAAAAAGGGTAAGGATTAAAAGGAGTAACAGAGACTCTTCCTCTTAGTCCCAAAGTTTAGAGCAAATCTGCCTGCCAATCTTAGCCCTAGACTTGACCAATGGCTTGCACCTAAAGATTTTAAGCACATTTAAATTTAGCAGCACTTAATAGCCTAATTTAAACAATTTGTCAAAAGATTCAATAGAATTTGCTATAAGCACAATAGCAACTCATTTATAGAGGTACCTTATGAATCTAACCCACTTAAAAATCTAAGGGAGAAACATTCACAGCACATTTGCTATAGCATAGGCACACTCATACAAACACCTAAAGGAGTATGGACAAGGTATAGGTCTGTGAAAAATTCCTGTTTAAGTGCAGTACTCATATCAGATGCCTTTGCACCTTCTCTACAGGTGAAGATTTGAGCCTCAAGGAGCGGGGATATTGACCCAGGTTCTATGGGTGGCACTTGGCAGTGATCCTCCAAGTATAGCAAACTTGAGAGTTCGCTGGCTCTGAGAGGTGTCCCACACAGAGGGAATTTCCTGATCAGAGCCTGCTGTGAACATGGAGAGCTCAGAGGGTCTTACTTAGGACTGCTGTTTATAGGGTCGCGAGGGAGCTGGCTTTAGTCACTTTGGTAATTGCTTTAGTTGGCTTTAGTAATTTTCTGTTGTGGTCAAAATTCGGGTCGGTAACCTTCTTTGAAAGTTTGATAGCAAAAATGTTGTTCCACTTGAATTGTCATTCAAGCAAGAAAAATAAATTTCCATGGCTGTTCACTAAAAAACAGGAGCTCATTAGACAGAACTAGTTCCTGGGAGCAGACAAGGTTTCTGATAAGAAAAAAAGGTTAGCCCAAGTGCTGTTCATCAAGGCTGTGGGCTAGCAAGCATCTCTGAGATCATAGTGCATATTCAGTAAACATTTTTTTTATTCTAAAAACACGTACCTCAAGATTCCAAGAATGTGTTTAACTATGTTCTGTACTGTCTCTGGCGTCCAGGTAGTTAGTATGTTCCAAAGGGGTTGTCCTGGTCTTTCTTTTCACATCTGTCTTGGCCAGAAGGAAGTAAAGTTCTGGCACTTGACAGTTCACACTACTTTATATGTGCAGGTATGAGACACAGTGAAGCCTCCATATGCTGAGGAGCTTACAGTCTTCCCAGATGCTATTCTTTGATCAAGAGCTTTCACATTTTCCCTTTTCAGTGCTAGGCCTAAAAAAGACCACGAGACCCTTTTCCTGCTACCAGTTACTCTTCCACAGTGCCTCACACTCAAGTTTTAAAAACACCTACCAGCAGCACTGCACACCTTTACTCTTCACCCCACCATAACTATATCCTCAGGTTTTATCTCCACTAAGGAAACAAATATTTCTGATGATAACTCTGCCACAGTAACTGTACACTGCAAAGTCTTACTGCATACACATGGCACAAATGTGAATTGTGAATTTAGAATTTAGTGCTAGACTAGAGTGCCACTTCTCCTGGGGGTTTACAATGTTTAGAATTGGTTGAGCTGCCTGATGAGAGGTACAAGTCACTACTCTACGGCACCGATACAGGCAGATTCCCAGACAACCTGCTGTCTCTTTGTTCTCCATCTACTTTTTGTTGCTCTATTAAGCTTCCTGTAATTGTGTGTGCCTGTTGCAGGTTACGGTCAATACAGTGAGGCTTTATGCAGGGACCCTCTAGGACAGGAATGTACTCCCTGAGACCCTTGTCAGGTCACAAAGTTGAACCTGCACCTCTTTTGGACTGCTTCCAGTTCCTTGTCTTTGCACAACTTCAGCACAACTGCAGGCAATATTTTCATATTGCACCAAGCGTATGGATCCTGTATTTCCTTGTCAGCAGGTCAAATATTACTCTCAGATGCCTGCACAGACTTACTTATTCCAATAAGAAACTTATATATCACAGAATTCAGGTCACATAGACAGCCAGGAGCAAAACTGAAAGGCAGGCAAATACCCTTTTGAAGAGAAGAAATTTTCTTGGGATCTCCCTTATTTTACCATGTCATACTCACATTTAGCACATAATTAAGTATTCTTAATCTACAGACCTCCAGCTTTTTTCAGCCACCACCAAATTAGTCAAATTCAGATGCAGGTAGTTGTCCCAGCCATCACATATAAGGAGTAAGACTAGAGAAAAGCAGCGTGATTTACTTGAATCCATAAATTACTATATCCAGGAGCAGAAGGACTTAAAGGTCTCTTTACCTGAATCCCAGTTATAGCTAACTGATTATAGTCCTTGTTCCCAGAAGCAGTTTCTGCGTTTTTCTCATGCTCCCAAAATGACAATCTCTTGAATTAGGGTGTTTAAGAAACTTTGGTTTCCGGGTCTTCATAAGGATAAATCTTATTTCTGGACACTGGACAACTTGGTCTCATCCTCCACTACAAACATAAATGCAGCCTCATCATATGTGAGACCAACAGGAAAAATATTTAATTTCTGAGGCAGCCTCCACACCAAGCTGATTAAGGATCAAGCTCAAAGGCAAGTTACTCATCAAGGTGGTTCAGAACATCTAACTTTCAATCGTGGATGAGAGAGAACTTTGTCTTATCTTACTTGCTTCCTTTGCCAGCTGTGACCTTCTCCCCTCAGGGTACACAGAGACTCATTTACAAACTCAGTGAATGCCAAATCAGTGCAGCTACACTTCCCTTGATGCTGACATCATCTCACATCTGTTCTTTCATTCACTTACACTAGCATTTTTATTATCACAGGATCCAGAAGGCATGGTACAACTGGCATTGTAAGATGCCTACTGCTGCAGAAATGAGGGCTAGGAAAGTCCTATTTCTGTGTAATATCAGTGCTCTAACTGTTCTATCCTCAAACAAAACAGGCTGAGGTGTTAGGTGAAAAAACTAACAGAATAAGAAAAGAAAGACAAGTAGTAGTACCGAACACCAGCTTTACTTTTCTACCTCCTACCTCCCCTTCATAAATAACTGCATCAAATTATTGTACACTTTTAATGGGAAAATCTGTATGATACAAGCACAAAAAAAAGGGTTAAGTTTATTCACAATCATTATGCACATTGAGTCCCAACCCAAAAATTACTTCTACATTACTTAAGTAATTAGAACGCAAGTTTAGTAATTTCATTAAGCATGGTTGTTACTCTCAACAAAATAGAAAACATTTAATCAAGTGTTTTTAATCAAAAGCAGGGAGAAATTTTGTACAGTGGGAATTATAGTTGTTTGTGCTGCTTTAGACTGATAGATATTTTTAGAAATTTGTCTGACATCTGTCTACGCACAGACATTTCCATGCACACAATACTATATCACTGTACAAAGCCAACTATACCTCTGAAGTATAATGTAAAAAGTTTCAGCAATTTTTAATCCAAATAGGTCCTTAAAATTATTTCACTGCAACTAAATAATTTAATATCGTTGGAGAATGGTGCATTCCAGATAAAAATAAATATTCAAATCAGTCCATTTTTGAAAACAATGGTATTAAATGATTTATGATACGCATAATGCTTTAGGCTGTGCAATGAGACAGTGGTGGAGAACAGCTTAATGAAACTATTCCCCACAAACGAGCTGACATGTGGGAAAGGGATGATTGTTTTAGAATTTTTAAAGGCCTTGATCAACAAACATTTGCACATGTGATTTCAGTGGAACCATTCCTGACACTGAAGTTAAGTATCTGGATAAGTATTTGCAGGACTGAAGCCAAATCATACAATTGGACCCAAACTAAGAGCCCATTTGTTACCAATAAAATCCCAGTTTGGGAGTGGCTGATTATTATAATTATCATTGTTGGATAATACTACACTTCAGATTAATTATTTTTTGCAGCAGTGACTAGACATGAAAATATAGCTTGTCCTTTCAGGGAATGACCTCAGCGCTGTGGCCACAGCCCCTAAAACCCAAAGCTCATAGCGAAAAATTAGAAAAACGCAGCAAAATAATAAATCTGGAAGGTGATACAGAATGTACTGTCTGAGCAAAGCTGGATAAAATGGCACCAGTTCCTGGGAACTTGCATTGCAATCCCATTTCATTACTGCTTAGAGATCCGGGGATTGCTGGTGCTTAGTATGATATGAGCTGGCTGGGGGTCTTTTCCACCTAAATGGCAAAAACATTCCAGGACAGTATTTCTACTTGGGTGCTGCTGCTTCTTTAATACTCATTTTAAGGCCTCTAATTCAAAAATTACCAGATATTGCCTGTAGACTTTCAGGAAATAAAAAAGTGCTAGGACAAAGTCAGGGGTACCATGAGTTGCCGCCCTATACAGCTGAAACAGTTCACTATCTTTGTACTTTTTTTTGTTTAAACCTCAATTCCGAGAGACAGAAAAAGGTAGCACTCCTTCAGCAAGTGTCAGTAACATCATTTCAGGCCCTACCTCTCCCCAGCCATATTTATGTCTTTTATGGTTCTCCAGGTGATAAATTTCTCACATCTGATCAGTAAAATTGTACAGAAGATTCTCAGCTTTTCTCAGCAAAAATTACAGAGAATAAAGCATATGGATTTGCCACATGAATTGCTAAATCTCTGAGGAGTAAGCATGCTTTGATCATATCTTATTTTTTTTAACAATGTTAGGGTATTTTCTTCTAACCAAAGTCTAAAGCTGTTCTGGTATGTCAAAAACACCACATCATGTTCTGCCTTCAGTCAGCTAACTTGGATCCAAAGGAACCACACCTTATTTACCATGATTTTTCCTGGGAAAATAAGCAGATCTGCTGGACAGTTCAAGTATGGAAATCAGGGACAACACCATAAATTGTATTAATCATGACTATTTAAATAGCCAACAGAGAATTAAGAAAGCAGCGCATGCAGATGAAATATTATCTTGGCCAACACACAGAATAAAAGAAAGTGATCTGGACTACTGAAAGATTGGTAGCAATTTGAAGCATTTGAGAGACAAATGACATTGCAGAAAAAGCTGGGTTAACAAGGGAGCACTTGAGGGAAGCCTAATCTCTGCTGGCATGCTGACTGGGAAGGTCAGCCCAGTGCACGCGTTCTCAGCTGGAGTCAGGCTCCCTCTGCCCGGCCAATTGTCCGCTGTGCTTCAGACACCAACCAAAGCAAAGGTGCCTTCACTCTGTCAGCGCCTTGTGTTCTCCCAGCTTAAAAACAGCTTCCTTTTCCCTGTCAATTTATGCAGAGTTTCCACAGAGCAAACGCTAAAGGAGAGAGGTAATGTGTGAGAGCCTTTTTTTCTTTCAGAGCAGCAAAAGGCTCTTTAGGAAGCAGTGTAAAGAGTTATTTTTAACACAGTATTCTCAAGTGAGAAGAATGATAGTTCAAAAAACATTTTCGATCGAAATTTTTCTCAAAGAAACTGACTTTGACTTGACACACACTGTTTTGAAATTTAAAGCAAATCTCTTGAAAACTGGCAAACATGATACTTTGCATAGTTTGTTACTTCAGTTTTTGTTTACCTCTAATTTATTGTCAGGTATATTTCACCTTTGCATATGTGCTATTGCCACGAGTAGAGAAGAAATGTTATGTTTCCTTTTCAAAAGGGAGATTTAGCACCAAATTCTAAATCCAGAACCTGGATTCACCTTCATCCTCAATCAGGACAAGATTCAGATTACTAACTGAAACCATATGACAATTAATTAATTTAAGGTCTATAAAATTTGTAGCTGTGTAAAGAAGTAGTTCCTAAGAAAAGACAGACATTTTATGAAATATCTAACTCCTAAATCTTGTCAAGGGATCTGGAAGGTGTAGGAGACTTTATAACTCATGCTGCTGTTTGATCTCTTTGAAAAACCATGGTCATTCCCAAAATACCTCTGATGAAGACACATACAAGACCTGAATTTGCATTGTGAGATCAGAATGACTAAAAGGATGCAAATTTACCCCAAAGGATTGTTCTTAATGATTTTGGGTATTCCTGACACAAAAATTGCTATATTTCTTATTTCAGAAGCATTGTCAATTTCTGGGAACATACTTCTTTACCTCCAAAATAGCAAGCAATCTTTTCATTCAGGTTCATTGCAATTTTTTTTTTCCTTTCCATTTTTATGTTTATTCATCTTAAACACTTTTAGAGTCTTTTTTGACTGTGCTCTACAGGAACAGTTATCATCAAATACAATAGCATAGCAATGAATGAAGTGGAAGGACAAAATTTACTTGAAGATTGAGAGATTTGAAACCTTTTAACAGGCATTGATATCTTCTTCATAGGTTCTACTGTAATAATATCAATGTTATCAAAGTTTTGAGAAATAATTTTTCTTAATAAATTATTTCTATGAAAATTTAAAAATTATATGAATCGTATTTCACCAAGTGTTAGCACACATATTTACAATATACCTAAATTTAGACTTTTTAAGTCAACTATAATGTAAAGGCAACATGCTGCAATATTTGTATTCATGCATATCTCTGTCAATCCATGATGCTAACATTTTGCAAACATTCTGCTTATCATTGACAGGTTTTGATCACAAACACAGTATACAAATTGTTAGACAGCCCTGGCAGTTAAAATAAATTTACTTTTTTGTACTGTCCAGGCCCAAAAAAACGTAAAAATCTGTAAGTGCTGTCTTCTATATTGTCATCAGAAGAGATTGAAAAGAAAATCTGTTTTCATTACTTGTCATACTAAATATTCTTGAACTGGAGTTTCCAACTTTCACACAATTTTTAAGGAGTAATAAATAATTAGGGTTATTCTAGGGTTATATAAGTAAAGCAGGACAAGCCTGTGGTTAAACAATGGAGTTAGAATTTCTTTAATGGCTGGCTTGTCATAAACTTTACCTCTAACTTTGAGCAAGCCCTTCTCCACTTCAATTTTCCACATCACAGTAAATGGTAACAATATTTCACTAACTCATGGGTTTGGTTTGAGAATTAATGAGGGTCCTATGTGCAAAAGACCCGTAGATTCTGTCTTCTTCTTTCCACTGTGAACTGATAGGAAAGTGACCTGTTCTTAATTTGAAACAGAGACTCAGTCCTGCCCTTCATCAGCACATGGAATTCTCATTTATGTCAACAGGAGTTGCATTGAATACACCAAATACATTACTTACCCTAAAAGTAAATGAAGAAAAAGGAATGGAAAGAAACTCATGGATTCTCCTTGCCTGCTCTTAAAAAGTCTAACAGTTCATGGCAGCAGACACATAATCATAAATAAAAATATTTTTGATGGGAGGAAAGAATTGCTGCCTGGGATTATAAATGAGAATGGAGAAAATTGTAGCAGGTACATCTGTAGAGTACATTTAGCTCTGCTGCAAGAGTACCATCGTAAAAAAAAGGATGGTACATGTAAAATTCAGTCACCATAATACATCATGCTCTACAGACATTTGTTTCAAAATAAAACAAATCTTTAATGGCCTCAGCATTTCAGCTTTTTCCACTATCTCCAGTGCACACCAAGAAAACCTTTTTCTCATATGTGAGTGTTAAACTAAGATAAAAAGTTCAGAAATAAAAAAAAATACCCAAAACCCAAAACAACCCAAAGCTTTAAAAACTCAAACTTAATCCAAGGTAGCACTAAACACTGGTTTTGGTCAGATGAATCTATGGTGCAAGAACATAATTGACTGAAGATTATTTTTTTCTTGAAAGAGATTAACTGTGAGTACACAATTTTAATCTCTTGGTTTGATCTGAGGTAAACGTTGTCATAGCAGAAAAAGATATTTTTGAGTTTTTTGGGGAAAAAAAAAACCAAACCAGAAAGGAGAATAATCAAGAAGCAGCTGATTGGCCATTACCAAGCTCAGGGAGGCAAACATGCCTATAACAAGCAGGCATGTTTTAAAATTTGCCATTGCTTAGCCATCTACAGACAATGAGACCTGACAGTTCTTTACGGAAGGCAGGCAGGAGCCATAGTTCTGCATTATTAGGCAATAATTAATCAATCCAAGGATAGCAGCCTTGTAAATTTGGAAAATGGTAAGTGTAGCTGCTTATGTGTATAAATTGGTCTTTTATCCTTTATACTGCCTGCATGCAGTCTTGGTCATTTAAAAGTCTGCCTATCCAAATAACATATTTTCACTTCAGGGTGTATGTCACTGAACAACAGAGGATTTTTGACTGAAGAAAGACATTCCTTCTGAAGGACAGAAGGATTTAGAAACAAAAGGGCAGACTAGATCACAATCCTCCCATGAAGCAGGTTACCAGAGGCAGAAGAACCCCAGCGATGGTATTTTGACATTACCACATATATGCTCTCTTTCTTTTCATAAAACAGTCAAACAGTCTCATGTTTTTCTGGTTTTAGCATTCCTCCAAGCAGTGAGGAATTTAGGGTCTCTACTTCTTATCATGGGATGTGTACAGCTTAAGTATGCCTTTATACCATCACTGTCTACCCTTCTGCTTATGGCTTTCCAAAGCACCAGAAAACACTGTATCTTATGCATACCCAAAATCAGGACCTGCTACTTCTGGAACTAGTGACAGACCTTGTACATGTCTTAGGACTGTATCTTTATTACACATAGCCAAAGTTTCGCTCTACTGTAAGTGGTTGTTCAGTAATGCTGACTGCTGACTCCCGCCTCCTAACATTATCAATAGCTTTGTTTTGAAATGTTTCTGATAAAATAAGCTAAAAATGGTCTTAAGAAAAATTTCAGAATAGTATTTACATGCATAGTATATATAAAAAAGGTCTTTCAGCTGCTCACCTTCATTATAAATGTATATTATTTTCTTTAAATTAGGTTTTCCCCTAATATATACTTAGATTTGGTTGATTGCATTTAATTTCCACCTTGTCCATGTTGCCATGTTTATACTTTGCATAGAAATCAATTTCTAGCTTACTTTATTCTGTCTTTCAGATGTAAGATGTGTTTTATGTCCTTTGAAGCATGGTACTAACAGAGAAGTGTGCTCAGAACGATTACCTTAGTATGCCAGACACAGAATGCTGTGAAAGCATCTTCACAGTAACTATAGTAGCAAGCATGTTTACAGCATGTCAAAATATGGAGACTGGACAAACACGTTCAAAACCAGACATACTTTATGCTGGGCACGAAGAATAAGCTGTAAACGAACAACCACAAAAACTATGCAATCAGTAAGGAGAACAGCAAAGGAACACTTAGAGCACCAGCACTTTCAAGACACGACACCACGAGAGGCTAAATGACGAACACTGAGCCAAAAAAAAGCAAGCAAACGAAGTTTCACCAGGGTTTTGGGTGGATTTTTTGCTAATGCAGAGTTTCTCCGTTCTCGCCGGCTCTGTCCCTGCACGCTGTAGCTCAGCGCGCCCGGGATGCAGCGCAGCCCGCAAGGAGCGCAGCCCGTGCCGGCGGGGATGCCCTGTCAGGCGGGCGCTGCGAGGCCCGGGGAGCCTTCCGAGGGGCGGGGTGCGCCGGCCAGAGCCCGGATCTGGACACCGGCACCTGTGTCCGGACACCGGCACTGCGGTCCCCGAGCGCTGTCCCCGGGGAGCGCGCTTTATTCACTCACTGCCTTCGCTCCACCCGAGGGGAGATCTGTTAACGATTAAATCGGCAGCGGCCGCAGTTCAAAGCCCTGTCCCGGGAAGCAAAGGTGAAGATAACGTCCCGGAGGATCGCATCGAGTTTCTGCTGTTGCAATCGCTTTTAATTACCCTCCAAACGGCACATCACACAGCGATCCTCCGGGCGCCGGAGCGGGCACCGCGATAGCCAGACAACTATAAACGCTTTACAACGCGCCCGCTGATTAAAAAGCGATTAGAAACTTATTTGAAGTCGGGTGTTCTCTCCGGGCACGGAGCGCCTCCTGTCAGCGCCGGAGGCCGGCCCGAGCCCTCCCTCCGCCGCCGCCGGTGCGCCCTGGCCGGCCGGCCCGCACTTACAGGTAGGAGGTGAAGACGCTGAGGTTGGCGGGCACGGCGGTGAGCCCGAGGTCGGAGCAGTCGGCGCGGAGCAGCACTCCGTCCAGCTCGCAGCGGCACGGCGCCGGACAGCCCCGCGGGCGCTGCCCGCCGCCCCGCGCCCCCCGCCGCAGCCCCGGCGGGCACAGCAGCAGCAGCAGCAGCAGGGCGCGGGCAGCGCGGGTCGTCGCCATGGGGCCCGGGGGGTACCTAGAGCCGCGGGGCGGCCGCTCTCATGCTCCGGGGCGCGGCGGGGGCGAAAGGAGGGCGCCCGTCTGGGCTCGAGGAGCTCCTGCGGCCGCCGCCGCCGCGCCGCTGTCTGTGGTAGCATCTCAGCTTACACGCTGCTTTAAAGCCCTGGAGCCGGCACCGCGCGCCCGCTGACGCCGCCCCAGCCTTGCCCGCCGTAGCGCAGCGGGCCCTGCCCGCGCCGCCGTGCGAGAGAGCGGGCGGGCGGGGGCGGCCGCGGGCCCGGCGGGCGGGCGGGCGGGCGGGCGGGAGGAGGGAGCGGGGGAACGCCGCCCTCAGCCTGCCCTCCGAGCGGGCCGCGCCTCGGCGCTCGCCTCGGGCCCTCATCTCACATTCGCCGAGCGGGTCAGGCTGCGGGGCACCGCCGTGGGTCACCCTGCCCAGGCAGTCATCCCAGAGCGCATGGCACAGGATTGCACCCAGGCAGTTCCTGAGTACCTCCAGTGGGGGGGACTCCACAACCTGTTCCAATGAGTGGTGCCCTGCTCGGTAAAGAAGTTCTTCCTCATAATCATGTGGAACTTCCTGTGCATCACACAATCATAGAACCGTACAATAACTGAGTTGGAAGGGACCCCTTGGGATCATCGAGGCTTAATTCTAGCCTTTCACAAGGCACCGCAAGAATCACACATTGTCCAGCTTCTGCCCATTGCCTTGTGTCCTAGTGGTTGGCACCAGTGAGAAAAGCCTGCCTTCATTTTTTTTGGCACTCCCTCCTGCCCACCGGGTATTTATACACATTTATGAGGTGCCCTCTCAGTCCTTTCTTCTTGAGGGGGAATCCTTCCTTGGGGTAGGGACGCACCTGGTGGACATTTCTAGGAGGTGGGAGACCAGGCAGTTGTGGAAGTGGGGTTATGGCCCTGAGGCCATGGGGTGAGTGGGGGGGGGGTCTCTGGGGTGATGGGACAAAGGATTGGGTGCTCTAGTGGGCTAGATCTGTTGGGAGATCTAATCTTTCAAGACCTTATTTAGTTGGTGGTCCCATGCAGACCATAGTCATGGTCAATGATGGAGATCCACTCTCTTCCCTCACCACATAGTTCAATCACAGGCTTGCCAACAGGCAACAATTTTCTAAAGGAGACTGTCTGCTGAGGGAAACTGAGTTCACAGTGAAGCTGCCATTGAAAGCTCTTGAGATGTCCCTCATCCAGCTTCTTGCCAGAGGTTCTCCTCAGGGAGTGCACAAACTTGCCTTTGTGCTACGCATCTGTGAATGAGTGAGGAACAGGTGAGGATAGCAAGGTTTTTAAAAACTTTTTCCTCCAAATCACTTTTCACTGTGAACAAAGTTGGCCACAAACTCCAAATTTGAGACTAGCTGTGAGTGCTAGAACCCAGTCCCAGCCCAATTCCTGTTTAGACAGGTAACTAAATTGTTGGTCAGGCTACTCAATATGCTTTGGAGAACATTAGTTAAAGGTTTTCTGCTACACTCTCTTTGAATCTACAATTAAGTCTGAAATGAGAGCCTAATGAAAAGGTCAGCAAAATACATGCTTTTATATTTTACCCAGTTTATAACACCTGTTTTCACCTCTGGACTATAATCTGGTATAATCTGAGTTGAAGAATGATCTTGTACTGGAACTCAAGTGTTTTATTTGAAATAGTAAAAAAGGAATCTGCTGTCTGGCTAGTTAGGCCAGAATGTTTTGGCCTATGGGGCTGCTGTGAAACTTCTCCCCAAACATCACCTTGTCCTAAAGATAACAAAAAACAGTGGTTGAAAGCATAAAGTGCCTGTGAGAAGTGCCCGAAGAGAGAAATTCTCCAGGAAGAGGATTTTTCATTCTGTGTCATGATATGTGTCTAGGAGACCTCTTTCCCCAAAAATTCTGGCTTCTTTTGCCCACGTCTATAAGTTTATATTTTTCATAAGTGTAGTAAACAGTATTTATGTAACTTGAGGCTTTTATACAGTTTTTTTTTGGTCGTTGTTGTTCTAGAAAGCCAAGTTAGACAGTCATACATTAATTAGTAGTGAGAGTTCAACTGCAAAAGTCATCCTCTGTATGTTGTTTTGAATAAATACGTTTGTTGAGCTAGTAGCTTTCTTTAAAATACTTAATGTACTTCTATACAGTTTTACTTAAAGATTTTTTGAAAGTAAAGTAGCTTGAAAATGAAAAGAAGTGTTTTGTAGGTATGGATGAGGATAATTCCTGTCTTTGTACAGATAAACTAGGCTGTACAGTTTTTTCCTTTTCATGTTTCTCACAGGTCTCTGGTTCTCCATGAAGGGAAAAAGGAAAACAAGAGCCTGTTTGGTGACATCTCTGGGAGGTGCTGTTACTGTTCCAAAGGGCCATTGGGACTGTAAGATTTCCTGCAGGTTCCATCATCTCACCATAATGTCCTGGTCACTTGAAGTGACATCCATGGTACAGCCATCAATGGTCTTTGGCTTTCATCAAGGCAATAATCAAAATCCCTCAGGGATCTCAGAGGAATGTTCTCTTGAGCCTGTCTTCCTGATACTCAGGCAAAACCCCTGATCTTTTGAATATGATATAAGATGTGGGGATGCTCTAGCCTAAGGTTTACCAGTATAAAAAGAATCTTAATGAAATATTACCTACAAGTAAACAAAATTATGTGTTGTGTTTTATATATTCTTAGCACACAAAAAGTGTAACAATTCATATGTTAAGAATGCACAGCAAATATATATTTTTATATATATTTTTTTTTTATTTGTATATATATATTTAACGTCATTACTTACAGCATGACAGATTTTAGACTTATGTGAAATTTGGGTTTAAAATATAGGACTGTAAAAAGAAAACTGTCCATCTAAACTATTCCCTGCTACTCCCATATTGTAAAATTAATAAAATAATTTTTTAAAAGTGTGGCTAAAACATTTGACAATGGAAAAATCATGCTTAATCCTGAAATGTTTGGTTGTCCCAGTCAAAATGGAGTTTATATCAGAAGTGTTAACAGATCTTGCACTAGCAAAAGGTATCAGCTAGCTTAAATATTAAGGCAAGTCCAATACAGAGCCAAAGTAAAAAGCACAGCAGCAAAGAAAACTAGTTTATAGCTGAGTGTAGCATGTTTTATCCTTTCCTGCCTGTGGATTTAGGGTAAGTTCCTAGAAGGCAGTAAGTACAATTGTGTGTTTAGACTGTGGAGAAAACAAAGATCCTGTGCGGGATGGGAATTGTTTTTCTGCCTATTGGGATAAGAAATTCTTCATCGAATGTATTGAGATCCCTGCATTGAAAGGGTCCAGTGGGCAAGTGTGCAGCTCCACAGCCCTGAGGCTGTTTTGCTGGTGAACAGTACAGCAACTGCTCAGTGATCTGAGCAGAAGGATCCTTTCCTCCTTGCAGAACACCTCCTTTGTCCTTTTATGCCAGCTAGCCTTGGAGAATGGTGCCTTAAGTTTTATTGCTCTAGGGGCTTTTTATTCAGCAGAAGGGTATTTATGTGCTGTGTTCAGTTGGTCCCATATTTACCTATTGGTGTATGTTCCTGTTCGTTTGCATCATATTATCTGTCCCATTTCATGGAGGACCTTGAACTAACACAAGTATTTACATCCCTTTATTAAGCCATACAATGCTCTTCACACCAAGGCAGATGGCACTGTTTCTGTTTTACATAGTGATAAGAGCTGGTACCTGAAATGTAGGGTGGTTAGGGTAGAGTGGCTCTTTGAGGCAGAATGAAATACAGGATTTTTAGTTGCCCTGGCTCAATATACCACCTGACTACAGCTTTTCAGTCACAATAATATTATGGATGGTTTTATTTTATCATTATGGATTTGATTTTTTAGGTTTTCATGCTATTTAAAACATCCTATATCATGCTTTATTAGAAATAGTCAATTTCATACTGATTCTTTAATTTGGCACACTGCCATCTAGCTGCACACTTTACTCAGCAGTTCTGAACTCAGGGTGGTGGAAGAGCTGTGGTGAAACATCTGACAGCAAGGATTTACTTGGATTCATCTGAAATATGCTTCAATAGTTGAGTTTCTAATGGGAAGAAGGGACAAAACTAGAAAAAAGGTATTTTTACTGTTGCAATTCATATGGTGACAGCTGTCTTATATGTATAATTTTGAAGCAAATGCTGGCATGAACATTAGTCTGAAAATACCTGATAGAAAAATGGCAATGTTAATGCAAAAGTCAGGATTACCCAGACACATTTTAATAGTTAGAAATTCGAGAAAGAAGCAAGGGGAAAATGTAAATATGAAGGCTGCAGATTTACTGAATGTTTTTTTGAATAAATGAAAACTAATTGTGACAGTAATTCTCTGTTTAGCAAATAAAATATGTGTGTTAAGGTGAAAATGTGAAAATAAGGTATATGAAAAGAACCTCCTATTATTTTGAGTTGGAGTGGATGTGACATCATTCAGAGAATCACAGCCAGGCTGAAAAAGCATTAAGTGAGTATTTCACCAGCACAGAAACTATGTGCTTTAAACTTTACTTTAAATGAAGCTTTTAAACTCTAGCACTTACTGGTCTGTTACCTTGTCCTTATATGTCTCAGGTAAAGCCAGAAGAAGAAGGAGGACAACAAGTAAGTTGTGTCTAAAGATGCATGAAGAATGGTAGGCATTAAGTAAGATTTTTACCAGAACAACTAATCTTTGAAAACAAACAAGAGCTCCCTTTTTGGCTCACTAAATCTTATTTTATCAAAATATATCTAACTGCCCATTCAAAGATTGTCTCACCTGTAGCCCCAGACAATCTCTGTTTCCTGAATTGCAGAGCCTTGGGTCTCTACTTTCTCACCCCACAAAAGTAATCAATAACTACCTGTTCCTTATAATAGCAAGTGTCAGAACCAAACATTTAGAAACACACTACTGTGCATTTTAGCTCTGTAGTTTAAGTTCAGAGAGCTCTGCATTCTGTGGTGTTTATCAGCTGGACTTTGAGGGAGGTCTTTAAAGTATTGCTCACTTAATGCAGCAGAAGTTCACCCCATGGAAGTCAATCCCGCCACTTCTGTGAGGAAGTTGACTCCAGTTCACAGAGGGTTGCAGGATTGTTTTTGTTTTCCTTAAATGCTTGTAAAATGTCAAACCTTTGAATATGTGTGAGTGTGGAGAGTCATGATGTATTACTGTGTCCTGGATGTGCTATGTTCATCTGCACTCTGCTCTGGGTAAAAGACAGTAAAAGAGTACATGTGCATGAATAATTTTTTAATTTAGCAGCACCTATAGAAATTCTGTCCAATTCTTTCCTCCTTCTCCCTCTGTGTCTGTGTGGCAAACACCCTGGGGTTCCTGCGGTTTTGAAGTGTATTTGCATGATACTGTATAATGAGTGATTACATTGGTTTTTAGTTATTTGAAGGAGGTCACAATAATATTTTTTGTACTTCTTTTTCTTTTTTGTGGTGGTTGTAATAGCTTTAGTCATTCTGGGATCAGCTGCCCTGCAAAAGGAAGAAATGTATGTAGGAAAGAATCACCTAATTGTGACAAATTGTCAGAAGGCTTTAGATGTGGTGTAATACTGTGTTTTCCTGTAAATTTCCCTACAGAGGAGGGAGAGGCCTGTATTTTTATTTCTTTCTCTGTGTGTTTGTCACCTGAGGTGTAAGCACAGAAAAAGCAAATTTCTTTGCAGAGAGGGAAGACAAGATTTTTTTTTTTTTTGATGAGTAAGACTTCAAACTTCAAAGACTTCAAAGATTTCAAACATCTCTGTCCTCTTGACAGCAGAGCTTTTTCTGTCATTGACTGGAACTCTGGAATAAATCAGATGGAAACCCTAATGGGACTCCATTTTTCAAGAAGTTTTTGAAAACTATTTGCATACTGCCCAGTGCAAAATTAATTCCCAAAGCTTTATAGTTAATCAGAACAGTTGTTGAAGCGTCCTTGTTTCTGTGGCTCACGTGCTTCATCCGCTTTGTACCATGATGATAAACTGTCGGGATACCTTATCAACCTCTGCTGAGTCTCTGAAGTTGATCCAGTCCCATCTGCAGTAGTATAAAATGACACAAAGGGAGGGAAGGAGCAAAATACAGATCTGTGACCTTCAACACATCCACAAAGCCTCCACCAGTGCCTGCCAGAGTTACATGGATGTACAAGGAATGCTATTTCTTCTGCATGGCTGGCAATCATGCAAAGCCTTTATTGTAGGTGGAGGAAGGGAACTGGTCAAGGATCTGAATAGACCAAAAATCAGAAAGGAAAAGTGGGATTTCTACAGCTGCCAAGAAGCTGAAGAGAGAAGGAGCCTTATGAAGGGGGGCATGAAGCAAAGGGAAGAAGAAAGATTGCAGCACAGATGTTGATAGGAAGATGAGAGTGAGTGCAATGAACCCTTGTATTTGGAAAAAAGAGAATGGGGACACTCAGAGCAAACAGGAGTTTTAGAGCAGGGGAATGACAGGGAGGTCTTTACAGAGAAGAGGAGGGAAGGTGGCCCACCTTGAAAAAACTTGCAAGACAAAGACGCAAGAGGCCTTGTTACCTGCAGTAAATTCAGTCAGCTGAAATACACAACTCTCAAATTTCTGTGATCTTCTTCTACAAAACTACCCCAATAGTGTTACTACTCTATTAATTGCTACGTATTTGGGCTAAACTTTTTTGAAAGATGTAGAGATATATTTCTGGACTGAATGTCAGAATCAGGGCCTTACACAACATCAACATGTTTATAACATGCTTTGCATTGCATTGCTCTTCTGTTCCTTGGCAAGGTTGGTTAGCTGACTTCAGGGCAGGCACATTTGTTTGGGGATGTGTTTGTCTTTGAAGCAAGCTACTTATTTGTGAGAGTTTTATATTTATGAATCCCATGTCAACAGAGAGTCAGCACAGACCCATGACACTAACATCTCCACAAAACAGAGAACAGGATGTGGCTTCATTTGTCTTCATCTGTGATCATTGAAGACAAAGAGGTACCTGCTCAAGGCAGTTTCTGGCTTCTGGCTTCAAGCTGGAAGAACCCTTTTCTCTGTCCATTGAGATCTCCCAGGGAACCTTATAGGCTCTTCAAGGCTATTACAGTGTCCCATGCTTGGATGGTTTGGATATCCCTCCAATTGCTGTCATGAGAATTGAAATTTCCTAATGCCTAGTTGCTGCAGGAATTTTGTTTTAAAAGACTGCCTGGAAGAAATCCAAATTTATATGGACCTGGACCACAGAAGCCAGTGTATCTATTTCTGCTAACAACTTGGGCCTCTGAGGGTTTGGCTACATTTCTTTAGCAATTAATGGAGACAGTAGGATATGAGGAGAAAATGTTTGTACCACCCAAGTTTAATCTCCCAGGCATCTTTCTGAAGCTGACTAAGTGTAATAGACCCCTCCAGAAAGTGGTTCAAAGCACCTACATTAATGATTTCATGTATTTGTGGGTAGTTAAATCACTAGGCAAAAGTATCCTGGCATTGGTTACAATTAGTGTTACTGCTGCAATAGGATCAGAACCCTGAGAAGTTACATACACGAAACACTGACAAACAAGGATGTATATGAAAAGCTCAGGTTTAGTATGTTCTGTTTATGCATATTTTTTGATCTGCATTTGCATTTTGAACCGCATCAGGCCATACTCTATTATGCTAATTTTAATTTACGTCTGTGGAAATTTTAACTCATGAGCCCCTGAGACTGGTGAAACAAATGATTGAAAGTAAATCAGTACTTATCATTTTGGTCTAATGCCACTTGGAATCTGGCAGGAGCAGCAGTGCTATAGAAAGGAGCAGTTGGTCAGGTTTATTTTTTCTCTGAAATATTTCTGTGAACTGTGGTAAAAACAGATGGGATTGAGAATTGAAAAAGAGAAAGAAAATGACAAAAGAAGAGAGCAATGCATGGTATTGAAAAATGATTACTTTTCACTTTGGCCCCTTAGAATGGATTTCGAATGCAACAAGTCAAAAACAATGTATTTGTATGTTTCGACTTTCATTTGCACTTTAAGTTTTCCTTTTCAGGAAACACATCTTTATGTGTAAAACAAACACATACTTAATGCACTGCAGGAGGAGTGTTGTGTTGCTTGTGGCCATGCAACAGAATTCAACTATCCTATTATTTTCCTTCAGACTTCTATCCCCTCAACAGCTTACAGCTTGACCCATTTGTAACAGAGAGCAAAATTTGTCCCTTCTGTACAGTGTCAGAGGTCAATGATAAATGGTCCAATTATGCATTATAATATGTATATATATTAACATTGTGTTAAACTTTATTTAGGACTGAAGCATATTATTTACAGGTGAATTTAGAGGTGAATACAGGTTTCAATTCAGATACCACTCTTTAGTAGTGCTCCTTTGTGCTCAGAAATCTTCTGAGTATGGTATTACTATTTATTTGGACTTTTAAAATCTAACTGCTAATTTTGACACAAGCGGTTTTTGCTTTCTAACTTTGAACAATTTAATTAAAAATTGAGAACAGCTTTAAAAGAGTTTCAAAAGTTAGACAAGGTAAAGGTATTTTGAAATCCTAAATTCAGATTTACTACACTGATTGAATTAGATTATTTATGATATATTTTATTTTGGAGCTTTAATGTTTAGAATTTCCTCCTGTTTTACAGTTGTCCAGCAGTACATCAAAAAACTTTTTCCAAAAGCATTGTTGAAGAGAAGTTTCTTCTATGCAGTAAGAACTCTTAATTTATATTTTTTGAGAATATGTCTCTAAGGGACTGCATTAAATTTAACACTAAGTTAATTTTATCATAAAATTATTTTGATGTGTAGGAGTTTGGAGTAATGTGAGTTATTTCATCTCTTACAGCTGCTTTGAGCTGACAGATACAAAGAAAATGTTATAACAGGTACATAGATGTTTCTCAAATACAACTTACTATTTACTGCAGTCCGTCTAAATTAAAGAGGCTTTTGCGGTAGTGCCATAAGGTTTGGTGTGCAAAGCCAATCTTTCTATCTCAGTAGCTTGCCAGAGTAAAACCTAGCAAGTTTAGAATTGTGTTTAAGTGAATTGAAACTGTTCAGATAAATCTCTGTAAAAGTATACCCATAATGCATGAGAAGTATGTTTATTGTTGCTTTTACACAAAGACTGTGTTGCAAGAGGGGTATTTGAAAAAAACCCCAACCAACTTAAAACCAAACAGCACAAGCAATTCAATTTCAGTAACACATTACAAGGATGAACTAGTTCTTGGGAAAGTCACAGATATCTATTATAAATCTGTTTCTTGTACTTTGTATGACTTTTGGGAGTCATATGGACAATATAAGTGCACAGATTTGCTTGCAGCACTGGAGACTAAAGCTGTGGTTGAACTGAAGAAGTTGAAGCGGTAGCTGAAGTCATTAGTTTGACTTTTGAAAAAGTAGTGACAGATGAAAAGGCATATGAGGCCAAGGGCTAATTAATACATGCCAACCATATCCCCATATCCCCATGAAGAAGTTGAATGTTTTCCCATATGTTTGTGTATTCATACCAATTAATTTTTTTAACTGCTTATTACTGGAAGCTGTGGATTTTATTTATTGTTTTGCCAACATCACACACACCCAAGACACAGATACTTCTGCTTGAATTAAAAAGTAATTTAGCTACCATCTCTTATCAAAACTTGAGTTTATCTGTACGGAATCTGTACGCTTGATGTTGCCTTCACACTGCTCCTGCCGTCAGCGAGACAAGACCAAGCCAAAAGCTTGAGCTCCCTCTCCTGGTTGCTGCTGGAGCTCTGAGACCCTCGCCTCCAGGCGTTCCGGGCAGTAGAACTGAGAAGATTCGAGTTGCAGTTTATTTCAACCAATTATTCTTTGAAGCAAAAATACAATCAAGTGTCTATTAAAATACATTAGGTATAATCTTCAAAATGCATCAGAAGTATAAAACTTGCACTTGAAATGCTCGGGCACTCTGAAGTAACAGTAGTGTTATGGTGAAAGAGCATCAGATAGACCAGAAAAGAAAATACTCGACAGAAACAAGTTTTTACTTTCTGTGATTTCAGGTAATCACTAAAAGAGACGAGCGAGAAGTGGAGAAGTGAGGACGCAGATTAAATAATCCTAGTTCTTTTGTAAAACTTAGCAGTAAACTAATATTCCTCTCTCACTTCTTTTTAGCTACCCCCTAATTCTAGGCATAATTTATGTCATGTTTCATTGATTCATTGATTTTTTTTAGATATCAACTGAATAATCTATGAGAAACCTAATCCAAATTTGGTCCTTGATCTGGAGATTAAACAAGGTAACCTCTTTAAGTCCTTCCAGCCTACATTGCTCTGTGTTTCTGTTCTACACGTGAGATAAAGATTAAACTTTTGAAAATGAGTTTGTATAATATAGCTTTTAACTCCATGTTCATCTTGAAAGGCCTTTCAGATTTCAGGGTAAAAAATGGTATTCTGCTTGTGTAAAGAGAAAGCCCACGTCCCCTTTCTGCACTTTGACCCTTTACATACCAGCAGGCCTTTCCTAGAGGAGAGGTGTGATACAAGTGCAGAGGACAAGTCTGCAGATTGGGCACCTCCCTGGGCATTAAGGAAAATGGCTGCATGTCCCCAGTACTAACTGCCATCTATTAATAAATCTGTGGAAAACCACATACAGCTCATTTTAAAATCAATCTTACACATCATCTCTTAGACAGAGTGGTAGTGGTCTCTAACATGCTTCTAACTGAGCAAAGGCATCACAGTCAAGATGACAAGGAATGGTTTTAACACCCTTCATTGTGACCAACAGTTATCACAGAGCTGCTTGACACAACTGTTCACTGCATGGGAGAGACAGCAGACCCTTACTCCCCCAAAATTGTGAACAGAAGTACATAATTTGTTTGAAAGAGAAGTTTTCAGTGTCAGAGGAAAGCAGGGCAACATAGAATACACCAAGAGTGAGAAGATGGTACAGAGTAGAAGCATTATCTAGGCATTCTTGATATTTCCCTCCTGTACAGCTCACCTCTTTCTATTAACAATGGAATTAGTTTGAAAATCTGGTTTTTGAAGGCCTTAAAGTTTGTGAATGTTTCCTTCCCTTCTCTCACTCCAGTGTCCAGTGTGATTTTCTCATTTCTTTAGTTTGTTTTTCACCTGATGAGTTTGAATGACATGTGAAAAAGCAGTGACACAACAGATTCCCATCATTCTGCCATGGACACGTCAGGTTACAGGTGTATTTGGGCCTGTGCTGTGATTTCCATTAAGGGTAACTGTCAAAGAAAGGACATGCTTTTTGAACTAATCTTCTGGAAAACTTCCTTTACAAACATGATACCACAGTTCTTATGAGATGTATTTCAAGATGGGTTTTTTGGGAAGTTACTAAAGCCCAGTCTACAAGGGGCAATTCTGAAGTAACCCTCTGAACTTTTTAACAAACTGGGTGACTAAATCTGTCACATATTAGCAGTGATGAACCCAGCTACAATATAAGCTGATATGAGAAGGAAGGTTAGAAAACACCCTGGTAGTTCTATGATGATAGTACTGATGAGAGCACTGTATCTTCAGATAGCCTGATCAAAATACATTTGATTTATTGGACGGTTTTTCAGAAAATAGAAAAAAATCACAATCAGAAGATACAGAGGTAATTTGGAGAAACCTCATGAGATTATTTTTCCAAGTTACCCTTCTATCTACCTGGAGGAACTGGCATTGCAAATGTCATTTTTAAGACTGGCTTTGAAGTTAGTGTATGTTTTACAGGTTGCTTTGTTCAGAGATACTTGTTGAAAATGCTGAACCTACAATGTAGTCCACAGGATTTATGGTAGTTCTGGCCCCAAATGGAGCCTGTCAGAAGAGTGAAGAGAGGTGTGCAGCTGATATTACCATTTCCAGATGCTGTTGTAACACCTGCCACAACAGTTCTTGGATTGACTTTGTAGTATAATGTAAATGCACTAAAAATCATTTTAGTTATAATAGCACATCTGTAAATTTTTTATCCTTTTGATACTTAAATTGGCATGATAGCAGTTGATAGTACACAGAAACCAGAGAATACTGGTTTACAGGTTTACAAACCACCTGCATCTTCAATATCTCATCAGGCACCCAGATGTTGCCAGGACAACAGAATATAGATATAGTTAGTCTGCACATTTCTTATATGTATGGATGGATTTAGTAAACTGGAGATTTTTAGAACTCATTGCTGGTATGTGATTACCTTAGAAGCTTCCCATATAAACAGCATTTATTAGATAGCTGTGAATCATTTCACTTACATTCAAACCCTTAAGGCACCATTTACCACTCTAAGCTCTATGCAGGCAATGAATGGAGAAAAAAAATCTGCTTTGAAGGCACCCTCACCTTAGGTACTTCTCTGCCATTATACCTGGTTTTGAGACACATGATGGAAAATACTGGAATTTGAAGGGTGAGGTTTCAAGGTTTTGTTTTTCTGTCATCAAAGGGAAAAAAATCTAATAATTGAGGTGGGTTGTAGTTATGATTTGTAGAGCTCACATTGAGAAAAATGCAAGTTCAAGGAATCATTTCCTTCCACAGTTTTCTTAACTCTATAACTGTGTCAATCTTTCAGGCCATACTCTATTATGCTAATTTTAATTTACATCTGTGGAAATTTTAACTCACAAGGGCTGTATTATGACACAGAATAGAGGTGTTTACATGCCTCTATATTTCTATACTGAAATACCTGAGCTGGCTTTGAGCAGACAAATCTCTCAGGACAAATGCAAAACTGAGTTAGCTCACACCGTAGAATTGTAGAATCATTTAGATTGCAAAACACTCTAAAAATCATTGAGTCTAACCATTAACCTAACACTGCCAAGTCCCTCTAAATGATGTCCCTAAGCACCACATCCACAAGTTGTGTAAATTGCCAAATGGCTGCATTAAATAGTTCTGCAGAGTGGAGATGCACCTGAAAAATCAAAGACATTGCTTCTGAAACAAGAAAAGGAGCACAGCTTTAGCCATTAGATTTATTTGGCTTTTTATTTTCTGGCACATTTTTGATGTACTGCAGAACACCATACTCTGTTGACATGAATCCTGGGTTTTCAAGTTATGTTGTAAAAATATGAATACGATTACCCCACTCTCAGTTCTATCTGTGTTTTAGTATATTTGGTCCTATCACAAAATGCAAATGCATATGCTGCCTGAAAAAAAATGCATATGCTGCCTGAAAAAAAATCCTGTGAGAAGCATGCACTGTTCATTAAAATACAGTCTACATTCGATGAAATCTAAGGTTTTTTCTAGCTTCATTTTATATTAGGTGTATCTTCTTTGCCATCGTAAATACTTTTGAAATAATTTCTTTTGCACATTGCTTTTGTCAGCTGTAATAATAACATGGGATAATGTTTGCTGAAATGTACTGAATCCCAGCCAGTAGCTTGTGCCTTTACAGTCATCAAGTAGGTGTTCCAAATTATGAATAATAGGTTTTATGGAAGAAGGCAGGTGAACCAACACCACTGGCTTTCCTAAGTAACTTTATTCAGAAGAGAAAGAAAGATCACATTTGGAGATTGAAAGTGTGCACTGCGTCCTTCAGCCAAGGCAAGGAGAACTGGCCAGCTTCTCAGAGATACCTTACTCAAAATATTTAAATAGAAATACAAATAAAATGTTCTTTAAGTTGTAAGTAGCATGGATAGAGTTACTTACAAAGTTACTTTATTATTGTTTCCAGATGTAAATTTTTAAATTCAGAAAGGGCAGTTAGCATTTGAGTTCATTAAAAGTGATGTAGTTCAGGACTCATGCAGCCTCATGCTCTCTTTTGGATGAGAAAGGGAAGGCAGGAATGAGAATTTAGTACAGTTGAAGGCTCTAGGCATGGATGGAGTCCTAATGTGGAGCTTGGGTAGGATGTGTTACTTGAAAAGCAGCATCTGGACACATACACACACAGCAAAAGTAATCTACAGTAATCTATGGCCAAAAAGAAATTGGAGAAAAAAAGTTCTTTCAAGCTGACTTTTTTCCTTGCTGCATCAAAACTAATGTACAGAGAGCCGTTTTCAAAGGAGGCAAAGGGAGACACAGCTTCGCATTTCCCACTGAAATTCAGAGCCTATTTCTCTGCATGCAAGCAATTCTGAGGAAAATGACTGTGAATAAACTCAAATTCTCAGTAATTGTGCACTAAAAATTATTCATTTTTCCTCTGATTGTTTGCCTCTGTTATCTCCTGAGCTTTGCCTACTTGCTGTGCTGATGTTAAGGATGAGTGTGGTCCCTAGAGGGTCATTCTCATCGAAGCCAGAGGGCCACAACAGTTATGCTCTATAGTTATGGGCTTCTTCAGGGTTTGTGAAGGCATGGAAGCACCGATTAAGGAACCCTGCAGCCTAAAATGACACACAAAGCAAGCCAGAGCAGGGCAGAATACAAGCTGAGGCACCACCAGGCAGGCCCTGGTAAGCAGTCTACAGCAGATCCTTCTGTAGCCATTTGTGAGAAGCGGTGCTTGCAGCTGTTCCAAAGGTAGCACAGCCCTTGCCAGTATCTTTTAGTTGCCTCTTTTTAAAAAAAAAAAATTAGTGAGAGGGATTTGATTTATTTTCAGTCCTGCATACTAGCATTTCTAATGGAGCATCAGCTGTGAAGCATCTTCTACTGGTGATACTGATGAGTATAAATTTAAGAAAATCTATTTTGACTTTTACATTTTAGGCCTAGTTTGGAGGGGTGCCATTTACAAAAGGAAGCACAAGCATATTTAACTTGTAAACTGAATAAAATTGATACAAAAATCTACAAGGTCTTTGTGAAATAAAAACACTCAAAGACCAGAGTTTTACAGGGAGTATTTTAATAAAGGACTGCATAGTGAGATATGTTTTATCCTGTCAATTCCTTCAGGACACTGACTGTTTATATCCTTATCACTAAGGAATATATGCAATATTCCTAATTCTGTGACTGTAGACTCACAATTGCTGTAGTTGTCAAGGGGGTGCCACATGTGGAACTGAGTAACTCAAATTATAGGATTGTTATAAAAAGATCTCTATTGAAATGTTCCAGCTTTTAAAGCTTGTCCCTTGTTTCAGCACATAAATTTGTACGAAGGCAGATTTTGTCTGTAAATGGATGCAGCCAAATGTGTAGCATGTGTACATAAATATATGTTACTTCACCAAAATAAAATTTTCATGAGTAGAATTTACTTTGGCTTTTCTTTATCCTGATAGTGTTACTGGTTTAAAAACATTTAACCAAAATGCACAAACTGCACTTCACATGAAATCCTCAGAAAATACAATAATGCACCACAGGAAAAAGAAAATGAAAATAATGAATTAATAATTCATAACATTTAGGTTGCTAAAGCCGTATCTGCTATGAAATTAATAGAACAACCGACTCTACAAAAAACATAACAAAAATGTTATGCCAGCACTGCCTCTCCTGAAATCATTCTTGGATGACCTTCAGTGTAGGATTTTCACAAAGCAAGCCAGACATCCTGACATATCTGACTCCATCCTTTTGTTGTTTGTTTTATGCAAGTGTCTACAGAAATCTTTCATTTCTTAATAAAAGTATGATTTTATTGTTGACATTAATCCTACTGAAGTTGGTGGAAATGTTCATACTGATTTCAGTAAGACCTCACTAGTCCTTCAGTCACACAAATATCCATGTGTTTTCTTGAAATAAACCTGTGTTTAAGGATGCAATTGTAGCATTTTCTGATGCAAAAGTTAGGCTCATAAAATATATGGCTATCAAGATTCACCTTATGAAAATCTGCCCTGCAGTGCAAAGGGATAGGGAAGCTTAAAGGCACTAAATACTTAAAGGCACTTCTGGTTTAAAGATGACCATGCATTACTCATTTGTGGCTTTACTTCATTCAACACCCTGCCCTTTTATGCATAAAGTCATCCAAGAGTCACAACTAAAAGGGACATATTCTAGGGGCCACAATTCCTTTGACACATCTTTAAAATGATACGATAAATATAAATTGCAACTGAGAGGATCTGGTAAACCTGATGCAAAAATATCTAGACTTCCACACTCTCCTAAGTACCTTCAGATGGCAATAGGCATTTCTGGAACTAAGTATTTCTAAGCTAAGCTATTTCGCATTACCACCACTTAGTTCCCTAAGCTGAAGATTGCTGAAACTGCATTAAATGAGGTGTCTAGTTCCTGAAGAAGCAGCCAAAAAAGCTATTTTCCACCATTACCACGATTACAACTCGTGCTGCTTAATATTCTTCAGTGTGACCCTGATTGCCTTGAAGTTGCCACCAGGCCCTTGCAGAAGTGCCCCCCAGAGTGAGTGGGAGTTTGCCCCATCTGAGTTCTGTTGGCTTGCAGGGCTTTGGAATTCCTGCCTCATACAAAGCCACCCTTCCACTGACACTCAGTGGTTGCACCCTGGCCTCTTGTCCTCTAGAGCAACACCAGTGCTACTGTCCTGTTTGCTCACAGTATTCTGCCAGAAGGGGAGAAAGAGGAGCTGCAGGCTCTCTGGAGTCACTGGCTGTCACTTCCCCTGGGAGTGCTCCTGTGCTCCTGGGGATGCAAGAGATTGCATCTATGGGGAAACATAAAGCATCACATTGCAGCTTGCCAAGCTGGGGAGACCAGGTCTCCTCGATCAGGAGAGCACACACCAATTAATGCTAGCAACAGATCTAGGCTTGGAATAACTGCTTTGTCTGATGGAGGCAGCAAATTGTCAGATTGTACAAGAGCTGCATATCCTTTGTTTGGCAAAGACATGTTTAGCAAGAGAAATAAGAATACTTCTGTACAGTATGCTTTCAACTATTTCGTTAATTCAGATTATGTTTGAATTTAAGAGAACAAATAATCTCTCCTTTTTGAGAATGATATGATATGATATGAAAATTAACTTAATTGTTTCATATAGCTTAAAATTATTTTCCATCCTGGGAAGACATTCAAGATTGTGATGGTTCTGTTCATCCATTATTAGGGCACTATGTTGAAATTTCAGAATGGTTGTGAACTTAACTATTACTTTGACATGAATTGTTCTTTTTGATTGTTTCTAAATATATAATTCCATTTTAAAGATAGTATTTCAGCTATTGCTGCCATACATTTTAAGATGATAACTTAGAAAGGAAGACTGAACTAACAGAAAATGAGTTAGAAAATAGTCTAAATAACTATTCTCAATACTTTTGAAATGCTTTCCTTTTTAAAAAAGAAATTCAGTGCCTTTGGCTCATCTCCCCCAGACAATTTCAGTTTAAATCATTTTGTATCTTGTGGTAAAAGCAGCTTTCTTAAATTTTCCATTCAGCAGCATTCCTAGTCCTGGAGGAGTAGGAGCTCATTATTATTTCTTCCGATGTGATGATGGATAGGCAGTCTACTTTTGTACTTTTAAAATGTTATCTGATGGTTAGAAACATCAACATAATACAGTATCTTGAAACCCACAAATGCCTTTGTTATTTAATAGAAGAATGAAACAAAAATACAGTTTGTTTTCTTTTTCCAGCATTGAGACCATGCATGTCACATTATAGAGATTACGTAGTATTTACACTAGTGGTATCACATAAGTATCTGTATCAATATTAGTTTCCAAAGTAATTGATTTTTAGGTCTCTTTTAAACATCAAAGATCTGTTAATGTCAGTCTTATAATAAAAACATTAAAAAATCCACTAGGTGAAAAAAAAGACTTATAATGAGATGAAACATGCTCAGTTTTTCGGTTTGTAGAGAATGCTTCAAGCGTTTTATGTTTTACAAACATTGTTAAAATCCCATCTGGTGTTTGTGAAGCATTTTACTATCTCCTGCTGGGCCAGGCAGACATTGGTTTTCATGTCTGTATGTTTCCAAAACATGAGGAAAAAAAATTGAATGGACCTGGACCAAGCACAGCATAATGATAGAATACTATATTTCCATTCTTCGGCATTTGGGAACGGAGACAAATGTCCTTGATTCCAGAAAAGATCCATCAGTTCCAATAATGCAATTTCATGTGAAAAATGCAAAGGAGTAAATTTCTCTAAGTAGTTCAACATTCAACATCTTGCACATGATATATTTTTGTGAGCAATAAATATATTATTTCTGTTTCAATTATGTATTTCATTTTCAAGGGAATCAATTTAGAAAACATAAAACCTAGATGAAAATGCGTTCCATTTTTATTAATGCATTTTTTCTTTATGTAGCTGATTTTACTAGTGAATTTTGTGTGAAAAATAAATAAATATGAAAGCAGAAAGTCCTTCTTATTTTTTATTCCTGGAGCCAGCATCATGCATACTGATGTTCCATTTTCTCTAAAGTCAATGGGAGTAGATCCATTTTTGTCTTACACTGCCTCTAAAACTGGTATAGTGTTTAATTATTTCAATTTGGTTACTGAAGCAGTAAGAGAGGAGAAAAGAGAATTAGTTCAGAAGGGAGAAGGGTCAATGGGTCTGCAGTAGCTGTTATTTGTAGAAAGGAGATAATTATCTAAAATGACATGGCAGTGATAGCATAGCTAGTGCTTACAACTGCATTTTAATGGCTCAAGAAATATAAGTATTTCCAAACACATTTGTTGCACTGAAGGTCTTAGAAAGCCTTTCCCACATTCACTGATAATTCATAGAAAATGTAGATACATTGCCAAAACAAATCAAAAAATCTTAGATGAACAGAAGTACAAAAATAGACTGATTGCTTTTTAAGATGCAGCAGTCATAACATTGGAATACCAGATGGAATTTTCCATAGACACTTTTGTGGCTTTTACCCGATAAATGGCTGGCATTGTATCAGAAAATCTTTTCTCTGTGTTCTTTTGATTGTATATTTGCTATTTTCTCAAAAGACAGACTATTGGTAGGAGTGTAATTCTTGCTGCATTTGTTCATCCTTCATTCCTCTGCACAGAATTTGCACACACTGGGCCCATCTTCCTGCCAGGAAATGTGGGGAGCAGGTCTACATGCAGACACACATTTCATATAAACTTGATGTGTGAACAGTCCAAGGGATTGATTGTGTGTGCAGATAGTCAGTAGGCACATCCCCCCTTACCTGCAGTCTTGACACTTGTGAAGCACATTGTCCCTCTCATTCCAAGCCCTCTGGTCTCCCTCTTTGCAGTTATATCCATTCTTACAGACAAAGACTGTGTGTGAGTGAAAGAGATCTTCTTATGTGTGCATAAAAAACTTGGAAATTAAATTGTTCTCTGCTTCTCACTTTTGCTGACCAGTGTAGAAACTCACTTCCATTGCTATTTAAAATGGTATTTTCAAACTGTTACAGCAATTGTAAATATCATGATAATCAGAATTTGGGATAAAAGGCATTTATTTCTATTTGAGGCACTTTGCTGTGTCTGTATACACAGTGTGAGATAACAGCTCTATGCTTAGACACAAATCTGCACTGTTAACATTCTGGGAAACAGGATGGAGGGGTGGACAAGCTCAGCCAAGCTAGTTGCTGTCTCCTCCATAAGGCAGATGTGCAGTATAGGCATTTGTTCCACAAAGATCTGAATCTCTGATAAAATGGAACTGAAGGAAGAACTGGAGAAAGGTAAAAAGCTGAGAGTAAGAATTGCTTAAGTCTGTATCAGCAAGGAATAAATTGTCTCTTCCAGCCCCTTTACTCTCTTTTGGGGGGTTATGGTGGTCAGTGGCGAGCTGGTGACCAGCTGTGGAGGTGGGGGTGGGAGGAGTGAGGGGAGGAGTGATGGTAGAAAGGAGGCCAACTGCAGCTTCCCAGCAGGTGGGAATGATTACGGAAAGAATGACGACCTGTACTGTACAAATTATTGATGGTACTTCCCAGAGGAGCTGAGTTAATAAAGCTGCAGCCAAAATAAACCACATCCCTTGCATCTTGTCTTTCTTCCTGCATGTCCAGAACAAAGCAATGAGAGACTATTGCCTCCTCTTCTCCCCATGCCTTCTCCAACATGATCAAGTTTTCTTCTACTCCGTTCCACATAGCTGTATCATGACGGGATTTAACTCTTGTTTTCTTTTAAAAGAACAGAAAGATGAAGACTGAATGGATTCTAATTCTACTTTTTTAAAAGGCTGTATGTGCTCAAAGTGAGGAAAGGAATAGAAAGCAAACAAGAAGAAATACTACCTGCCTAATGTAACAGTGTGTTGGTTTTGCCTTTAGCATCTATTCCTAGATCTGTGCAGAGCTGCTTTTCTCAAGACTGGATGAAAATTACAGTGTTTGCACAGTATGATCTGTGAGTGGAGCTGACATCCAGCCTCCAGGTGATGGTCTTTGGGAGTCCTTGTGCTTTTTAATAGTATGGACGTGTAGAAAAGGAGTTGTTCTGAACAAGAACAGTTGTAGAATGGAACTCATTGAAGGGCTGAATACAAATCCAAATTCCAGCCTTCTCAGTGTTTCTGGTTGATTTATAGCTTTTTTTTTTAGTGTCTCTCTTGTAAAAGTTTATATACTGTCCATTTTATAGACAAAGTTACTTTTGAAATATTTTCCACAACAAACAGCACTTGACAATCCTGATCCTACATCACATATTTCCATTTGCTTTTACAGCTCCAGTCTTAATTTTCCTTATTTCCACCACTGATGCTAAATGGCTTTGTTTGTTATAACTTGGGTTCCAAGTCCCATCAGTATGGAAGAACATTTGAACTAGAGAGGACTGAATGACTGGCTTCAACACCATGTTTGTATTTAATAGGTTTGGCTTGCTATTCCTTTGAAATTTGGTTTGTCTTCTTCCAAGACCATCACAGGAGCTGCACGTGCCAGAATACTGTTTTATTTAGACATCAAACCCTGATGCTGTTGCCCTGGATATGATTTTTTTTGCACAATTATTTCTACAGTCCATCTAGCCCACTACTGAAGTATCAAAGTTCTTCATATATTTAGAAATAAAAATATCTGTAACAATATAAGCTTCTCCTTTTTTCCTTTTACTTGGTCCAGGGTGTAGGAAAAAGATCCTTATTTTATAGATTGGCCAAATGAACATTTGAGTACCTGCATATGAAATTAAGTGTGTCTGTATTTATGCTGAGAACTCAAAGTAAAAGGTATAATGATTATACACCTATTTCTGAAGGTGGTGACACTTCTGCTCATTCTTCTATAAGTCTTACAATCAAGGTTAGTGTTTCCCAGACAGGGAAGCTGTATCATTCATGGGGAGTGATCTGCCAGAATTGGGTTTATTGTCCTGAAATTAGGTGTGCTGAAAAAGAAAGCTCGGGAGCCATTTATATGGGTCAAACTATGGTTAAACAACATTTGAATGGAAGATAATATTTATAAGAAGGTTTATTGGTTTATTAGTAAAGAATTTTCTTTTAAGCTCAGGAGGCAAGGAGTTGAAAATTGAGAGCTGAAAATAATAGGCAAGGGCTGCACAGCTGTTTACTTGCAAGTCAGGAGTTTTGTGTGTAGGCCTTTGTTGCCATTTGGGCATCTGTTGTTACTGTAAAATCTTTACATCTTCCTGTAACAGTACTTAGTCTTTTAAAAGCTGAGCTCATTTCCAAAGTGAAATCAATCAATCTCATTTCTTTTTCATGAGCTTTTTACTTCAAACACCTTAGCATATGTATATTCTGTTTTTTCCTTATTATATGCCATTTTCTACTGTTTGGACTCAGAATCACTGGGTTAATAACTCCTTCTAAGGCACTTTTTCATTTTTACTTGCATTAGTAGTGAAATAGTGAGCAGTACTGGCATTAGAACCTCTTGCATTTGGTGGTTTAGTGCATGTCTAGGAATAAGAGCTGCAGGTACATTCTTCTGACCCAATTGCTCCATTTTTTTGGAGGCACCTATCACAGCCACAAGAGTTAGAGCTGTGATTTTAAATAATGTCTTCTTAGCTTCTGTTAGGAAAGTTGCCCACCAAAGTTAGTCTATTTCCTAAGGAACGGTCTACATCATGAGAAATGTTCTGTAATTACTGACTTAATGGTAAGCAAGTGAAAAATTCTTTTCACAGATAAGGACTAGAGCTTTTGCAAAGATAAAACATTTTGCAGACTGCAGAAGTTTTGCAGTTTTGATGATGATCTTGGATAAAGTTAAAAGGAGTTCTATTGATTGAATTCCAACATTTATTTAGACCTAATTGTACATAGCTCTAAATATCTTGATCTCTATTTCCCAGTAAAGGGTGCAAAATTTCCCTTAAGTCCCTCTTGTTACCCTGGGTTTTACCTCATTTGCAAATGTAGGAGTCTATGATAAGAAAGCCTTTAGGGAGGGGGTCACATCTATGTTCTATGAAGTATGATTGGATAACTGAAGCTTTAGTTATCAAAAGTTTTGTATTTGTTGTCGCCCAATTTTTCCTACCAGCTACTGATTCTCAGTATGTAGGAAGTTTGGCTAGTGGATCAGTGACTGGGGATAAGGGAGCAGGCCAGATGTGGATCCTTGCCACCCTGCCTCAATCTCCAAATCTTCTTAGGAAATAATAAAAAAACACAGCATGGATGTGTACCAGTGAAGGATCTGTTGCTGTCTGTATACAGCAAGATCTGCCCCAGCATTAATAACCACAGTAGAGACCAACATTCATTTCAGCAATTGTTTTTAAGCAACTGGGTCAATGATATTTTTGACAATGTGAATGGCAAGCATTAAAATTGCTTTCACAAAAGCGGTTAGCACATTGTACCACTAATTATATGATTACAGGGGAGCTATTTATCAATTTACTTTTACAGGAACTGTTTATTTTGGACTTAGTCTTTGAGTTTTGCTGTAGTTTGAACCAGAGCCTTTCACAGAAGGAAGCTGTTAGTAGTGACTAGTTTATAGAGTTTGGGGCCCAACAAAAATACCTCAGAATTATCCAAGGCCAGACGGGGTTTTATGAAAGTCTCCTAATTCCACACATGAAACTTGAGTTTAGTTTCAGTTTAAAAGTGAGCAGATTTTTTTATTTCCATTTATTTTTTTATTTCTATCTTAAATTTGCATTTCAGATCAGGCAAGCATAGGGTGACAACTGGTGACACATAGAAGAGGATGTGTCCTTTGCTATATCCACCTTAGTTCCCTTCTCATATAGCCACCTATTCTTTGGTGAAATAAGGACTGTCCACTTTGTGCCTGCTTTCTGGCACATAATAGTTTTCAATGTAAAGACTTTGATAGGAACAGGGCAATAAACCAAGCTGCCTTTTGTTAGGACTATGAATCAGGGCTATAATAGCTCCTGATCTCCTGGTAGGCCTGCTAGTGATGGCTGTGGCAATTTTGCACCGTAGGTGATATATGAATGTTGCATCAAAACTGAGCATGCCCTGTGCTCAAGTGAATTAAGAATGCAGAGCAATGAGGGATTAGAGGGAACAGCATGTACTAAACCCATAGCCAGAATGGCATTAACCAACACTGGCTGGCCTTTTTGCGAGCCAATTTGGGATTATATGGAATGGACTGTTCTCAAACTTGGGATCTTATGCCCTGTGCTCCCTTTGGAGAAGTCTGTATATGCAGAATAAATGCAGGGCAGTGTGCCCTGAGCTTGTAGAAACAAGTTGCATTCGTTTAACTTAAATTTTAAAATAGATTTCAGATAAGAACTCTGTGAGGATATTTCCCTTAGTTTAAGTATGAGATAGGTTCCTGACTTAGTGACCTGAAATAGAAAGGTTTTCAAAGCTTTTCGCATAAGAAGTCTCACAGAGTACTGTGAATACTATCTAGTTAAGCCAAAACAAAAGAGCATTGAATTTATCCACAGATTCTTATTTAAAGAGCATTTTTGAACACAGTTATACTTTCATGAGAGTTAATAATTGGTTCAGCCCAGAAATTAGGCACTTTTAAATTAGGCACTCTAGACTGTATCCCACATCCTGTGCAAAGTGCCAAGGTTAGCTGTGCTAAGCATGGGGAGAAGGGATAAACAAAAAAAACCATCTGCAAGAGACCTGTACAGGCAGCATTCTGCAGAGGGCCAGAAAGAAACATTAGAAATCTTGGTTTTCTTCTGAAGGAACAAATCTGACTTACAGCTTCAAAGGGTTTATATTTGTAACCTTGGATGCCTGTCTAGAACCCTTTTCATGAAAGGCTCTCAAATTTCAGCATATTTGATTACTTATTTATTGATAGTGTGACAGCCATCTGCTTCTTTTAATTGGTTGACAGCTTAAGGACTAACAATCTGAGGACTTGAAAGAGTTGAGATCACAGCCATTGTCTTTTGACTCTGTCATTTGTCAGAGGGGCAAATCTGCATGCAGGCAACTGGATTCTGAAATGAACATTGCACTCTTGGTCTCTTTGTGATCTCATCAGGAACTTGGCCATAACACACAGAGGCTTTGAGTTCAGGCTGTCCTCATCAGTTTTGTTGTGCCAGGCAGACATGGAGGTGATGGTGTAGAGCTGCAGTTTGTTCCACTTTGGGTTGTTGATGTGGGAGGGCATTTACAGAGAGTCAGGAGTTCCATATAACCAAGGGCAGGAAACGATAATTTCGTACTTCCCACAAAATGCATTTAAACTACACCCTGCCTATACTACTGAAGTTGTGACACCATCCAGCACTCTAAGTATTTAATCCAAAAAAGCCAAGAAGAAACCTGTTTGTGTGCTTCCTCTTTACATACATCACAGTGATAATTCTGGATTTTTGTCCTTATTCCAACGTCAGGAGCAAATACCAGAAAAAATAAGCACAATGTCTCACAATTCCTGTATCTAGAAAGCTGCGTTCCATGAATATATGTTAAATGTCTCTCTGAATGTCTGTTGCATTTAGTTACTTAGAGGTTTTAAGCTAGTGGAACATGTTTTTCCTGGATCCTGACCATAAATAGGCTGGAAATATCAGAAAAAGCACTGAATCAGTCATATATATTATATATATATATATATATATATATATATATATATATATATATACTGGGTAAATTTAGGCAACTTCAAGATTAGGCAACAGTTGAAAGAATTGATGAGTCTTATTTGGATTCCAATTTTAGTCTCAGGGTCTCAGGTCCAACTTCAGCTTTGCTTTAAGTGTCTGCATCCTTCCTAGATATAACATAAAGGCTTTAGAGAGCACTAGTGCCTCTGTTCAAGTGTGCTTTTGCATGAGGAAAAGATGATATTCTTTAGTGTTCCTCAGGCTCTGTACTATGGTATGTGTTGTGTCTTTTTCACTTTTGACTTAAAAAGCCTGATAAGTTTATGGTGGTCTGTACAGATCTCAAATGTAATTAGTTTTCTCCTTCCTCTACGCTTAGGGATCAGCTACTCTGAAATGTTTGGAAGTCTTTGGTTTCACCAATGTGATTTTGTTCAGGTCTCATTATTGCTTTTGTGAAGTAAGGTGTAAGTTAGAAGAGTGTATAATATTTGTTTCTGTGCATGTAAATTTTATTTTTCCAAGCTAATTAATCTAATTTCAAATACCACAAAATCCTCATTTCTTAGCATTTACTAACCTGAGATTTGTAGAGTGAATGAAGTGAAAAGAAAGGGCAGTTGTTACAAAAATACACAGGGACCTTCTTTTGAATAATGTTGACCTAGAAGCTGTGTACACATATTTCTTTTGTTAGAAGAAATGTTCTAAAAGGTGAATACAACAGTTCTGTACTTTCTCAGGGGAAACTTCAAGTAACAATTATATTACTACTATTCAAAATTATCTGTATATATATTAAATGGAAAATGTGTTACATTCATTAACTTGAAAAGAATATTCTTGCTCCTAAAACTTCCCTTAAATCTCTCCCACCTGTCAAAGCAGAGAACCTGCAGTTAATCTGTGAGGAACACTAAACCTTTAGAGAGCTACCATCAACCTTTAGGTTGCTCTCAAACCCTAAACACTGAAATGGTGAAAGTAGCTGATTTGAGTTTAAGAGCTTACAGCTCAGGGTCATTTTATAAACCACAGCAAATAAAAAGGTAGCAGTTGCCTGTTGGCAATTATTCAATGAGAAATTTCAGCCTGTAAAATACAAGTAGTAGAGGAACAGATATTTGAGTCATAGAAAAGACTGCAAAAAGATAGGTACCTTTTTCCAATCACCCATTCTGAGAGACTGTGTCTGATACTTATGTTAGTTTACATCCATTCATTTCCAACCCAAAATTAAAATTCACTTTAATGTGAATTAAGTACTCTGTCAAGAGGACTTGCCTGTTGTATATCCATAAATACCTGTGCCAAAGAATTCATCTCTGACATGGCTTTCCAGCAGCTCACAGGGGTGATAAGGCAGAAATCTGTGACTGGAATACTTTTGCTGGAAGCACTGCCTAGCTTGCAGCACTGAGGGCAGAGAAGCTGCTGTTGATTGCGGCGCTGCTCCTCACAGTCTGGCTGGTGGTGCTGAGAGCAGGTGGGGGCACTGGATTCCCAGGCTCACCGCAGCATCAAGCATAGTGATGCTTTCCTTCATTTAGAGGGAGGAAAAGGGAGAGTTAATTTTGGTCTAACATGCAAAACTTGTCTTTTTGTGTAGTGCGTGAAGCATAAACTCAGTGGGAGGTCCATGAAACAGAGCCTGGCTCTGCCCCATTAGCATTCTGGTCATACTTTAGAACAGCATAAGCAGACTTACAGCTTTTAAAAATGCTGTTTTGCCCTCATCTGCCCCACAGCTGAATTCTCTGTAGAGACGGGGTGTTGTGCCATGCTAAGGCTGGGGGCATTTAAATTTCTTAGTTGTGTATTTTCTAGTAATTATTCTTTTCTTCCCCCCCCCTGCCCCCTGTGCCTTCCCCCCAGCTTTTAGAAATCAATGAGAAAAATTAAAGGCCATAAATTCATTTCAGGATTTACTTCTACCAAGTAATTTCCCAGCCTATGTTCATATTTACAATTTTTTTTTAATAAATACAATTTATAGTAGCTTGAAAAACTTGTGAGTTTAGTGTCTGCTCATGAACATGGTCATAGAAAACTTCACTGACCTCCCTGGCTTCCTCTGCAAAGAGGGAAAAAGAGTTGTACCAGTTACTTCCACCCTCACAAGTTGAAACAGGCTGTGATCAGCCCAGCCATCTGCTCAGGTGAAGTCTGTATCTGGCAAAGCCAGGGTCCCTAAGCAGGACAGGGCATGTTTTCAAGAAACCCTCGTAATGGAAGCCAGCTCAATCCAAATGACCCCTACTGCAGGTTATTTTAAAATTATGAATTATTTCTCTTCTGTGGCTATGACATTTCTGTATTTTTTAGTTTCTGAATGTTGCAGGAAATGTATTGCATTGACTGAATTGATTGATTGACTGAAGGAACTGAAATGGTTTTCTGCTGTTTTGATTAGAAGGCATGGAATAATGTATTTCATAGTAACAGTTTATTTTGTTAAATTCTTTCTGCAGGCAACTTGAACTTAGTTTTCAAATTCCTTAGATAGGCTTTTTTTTTCTTTCAGGCAAAACTATTCATGCAATTGGGTTTGCACGAAGCTGAAGATAAAATATTCCAACCTGTTTTGGGCTTATGCCCTCTAGAACCACAATTATGTCTCTAAACAAGAAGTTGATTTTGAAATAAGCCGCAGGTTTTAATAATTCTCAATGTTCCCTTCAGGTTCCCATTCTGTGTGGGGAGTGTTGTAACTAATCACATCTCTCAGATCAAGGCAGAAGTACATTAAATATGGATCAGAAATGGATCTGGCTGCAAAGGTTGGCTCTACACTCTCACAAAGCTTTGGAGGGTTTAGATCTTGGAACCTGATTTTGGTCAGGATTGTTCTTTGATATCCTCAGATGAAAGGGAGACTATAAACGTGAAGAGCAAATTCTTCTGCCTTGGTTATACCAGTGTTACTGAATTAGTGCCAATGTGGTCACATGCTGCAGCAGGGTGGAAAATTTGGCCAAGAGTGTTTATTGTAAGTAGCAACAAGGAAAAGAAACCTATTGAAGAGAAGAAACACAAAACTGTAAATGGCCAGGCAAAAGGCCTCATGCTAACTTCATTTGCCAAACTGGTGGTTTACTCCAACATTAACATTTTATGCAACCAAGCCAAATTCGCTGTGTAAAACATTTTAGTGCCACTCCTGCCCTTTGCCTTTTCTAAGAGATTGAAGGGCACACATAAACTGCTAAAAGACCCAAAATTGTTTAGCTATCTGTATTCAGTATCCCTACAGGTTTAGTTACTACATAAAGAGCAAAGAAAACCAGCTAAATATTTTAAAAGGATAGAGAAGTTTTAATTGAAAAATATCCAGGGCCTTTATTGTAGTCTTATGAGTCTGCACTACAGATTTCTAATAGCAAACAATAGAAGTGAAAAATAAGAGGGTTTAATGCATTAGTTATGGGTTGGCAATGGACATATATGTGGTGCTTATTCTCTGCCTAGCATGGCATGGTATCAGCCTTGGGTCCCCACTAAAAGAAAAAAGCGGAAAGTCAAACAACAGTCATGTCAAATTAAACCTCTTTTTGTTTAATTTTTCAAAGTGATTCATTTAGCTGGTTGGCAGAGAGTCAAACTGATAGCTAACAATAGTTCATTTATTTAATGCTGCTTTCAGTACCCTGTAGCCACTCGACTGCATCAGAACTTATCTTCTGTAATTCTCTTTGAGCTGTGAAGATAGGCCAGGAAACTGGAGCAGGTCAGGTGTGCAGGAAGGCACAGCTCACATGGGGGGGCTGTTTGTGCTTCATGAACCATAGGATCGGGAATGGATTTTCAAGAACAGTTAAAGCTTACTTTTAATCTGAAAAGTGAATAAAACTGATATCCTTATGTTTCATGTTTGCTGAGTCTCAACAGTCCAAAAATACAAAAAAAAAGAACTCAGTCTATAAAGTAAAAAAAAAAAAGTGTTGTGTAAACTGCCAAAGCTGCAAATTGTGAGAGCAAACACTGAAAACGAGATCTTTCTTGACTACATTTTCCCAACATTTATAAAATTGGATAAGTTAGTCTCTTGGTGATTTCTATTTAATTCTATTTTCTTAACAGAATTGAAAAACTTTAGTTTGATTAGAGCAAACAAGCAACTCTTTAATTTTGTACAAATGTGAGTAAATCTAGTAATAAGCAGTTTTTAGGTTTGTGGGGCTTATAGAAATAAAATTAAGCAAAGATTTTTATGTCAATAAAGTCAGTTGATACCAACCTAATAATCAGACGGGAAGCAGATCAGTTGAGTAAGAAGATAATATTTATAGTAATTGTGAGTGTTGATAACAAAGTTTTTTCTGTTCTGTTTAATAGAATTTTGTGTGACTGTTGAATGGTGTTTGAGCAAGGAGTTCTGGCATAGGTTGTTCGCCTAAGGAAAACAAGAGTAGTGTATGACAGCTCTCTGGCATATTAGAATTGTATATCATGCAGCACAACTACATACAGAAACACTGTAGGGAGTGGGAAAATATGAGCAGTCTCCACATGTTAGACATCTGTTTAAATCCCATGTATAATTTTTGTTTATTTGTTTGTTTGTTATAAAAACTGGATGAGTTTAATATTGCATTTCAGTTTTTACATTTTACATCTATATTTTCCATATATTCATGCTCACACAAGGGGATCTGTAAAAAAAGATAACATCTCTAAACATAGGAACCATGGACTGCATATTAAATAAAAATTTCTATTATTCAAGTCTGGTGAGGATTACCTATGCTTGCAAGGAACAAGTTTTCCCAAAAGCCAAGTAATCCTTTCAGTGCTATTCCTATAACTATGTTCTATCCATGCCAAAAGCTCTTGTGCCTGTGGTTCATGTCTAGTTTTATGAGTGTCTTTTACCACAGGCAGGTATTTCAGAATAATTTTCAAATGCTGTTTTTTCTTTAAGAAACATAGTTACCTGTTATTCAACTTATATTTATTAAAATAAATCCTTCTGATAGAATAGAAGCTTTCTTGGCTTGTTTTCATAAAATGTGTGTTGCTTTTGCTAAGTAGAAGGATTCTGTCAAAAAAAAAAGACTGGAGAAAGAGCACTGTCCATCATCCCTGATTCTCTGGGTCTATCTTTATGTGATCCTTGTGTTCAAACCTGTAATTTTTCCTCTCTGAATTATATTTTATTATTCCTTGGCTGCTGTATCTTTAATGCATTGAAGAGGGCTTGTGTTCTCTGATATCGTGGTGAGCCAAGCCCATGAGAATTTTTGGTAAGTAGGAATCCACAGTCAGTCAAATCAAGAGGGAATTGCCATCAAAAGGAACCCTTCAGTCTAACAGGGAAAAGAAACAATCTTTTTGCAAGAAGGATGTACATTGTAGAAACAATTCAATGTCCATTAAAAAGTACTTTACTTATTTCTGGTGGGTTTTACAGTGATGTGAAATATAATGGAGTAAGCCAAATTCTAAATGTGTATTACTCACCATACTGCAGTGAATGCATGATGAGCACTCCTCCACTCCAGTGAGAGTGCTGGAAAGGCTGCTGGTATTGAGAACATGCCCATTATGATGAGGGTCAAGAAGCACTCTGCTGTAATAGAGGCCTGCACTGCAGAGGGGTTTAAAATAGAAAAACACTTAAGAAATGTAAAATCAATACAGCATTGGTTAGGGCTAACATAACGGCAATGTAAAAAGCAAACCAAACATAATTGTATTGTTATTTATTACCAGTGTTGTTTCTACCGATGTAGATGTTATGTAGATAGAATTATAAATAACATTTCCTCCCACAATTTAAAACTAAATGCCTGTGTACAGAAAAAGCAAACCCACAGGAAGGGAGGGGCCAGGGTTATTCATGCCAATGTAAAAATGTCCTACTATTTGGGGTGCTGGTTGTGTTGGCATGGGATTTACAGGACATTTTATACTGTTGAAGTGTATATTTTGAAAATATAACCAGAGGCTAAAATCCAGTCATGAAATTGAGTTTTGCCTTTGACATCAAAAGGGCCATGGCTTCACTCAGGTAGGTACTTTTGTCAAAGTATGAAAAAATGCATGCCTGGGGAGAGTATTAGTCAATAACTGAGAGGCAACTAATAAAGTTTTATAGTTAATCTTAGATGTTCTTTTAGTTCTGGAAATAAACAGAAGCCAGTATCAAGGTTATGCTTAAAAATTGCAGCCCAAAGTGTGTTTCACCTTCCACCGTCAAAAAGTGCAGAATGTTTGGTTGACTTTTGTTCTGGAATCACTTCACTTAAATAAAAGGCAGGGAGTGATCACAAGAGGAGATCACAAGGAATTTTAGTTCAAAACTTCAGAGTTTTGGGTTCCACAGACTCCACATACAAGCACGCAAAGGTGACAAAAGGAAGTATTTACTAAAAGGAGGCAGCTTCTAGACTAGATTATAGCTTGTGTTCTTTATTCAGTGCAATGTGATAACTCCTGGATACTACTGGGGTCAAAACATTTAGAAAACTGCATGTAAGTCAATCATTTCCCCAATAGTGTGGGAGTTTTTTCATTAATTGCCATAATTCTGAATAAAAGTGCAAGGAATCATGGGTTATAGCGCTCTTACTTGCAGAACAATATTGTTTTCTCAAATAATCTGGTTCATCGCACACACTAGAGAAAGAAATTTAAGTGGGAATATGTCATTATGACAGACTTTCATTTTACATTTCATTTAGTTGTATTTTAGAAAATACCATTCTGAAGACAGAATCACATCTCTGTGCACTGTTACAAATTTCTTCACCAACAATTTCTGACACAACTGGAGAGCATTCGAAAGAGTTAATAAATTTATAAGTAGATGGAGCAGTTTGCATTTAAGGAAGGCATTATAAAAAATAACTTTAAACTGGGCAATTGGAAAATTAGTTAGAAGGATGCAGAGATTTAGATCTTTATGTGGAATTAGTATCTCAAAAGGCCAGAGTTTGGCAAGTTTCATTTAGTGAACACCAACAGCTATACAAGTGACCACCTGTCATCTGAAGCACAGAAATTATCTGTAAACATACCTCAGTCATGAAAAAACACACTAGCTCAAGCCTCACTGAAAGTAATCAGCTGCCTTTCATTTAACCATCAGATGGGCATAGATGACCACAGAGAAGCAGTGGACAAACTATAGGTTAAAAAGATGATTACTTTGCAGCAATTCTTCACTTTGTTCATGCTCTAAACAGAAGGATAGAGACACCTAGGGATGAAGAAAAGCTAAAAACCTAAAATAATTAGCTGAATGGTTAAAGAAACCATAGCTGTTGACACAAAACAAAAGAGTAATTTGCTCTGCTTTTCAGTAAATTGATTATTACTGGCAACAGGAGAAAAATGAAGTGTAAATGGGATCGAAATAATGGAAATAACTATAACAGAAATAAAAAAAATCACAGGTGATTTTACTAAAAGGGCAACAAACACAGCAGTTGCTATCCTTTTAGAGAACTTGCATCAAAATACAGACCTAGTAGTAACTATTATAAATCACACTTACTGAATTAGTGATAGTACTAGGTCCAAAGACAAGAGCTTCACCTGTGTGTAAGAAGAGGAAGCTGCTGTGTGCAACTGCAGGTTTGTCAGTCTGGCTCAGTAATGCATGTAGTTTTAAAACAGGTTTTGAAGGGAAAGACCATTAAAGCTACAGATTAAAGGCAAGTGGAATATTGGTTTACCAAAGCAGGATGTGCCAAACTAACTTAATCTGTTCTGTTTTCTTTCTTTTTTTTTTTTTTTTCTTTTAAATAGATTGACTTCATTTTCTAAAGAAACGAAATAAAGGGGGCATATTCTGTATGTCCTTTTACAAAGCACTCATTATGCTGCTGAAAAGAAAACTGCTTACTTGCTTGGAGAAAGTGGAATTTAAGAGCACAACTGTGAGATGGCCATGGTAGATGATTTAGGAAACTATTATCTGTATTAAGAGAAATCTTTTCCCTGATAGTCATAAAAGAAAAGTGGGAATGGAGTATTCTGATAGTAGAGAATTGGGAAGCTTGGCCAATGAAAATAACTGCATTGCCTTGAGAACCCAGGGAACTACACAGTAGTTTCAGCAGTAAGAGCTGCAAAACATTTCAGAAAGGTACTATAGAGAAAATATAATATGTTGTTGTATGCTGAAAAGTCACCAGCTGGAAATGGAGATTATAAGAGGCCTGATTTCTGTTAATCAAATACTGTATGGCTGGAAAACTCCATTCACCATTTTCAGTGTAACCTTTGGATCTTATTATGCCTTCCTTTGCTGAGCTAAAAATTGATTTATTACCAAAAATCTCTTCCCCACGTGGATATTTGTAGAATATGATGTAGTCACTTTCTTAATTAACTAAATGAATAGAGCTTCTGCCACTCTGTCACTGCAAATAAACTATTCCCAGACCATTTTCTGTTCTTGTAGTTATTTTCTGACACCCTACCACCAAGATTCCTTTAGAAATGCAGACAGCGGTGTGTTTCAGCAATGATCTAATTAATACTGTATTACTCAGAAATTACCACTCTAACATGGTTATGCATCCCTCTGTTGAAGGACTGTGTGCACTATATACACTGCACTGGAAATGGACATTAGTCAATAATCATGATTTTGACAAATCTTCCAGTGATGCTGTGGTTTAGGATAATAACCTTGTTCTTCTCAATTTGACTTGCTGTCTTCATTCCTCATATCTCTCTCCTTGTATTTTGTCATGCTAAACCATTTGTTTGTTTATGAAGCAATAAAGAGCAGTCTGTAGAGACGGTTTGACCCTACTCTTACATGTTATTCCTATACTAAGTGGAAGGTTATTTGCAATAAGTTGTGAAAATGAAATGCCAGCTTGGATAAAAAGGCATTTTTCTTGGCTTTGATAGAAATCGACTCTACTGGTGACAAAGTAAGTATCCAAAATTGCTGATATCTTTATGAACAAATTATGTATATATTTCAGCATCTTTTGTATGTGTATCTACACATATACATGGCTATGTCTTTATATATTTTATGCATACATAATTAAAAAACAGTGTTGATGTGTGTAAGTCTTCATAGACACCCCCATTATAAAGCACCAAAATCAAGAGATTTTGATCTTATTAGCAAATCCCTAGTATTAAAAATTATAAGCCTCAATAATGGGATTAATTAATAGGTCCTTAAAAAGTAAGTCCAGTAAATTAATCCTACAGAAATTTAAAAAATAGAGTAAGTTATTATGAACTAATGTTAAGGCTAGAATAGCAAGAACTATACACCATGCAGAAACAGAAATCTTGCCCTCCAAAGTAAATCCTATATACTTCTACCATTTAAAAATCTGTTTTACTGTATGGCAGTGCAACAAGAAGTTGCATGAAAGCTGCTGCTACCTGAACTCCACTTCTCTATAAACCATAGCTCTAGGCTGACTCTGGTACATTTAGACCAGTGCCCAAAAACTAATCACAAATGAAAGGCTGTGGAGACAGATGAAATAGAAAATGAGAGGAAGCCAAAATACAATTAACATCATAGTAAGGCAAGAATTGGCTTGAAATACCTTTTGCTGCACTGCCCAGAGTACCCCTGGAAAGTGGACACCTTTGCTGTTTACTGCTCCAAAGGGAAGTGGAAGTGACCTGGGCCGGGTAGTAGTGATAGAGCCATTGAGCCATTGACCTTTTACAGGTCTCTTTGCTGGCACAGGAAATAAGGTGGTTTTCTCTGCCCAAATATTTCTTAGTGCCACAATTCCTCCCAGGAATAGAGAGAAGGAAGAATAAGGCTGACACTGTCCTTCCACTCCCTGAAACTCATGCCATGTCCAACAACCTACATGATCTGTGACTAAGCCCAACACTTTTCCTGCAAGCAGCAACTGAGACAAAAGATAGGTTATACCAAAAAAAAAAAAAAAGGGAAGACAACCATTAAAAGGGAAGATGGAGAACAAAAGATTGTCACAGGGAAGTGAGAATGAAGGGCTCATGTTTCACAGTGGACAAGGAGGCACAGCTAACCAATTCCCTGTAAGTCAAATGGCACTGTGTCTGTGGTTCAGCATTCATACATTTCTCCTAAATATGCCACATTCTATCACCATGAATGACCATTACAAGGTTATACTAATAAAATATGGTACTCTTTAGGACACCACATTTGAGCTATAAGTCATTATGTGGGTTAGGCCCTTCATTTTTATGTAATTATGTACATTTCATGTAATGCGTGATTGAGTAACTTACTATCTCTTATGCCAAGCAACAGATTCTTGGAAAAACAATCCAACTTTTCCGTGTCATTAAAATGGGAAACAGTCACAACAAAGACTTAGCTTCAGAAAAACAGTTTTACTGGCAATTTGCACTGTGAGATGTATACCTTAGTTAGACAATTAAAAATGTTTTGAGCTGGTGTCCAAAAACTACTTTGGAAATAATTTTCTATGTTAAAGGTTAAAGTACTAAGCAGCTCATTACTGCCAAAGTAATGACAATACAGATGTCATTGATTTTAATTCAGATCTCCTGAGTGATGTATTTATGAGAAAATACATGTGAAGTGTCCATTTCTGAGCATCCCTGTAAGCCATCTGCAGCAGGAGCACTTTGTGGAACTTTCCACTGTGTTGCTTTCCTACTCTACCGGTGATTTCTTTCATGTCGTTCTGCCTCAGTGGCTGTTAGGTGAGGGAACTGGATACAATGCTGGTGCTCTAATTAGACTGTGGTGATCAGTCAGTGGAAATTGCTTTGCTTTTCTTGCACTGCTTCATTTACCTTCCTGTTTGAAGTTCTAAATCTTTTCTGTCAGCCTCTGCATTCCATCTTTCCATGTACTTTACTAGTTGAATTTGGGATAAGGATTACTATCTCTAAAACTGCCTGGGTACCCAAAGCTTTTTTCTTTTTTTCCCTTTAAAAAGTAATACATTTTGCTAAGAAAACATTGTAAAAGATTCTTTGTATTTTGCTAAATCCTGCTGGTCTTTACTGAGGATAATATGTACTGATGGTGATAAAATCTCACACACTCTAAGATCCCTTGGCCCCAAATAATTTCCTCTACCATAATCCTTAGGAGTGAATGAGTTTTCAAATTAGTTGCCATTATGTGATCAAGATTCCTCCAGATTAAACTGGTTTGCTGCTCAAAAGAGCTTGAATCCAACCTTTCAATCATGTACTTTTCAAACTTGTAGTTTTGCATATACAGTTTTGGTGCCAACTCTTGATATTCTTGATTTTTTTTCACCATCTTTCTTATTGAAACAAAATCCAATTGAACATTTCTGAATAAGCCCTGGTATTATCAAACTTCATATTTACATGAACATGAATCACACTCAAATCAAATAAAGCTGCTGGACATGACACTGCAGACTACAGACCTGACCAACAGGTGAGCAAAACAGAGACCTGTTATACATCCTTCCTGTAAACTAATTTTATGCAACACTTTTCAAGTGAGGAACACTTGCATATTCAGTGCCTTTGCATACATAAATATGAAGAACCATTGAGCTCTTCTGTCTTTTACTGACTTTTATGCTAAGTATGGAGAGGATTAAGCCCTTTGGTGAAAGCCATTTCTACTGGCATAACATTGTAAGTCCGAACTATAAAACAAACTAGAAATAATTTTAAAGCAAGGAACACAGAGCTGATGTGGCATATTTGTAAATCATATGTATCAAAGAAAAAACCTGCCAAGCTGTGTATCATAATATAAGCCTGGAGATATTTCAAATACAGATGCCTGCAGTTTTAAAATATTTTTTAGAATATGATACCAGTTTGTAATTTAAAAATGTGTATGAGGAAAACTTTTATTATTATTTCTGGAACTAACAAAGAGTGCTGTTTTTCTACTGTAAATATTTCATATATTGAAGTCAATTTTAGCTGCTTGGTTTCTGCCACTGAATTCAGCCTGTATTGACAGGCCCAGAAGGAAACATTTTTTTTTCTGCCAAAATTATTTGGATATTGAAGAATAAATGTTCTATAGACAACTTCTGTAAATTTTTGTACAAAAAACCTCATGCTGAGTTACACTTAAAAATGCTGAAAACAAAATTAATGCTAGATTGCTTACTTGATTAGAAGTAAAACTTGAGATTTTTTTACTTGAGTCTACAGAGGAAAGAAAAGGTAAATAAAAATTATCAAATGAAGAATAAGTTAGGAAAGTTACTGAAAGATTCAGGAAAAATACAAAATATTACCCAGTGGTAATGTGAATTTTATAAATTATTTCTTCCTCTCTGATGACTTCCCTCAAGATTGTAATAAATTTAAGTCTGGTATAGAGCTGGCCATCAGCACTAATAGCTAATCAGGAAAGGAAGCAGAATCCCCGATGGTCATCCTATGAAATTTCACTGCAAAGGGCTTTTGCAGTTGTTAATGTTTCTAATCAAAGTTTGTCAAGCGATGCTGCAGGATACAGTTGGGAAGAGCACCCTGTAAAACTTGCAAAGCCAAGCCCCTTTGTGTTTTCTCTTTCACAGCTCTCTTCTAAACAATGCCTGCAAAAACCATCAGTGAGTAGACTGCTAGGGTGCAACCATAACTGTGGGGCAGACAAAGATTCATTTCACCACTTATCACCATTGGAAATATTTTCAAGCCTTTTTAAAATCTCTATCACTTTTCTCATTCTTTTAGAGTAAGGTTTTTGGAGGAGAGACTGTGTTTCTGTTGCATTCTACAGACATGATCCATGGATTCCTAGGGCTCCTATTTGTTAAGTTAATCTAAGTGGAACTTTTTTATACATTCTACTCCCTGAGAAGATACGTTACGTTTGCTCACATATGCTAAATACCTTATTTTTCTTTGCCAATGAGGTTTCAGGTGGCACCCTGAAATAGTATTTTTTCCCCAAAGATAAGTAAATGAGATTTAGCAAGGCACGCGAGCAAACTGCACTTCAAGTGTGTATAGCATGTCACTGCTAGGAACCAGTCCAATATATGTTTCAGTGCATAGTTATGTGTTGTGCTAAGCTGTGATGCCAGACATCTGCTTAAAAGTCAGCCTGGTTTCAGAACTTCACTGCCATGGGATCTTACTATGCTTAAAAGCCATTAAAATCCTATGATGTAAAAGTGTACTATCAATTCAGGCCCTTTACCCACAAGACATTATGCAATAAGTATTTTTTTCCCTGGAAAAGATGGAGAAACAGGGCACTGGATTCATAACATAGGAAAATATATTTGTTAGGCAAATTGAGACCAACCACTAAGTATGGAAAGAAAATGCAAGCTGTTTGCTTCCTCTTTCCAAAACTGTCCATCTGAATGCATGGATGCGATCTCTGGACTTCAGGGATCTTGAAAAGAATTTGATTCTTCAAGCCTTTCTAAATGTAGGTCACCTGAGAATGTAGCCAGGCAAGCAACTCTCCCACTTCAACTACTGTTGAAGATTCTTTTGTGCTACCATTGTGAAATTTTGTGGGCATATGCTCTTGTCTTATGTGCATGTCACACAATTAAAAAGGCTGGAGCACTTTCTACACTTCATAAAATCTTTTTATTTTTTTCTTATTTCTTTTCTTAAAACACACTTCTGGCTCCTAAAGTAGAGTAAGGAAAAATAAATATGAGATAATCCATCAAATGGATATAAAACAGTGAATTCTACTTCTAGTTTCTTTCAACAGTTGGAGAAAAAACTTATTCTTATAATAATGTAATCCTGAAGTCTGCATCACAAGACTGATTAGTCTTCCTGATCATAAACCTCAGCAGTAAAATTATGACCTCAGGGAGTTAGCAAATGTCCTCATGCAGGGCATAATCCCAAATATCATTCATATGTAGTCACATCTGATTAACCTAGGTGAATGGTAAGCTCATTTTATATTTAAATTACAGCACTAATAAAAAATGTATGAAGGTGAGAGATTGAGAAGAGGGGGCTGCAGGCAAGTGAAAGAGGAAAAAATTCCATACTCTATTTTTCAGAATGTATTTGGAGTGTGCAAAACAAGTCTGAATGCTCGCATACATTACCTGTCTTTAGAATCAAACATACATAAACTTGCCATTGGTAAAAAGAATGGCCTAAAAAGTTGATTCAATAAACATTGAATACTGCCTTTGATTTAGAGAATGAATCTGTACTTTTGCAATCCTGATGAAGCTCTTGCTGATCATTGACATGGGTGTGAAAAGAGTAAGTAATGGAAGCAATGTGTTTGTACAACTTCATTGAATATACAGATTTTAATAGACTGTAAAGTGAACTAACACAAATGCTGAGAAGGTACAGTACAGCATAAAGATGTATGAAAGGGGGAACAATCTGGAACAATCAGAGATGAGGTCTTGTTTCTTCTTGCATGAGGATTCTTTTCTCTATTCTTTTTCATCCTCAGAAGAAATATGGTGTTTTAAAAGACAGACACTGGTGACATCATTAATGAAAGTCTATATTAACTATTTAAAAATAATTATTTTTGGTAATTATATCTCATTGTGGATCCAGTACCAGGTCGCACAATGCAATTTCCCAATAACTTCAAGAGATGACTGGTTTGTTAAAAAAAAAAAAGAATTTTAGAATTCTTAAGGGTAGAAAAGGCCTGTAAGTTCATCAACACCACCACCATGCTCACCACTAAACCATGTCCTCAAATGCAATATCCACATGTTTTTTGAGCACTTCCAGGAATGGTGGCTCAACCATTTCCTTGGAAAACCTCTTCCAATGCTTGAAAACATTTTCCATGAAGAAATTTTTCCTAATATCTAATGTAAACCTCCCCTTGTGCAACGTGGGGCCACTTCTTCTCATCCTGTCGCTTCTTATCTGGAGCAGACACTGACTCCCAACTCACACAAGCTCCTTTTAGGTAGGTGTAGAAGCCAATAAAGTCTTCCCTGAGCTTCCTTTTCTTACACTAAAGAACCCCAGCTTCCTCACCTACTCATCATCAGACTTGTGCTCCAGACCCTTTACCGGCTGTGTTGCCCTTCTCTGGACTGGCTCCAGCACCTCAATTTCTTTTCTGCAGTGTAAGGCCCAAAACTGAACACAGGACTCAATCTGCAACCTCACCAGTGCTGAGTACAGGGAGATGATCACTTGCCTAGTTCTACTAGCCGCACTATTTCTGATACAAATCATTAATTTTGTATGATATCATCGATATTGCTCAAGTTTGAATGTTACCAGTCAAATTCTGCTAGTTTTACTTGGAAAAAATAACTGCCTTTTTTTCCCCCTGTGGTTGGCTTTGGTCTGTTCTGTTTCCACAGCATTAGAAAAGGTTGCAAAATAACCACTAGAAAATTTGTGTATAGTAATTTTGCAGTCTTTTCTTAAGTGTTTATATTTCTCTTTCATCCTGTTATTCATCATCAGTATTTATTATTCATGAAACTAGTAGTTTGGAGTTCATCTGAATGTACATTTACATAATGTCAGGAAAGACCTAAGTACAAAGACAAAAACTTCAGTAGACTTAACCCCAAAGAGAGGGTGTGAAAGGACCTGTAAAAGGCCCAGCAAAAAATGTGAGATTTCTTCAGAGAAGGGGAAAGGTGAGACAGGTATCCATTCCTAAGACACAGGTGTGCAGACCTGACTATACACAGTAGATGTTCAGTCACTGAGAAGGTAACTTCAAGACTCTGAATCAAATTCCATGTAATTATCTCTATGCAGCCAGAGTTTAGCCTATGGCTGCAAATCTCATTGCTTCTGCACTTTCTTGGAAATTATGACCAGACTTCTGAATACCCTTCAGAGAGTACTCAAAAGTTAGTTCCTGAAGTACTTAAAGCATATGTTGGGTATAGGAAAGCACGTTCTGTCAACGGCACTTTCTTGTGGTGGTAGGACTTGTGAGGAGTAAAGTGATGTAATGTCATGGACCAGGCTGATAGTTATCACATTTAGTTAGCCTATTAGGTGATGTCTTTAAAGAAATGTCACATTATCTATCTATATAGATAGATAGATAGATAGATAGATAGATAGATAGATAGATAGATAGATAGATAGATATGTATACTGCTTCTAGTATTTATGGTTGGCAGTCCACAGATAGAAGCTGAAGGTTATTTTAATTATAATTCACTTTTAAGGGCCTGCTTTTGCAGGAATTATGTCAAGAAAAATGTTGGCAAGTTCACAACTGCAAGATTGGGCAATAAGGGAATTTAAATGATTTGTAAAAAAACCCAGTGACTAAGTGCCTATTTCACTGCCTGTTGTATCCTGTTATATCCAGAGAATGGAAAAAGGAAATTCCATATTGACTAGATTGAGCTGTACTTGCCATCTCAGTAATGAAACCATCATGCAATTCCTTCAAATGAAATCTCAGTTAAACTGCACAACTGTTTCTTTTTACTTTCACACTGTAAAAATCCAGAACAGCAAGTGTCCAGGAAAATACATTCATTGGAAAGAAGCTACCAAAGTCTGTGCTTTTGACTGTCATCTGCAGCTTATTTCACACACTCCCCCAAAAGCAAGAAGTCAAAAATGGAAACTGCATGGGTGGTTTATTACTCAGCATTGGGCTCCAAGTGAATCTTCTTGCTGCAATTGTCTTCCTGATAGAAAACAGATTGATAATTTGCTTCTCAAGTCCATAATTATTTGAACTCATTAGATTTCAGAAAATTTGAAAATGTTTCCGATTGTGCATATACCTTCACATGTTCCTGTATTTAATTTTTGGGCCTGGGTGCCCTCTTCCTGGTAACCAATACAGTAATTTACAGCTTTGAAGGTATAAGGAGGTGTACTAGGTCAATGAACAGATTCTGATTTACATAGACTGTCTGTTACAATGAATTTGAAATATTTTTGCCAGGATATGAGACCTGAATACTTAAATTTCCAGTTAAGTTATTTTACATGATTGTTACAATCTAATGCAGTTTTTCTGTAAATGTTCAATGTAGTGATGTTAATAGCAACAATTTCCCTCGAAAGAAGGTAATTTCTTTATTTCACTCTCTTTTTAGAGAGATCTGTCTGCTCAGTTTCTGTGCCACTGTAGTTCCTGTGAAGAGTTTTGCAACCAAAGGCAGCTATTCTATTCAAACAAAGAATGTTGGACAGGTTAATACCATTGTGCAATATTAATGCATCATACTATAACCAGCACAAGATCCTGAACATAACTCTGCCTGAAAAAAGGATTTTGATGCCTTGCTAAATAGCATTTTCTACTCTCAGGATTTGTGTGTGTGAAAAAAAAAATATTCTGGATATAGTAAGAAAAAACAAGCAAAAGTGAGCAAACATAACTAAAAAAAAAGGCCCTCTAGACTTCTTTTTCACCACTTTTCACCAGAAATTTGATTTTAAGTTTTACTAAAATATTAGCTTTATACAGAAGTTTAGTAACTCACATTGGAAGTGAGGAGTCAATGACTGACTATGCTGGGGAGAAGGAAAGATGGAGAGGATTGATGGTTACACTTATGTAGTCTTTCCTGGAGTTCTCTTGGTTCTGTATAGCTGCTTATCCCTCAATATTAGCAGTAAAGACCATTCCAGCCTTCACAAAATAAAATCCAAATATCTGTTTCTGAGTAGGTCATTAATTTTCAGGGACATGCCAGCTACACAGTAGGTGGGAAAAAATGTGGTGGTGCTTGGGTGTGATGCCAACAATAACTAGCTATTCACAGCTCTGATTTCTCACCAAGTAATTATAACTTTGCTCTACTAGGGGAAAGAAAATAATACTAAGAATGAATTTTTTAAACACATTTACTCATTACCAAGTCGTTCTGAAGTTTTCTTTGGGGAAAGGCACTAGTAGCCCTTCTTATTGGGTGGAAATTTCCACTAAGTTTCTAGGGAACTCCAGACATGCTAAAAATACAGTGTCTATAAACCTCTGTGGCAAGGATTATCCTCTTTTCCTAGTAGGATGCTTTCTCTATATAATGTAGACATCTCACCGCTGTATCATGGTGTTTATGGTCTTTTTGGCACTGTTTGCTTCCCAATTACACTTTGGGAACTCCTGAAGGTGTCTGTTCCAATATTTGGTAAATTTTCTCCTGAAAATGTCACTCCTTCTTCACATCATAATGAGGTATTGCTAATATAATGCTATTTGTGTAAATTTATCATAGCTACCGTTGTCTGGTCAAGGATCATGTGGATACAGTGATAATCAGGTTCATATCATATTTCATTTCCCTGTAAACTGCAGTTTCAACTACTGCTAGACTGTATAATTAATTTGCAGTCCTTGTAAATGCAGAGCTTCCCAGTAATATTATAGAAGTGAATTTTGCATTTTTTTGATCTGTGTTTTCCTACAGATCCTTTCTAAGTCTATACCTGTCCATTGTTGCAGGCACTTCTTCACTTCCACATTTTATATGGAGGATGTTTATTCTTTTAAGTTATAAGGATTTTGGCACATAGTCTTTGGTCAAGATTTGTTTTGAGGTGCCTAAAGTGAAGCCTGAAGTCTCCATTTTGCTCCAGTTCAGTCACTGGGAAATGTGGAGAGCCATGCATTAAGGAAATTCAAGCCATTGTCCAAATACAGACTTGGGAGTTTAAATTCCTATTTTTGAAAATTTTGACCAAATTAATTAGAGATTTTGATTTATGCAGAGGGACCACTCTATGTCCTTGCTCTTCTAGATAATGGAAAATGTGCAAAAACATTGAAGAAGATACAGGAAAAGACTGAGTGTTGAGGTCTGCATTTTGCCCTAATATTTTGCTAATGCTATGGGTTGGGAATGAAAGATGTTTGTGCCTCAAGTAAGAGAGGAGACAAAGATTACCAGCTGGAGAATTTGTGGGATGAGTAGTATCTTCCAGAGTACTTACGGCAGAAGGTACTTTTGGCCAAAAAGTTACTCACACTCCTTGAAGAGAACTTGGGACTACTAGAAGAGCAACCATAAGTCGAGTCCAGCATCAGGGATGGGACATGATGGAACAGGAGAATATGGCACAAGAAATTGCGGAGGTTCAGGTAACTTCTGATGATGAAGATGTAGAAAACAGAGTTTGGTGGAAAGGAAGATCCAAAGAAACCTCCAACAACAAGTAGCAGAAAGAGAAAGAGGATATCAGAAGAGATCTAGGGTAACAGAATACAGCTGCTACAGAAAAGAAAACATGAAAGGTGGAACAAAAAGGCAGAAGAGAGGAAGAGAGCGCTGATGCAAGAAAATAACATATGAGTATGAAGGATGGCTGTGGATTAGAACTCAATGGAGAAAATAGACAATACATATCTGATTTGAAAGAGAGTTATAGATGAGATGAAATAAGTTTCAAACAAGTAGAAGAACCCTCTTTAGACCCTCGTGGAAAATGGATGGTGTGATTGCTGTTACCCACTGAGAAGAATCAATGGGCTTTTCTCCTGAACAGGCCCAGAAGACAGAAAGGCATATTGATTTTCAGGCTCTGGGATGCATAGAAGTTGAGACAAACTGACAAAAAGTCTTTATTGTGAGAAAAATACAGCAATACTGTATTTGCACTAGGCCAGACAGGTAGCATTTTAAGAGAAGCAAACCAGGGAACTGCAATAGCATTGCTATCTTTTCTAGTGAGACAGAAAAAAGCAATGATAATATAAAGAACTGGGATACTGAGATGGTTTGTGGGTTCCAGTTTATAGTTGTAGTAGTTGTAGTTCCAGTTTATAGTTTGTAGCTATTGATAATTCATAAGGAAAGTTTTAAACAAATGGATGAAAATGTTGGGAGACAACGGCATAATCTCCAAAGGAAACTCTTTTTTTATTTCACAGCAACAGTGAAATTAGGTAAAGAGTAGAAAAAATACAACAAAAGGGTAGAAAATTTAACAACAAAGAGAAATTATTAAAGAGTAGAGTCACAGTCAAGTAACTGCAGCTACAGCTAAAATATTGTAATTTAGCCAGAGAATTGAATGAAATCAGAAAGAAAGAATTGAAACAGGTAAAGACTGAAAGAACTAAGATAAAGAACCTAAAGCTCAAAGTGAAGGAATATGAACAGTGGATACATTACATGAATTTAAGTATTATAGAGAAAAAAGGATTGTAATAGAAGATCCAGAAGGCTGTGAAATACCTGTTGAAGGATTTACAGTACTCAGAGAAGAAAGCAAATGCACCAGGCAGGCATGACACATGTTTAGATGTAGAATGCTGAAAAATAATGTGATAAAGGAACATACATAGAAGACATTAGATATTCAATCTGGGGAAGAAATTAAGAAAATTATTTTATGAACAGATCTTGAAGGTCAGTTTTATATGCTGCGAGTGTTCCCTTTAACATTAATGTACAAATGATTTTGCTGGGTGTTGTGTTGGGGGATATTAATCTCCAAATTGGAGAGCAAATGCTATTGGTAATTGTAAGACCACCAGCAGTGCTGAGAAGAGAACAATGCAGCACATTTGGGGACAGATTTTATTTAGCAGTTTCACAGTAGAAAGTGGTACAAAAGTCTGGAAGATGATCATGAGGTTTCGTGATGCTATAAAGGGAAGATGTATTGCCAATATTCAGCATGATCAGACTATCATATGAGAAGGATTGAAATACTTTGAGAATTACAATGATAGATAGAAATGGGTGTATATTACAAGGAAAATGTGCAAATGTTTCTTAAACACTTGAACCAGGGATTCATTAGTTGAAGACAACAGACACATTGAAAGATGTGGAAATGCTAACTTAGGGCTGAGAAGAATCAGGAACACTGGCTGATCACAAGACCACCCTGAAATGCAGAAATTGGAGAAGACACGTGACCATAGGTCATGCTATTTCTGAGAGGGGAAGCAAGGCAATCCTTGCTGAGCAACTGCCCTCACGCATGGCTGTGGAAGTGAGCTGCCCCAAAACAGAAGAAGGGTGTTTTATTGATGGGGGTTGAGATTCTGCTTAGAAGAAAATTTAAAATAAATTCTAAAGAGGAAGAAGACTGAAAGAAAATGTCATGGTAAATACACTGTGTGTTCAAATCAAACTGGGAAGGAAAAAGAAGCTTTTTAGTCACAAAATTGCAAGATTGTGGAGCAGTCCTGCTAGTGCAACAGGCAAGATGCTAACAGTTTTAAGAGGAGCTTAATGAATGCAAGATGTCTGCCACGTAGGGGACTCAGTGACCCAGATGTTCCTGTCCCTCAGTGGTCAGCCAGCACCCCAGATCCACCACCTGGGACCCAAGGTTGACTGTGACCATGTTGCCAGCAGCCCTGTGGCCAGCCCAGGCCCTGCAGAGCCTGGTGGGGCTGTCAGGGTGGAGTCCTGCCCTGCTGCCTTCCCTCACTGTCCCCAGTGATGGTCGGGTGGGTGGCAATGCTGTCCCTGCCACCACCACCAACCTGCTTGGGGGCTGCAGAGCTTCACCCAGCAGAAGACACCTGCCTGGACTGTGTGTGTATGGTGGATGCAGCTCCTGACTCGCCTGAGTGGGCACTTCACCGGTCCATGGTGATTCTGTCCTCTGGGGCATTCCTAGAACAAGGCAAACCTGTCATCTAACCCAAGGAGTGTTACAGAGCCAATGAAAATATTGATACAGGTCCTAAAATTCTAATAAAAGTGACAAAGTAATTATTCACTTTGGGTTGTGCTAACATTTTCTGTAATTCCCTGGTTGTAATTTCTTCACTGGCTTCATGGCCATTCTAAAGAGATCAATAGCAGTGCACATATTTTCTGGTTGGAGAAACAGCAGCCAGGAACTCAGAGGCCCCCCCAGCACAGTGGGGACAGAGACTGAAGCAGAACTGAGCTCTTCCCGAGGAGCTAATCTGGGGGTCTGTACAACATCTGCTTGGAGAGACTTTGAGAGAGATACTCCATTTCTTAGGGTAGCCTGTTCCACAGAGGGTGAAAACCAGGCCTGGAGACTGTGTTAATGCTTTGTCCAGGGCGCAACATGCTAAATAACCATATAAATAATAATGTCATTGACATCAGATTTAAGTTTTTGATGGCAATGCCTAGATTGGAAGAAAAATAATACTTGTGTTGGTAATAAAAATGTCTTTTAGAAAGTTTAGAAAAATCAGTCATTGAGCTAATTGCCAAATTGGTCTGGGGGGCCTCAGGAAAAGAATCTATTCCCTGTATTTGGCTGAAACTCCTTTGAATGCTTATTTCTTTTGCCTTTGCCTGAAGGCAACACTTTTTCCTGTCCCTTGCAGGAAATAAACTCTCTTGCAGTGCAGTAATGGAGGATTGTAAAACCCTCCATCAGAATATGTGATGGGAACCAGGCATCTATCCTGTTGCATGACACAGCATATCATATGTGTCTTGCATGCACTTAAAAGTAAGAGCTATATCCATTAATTTTCTTGTTGATACTTCCCTGGCAGTATGACTCAGTGCTGGGGAACACATTCCCTGAATTACATTTTTAATAAATCTGATCAGAACTTTCTGTACAAGGACTCAGTTGATTCAGTTTTCCATTTCTAAATGAACTGAATATCATATCCTTTGATAATATAAATGAGTGTAGCTTTTGGAATGGCCTGTGCCAGCTGAGGATATGCCTTCCCTCCATCTCTCCTAGCAACACCTAACCTCAGCTCACTCTGGTATTCAATGCTTTATCTAGAACAGGCTTGGCTAAATTCTTCTGCCTGCTTATATAGTACAAACTGATTTCAAAATTGCTGGAGTAACCAGGAGAACTTTTCCAGTTGTGATAGAGTTCTCTGCCTGCAGAAAGATCATGGCATTATGGAAGCATTTTGTGCATTGGTCATGTTTCCACCCTTGAAATAGATAAAAGCCATTTACCTTATGTGAACAGTAGATCAGACTAATACTGAGGTATATTAATATAACACTGAGGCTCTTCATGCAGTGGAAAATAAAAGGACCTACTTCTAAATGCAGATCTCCTGGGGTTAAGGAATTAAAATCAACTTTTTTTATTTTTTCCACCCTTTTCTCTACCATCTCCAAATATAGACCAGTTAGAGTGGAAAATCTAACTCTTAGTGCAAATATATTGAGTACACAAAATTGGTATGTGCCTTTATATTGGTAGGTTAACCACTTTTCATGCCCTACTGGGACTTCTAGACACATGTACTCAGACAGCTATTTATGTGCTGGGATTTCTCACATAATTTAGAGGTATGCAAGTTCATACAGCCAGTTTAAAATATAAATTAATTTATATAAACATGTGCAGCCAATACAAAATTCTGTACATGTGACAGCACTGAAATCATAAGTTAACCAAATGAGATGAACAAAGTTAAGTCTGAGAGTGTATAAAATCAGCAGGATTCTGGACAAAAAACACCAGAGACTTTAAAATAAAAATGGAAATGTTTATGTTGGATGATATTGAAAGCGTAAGCAATACCAGCAACGTCAGTTCCTTCATTCTATAGTGCCCATGAACATCCCAAATTCTCTATGATATTTAGCCATGTGCCATTTAAAAACAAAATTACCCTCCCATAATTACTCACTTTTTTACTATTAATATGTTTTCTCACATATTTGCATTTATATGTAGAGAGATATCACTGACCTCTCTTTTAAATTTTGCTAATAATTTACGATACAAGAATTCAAATTCATCTGTGTTTTTCTCCTTTGTTAAAATAGTTAGCTACTCAAATATCTGAATGCTGTAGCTTTTAAAAAGCTGTACAAAACTTACACATCATGTGACCACACTTGCTGTCTGATGAACAAAGATTGTGAGTGTTTGTACAAAGAGTTTTTATGAAGGTTTGAAGAAATTTGGAATGGCCTTGTAGTCCTCATTCTGCTTGTTAAAAACTGAGAGGCATTTGAGATGAATGGTAATGCTACAGGAGCAAGTTTACTCAGATGTCATTTACCCTCAGTTGGCATTTTGCTGGCATACATGATGATTTGGATTATCGCTACCTTGTAGCATGTAAAACCTGAAACTGCAATTTGCGCAGAAAATAGGGGTTTTTGCAGGATTACTGCAAGAATACTGTTAAAGATGGAGGAAAGAGTAGGCTCTCTGTAGTACTCCAACCCCCATGCATCTGGAAATTTTTAAATTTCACATATTGATAGTGTTTGTGGCATAGTTTTTACAAAGTGTTAATGGTGGAAGAAGGTTTTCTGAATGAGGAAGTAAGACAGGGCACAGAGAACCCTAAAGTCCAGAAAGCCTAGTATAAAGCCCCTTGCCTGTCGAAATAACTGCTATTTGCAGCTGAGAATGCTCATCAGGTTCCAAATATTTGGCTGAAGTTCTCTTTCCATAAACATTGGAGTCACATCATACATGTCTATGGGGCTCAGCCGCACCTCTTCTGCCTTTGCCTGCCTGCCTCTAGTGGTGCAGCCAACACTACAGTCCAGAATACTCTCCTTATCATTCTTAGTTCATCCTTTTAAACCTTTTAACATTTGTTCTGGGCCTTCAGCTGGCCATCTTTCCCCCACCTCTCTCCAATTTGGAGTTGCTGACCCCTTTGTACATTGGCAAACCAGGTCTTACTTATGCTTCACGTGACTCTGATCTTAACCTACATGTTCATAGAAATAGCTGGGGCCGTTTTATCTTTCAAGAACTGTTTGAAGCTTTAAGAGCTATCTCCACCCTGTTGATCTATTTAATCCAAACAGATTGCCAGAACTTTGGAGATGCCAAAGGTTGTGCTAGTGAGTTCCATTTGGGTCTCCCACCCAAATGAAAGGGTGGAGAAATCCAGATACAATGCCATTCAGGAAGGCCAAAAGCCCTGTCAGACTCTATGAAAAATATTTATTTTTCATTTTTTAATCAAAACCAGAATAAACAGCACCACATCTTTTTTGCCTTAAACTCAAGCACAAGAGAAATTTGGACCACCACTGAAGGTGGAAATTCTACATACCTGACCTTATTGTCATATTTTTAAGCAGAAAAACAATGGTTTTAGTGAAGTGTTTTGCTTAAAACAGAGGACTGTTTAGCACTTGGGAAGTTTTGGTTGTTTGCATTTAAATGTGCACGATAAAATATTTTTACAGCTCTTTGCTTACATGTTGACAACCTATGTGCAGGTAGTGTTACATGTGAAAAGCAAATCCTGGGAGGTACCTGCTTGAACCTGTCCGTGGCAAGAATGCCTTCTCACTTCTGTGCATTATATGTATAGTATAAATAGATAGATAGATAGATAGATAGATAGATAGATAGATAGATAGATAGATGGATAGATAGATAGACTGATAGACGATCACTAAACAGCTTGCCACCAGTGCTAGCTGACAGATTTTGCCAAAATGGACTGCTCTCATCCTTTCCCCAATAGCTGTTGGAGGAGTTGTAGGAAGGGCTTCCTTATGCCATAGATATCCTGATCAGAAATTTAGCTACAAAATTTCTTTAGAGCATTATGTAGATGGTGCCTACTGGTTGTCTATTGGAGGTTTTCAGTATTCTGATTAGTACTGGGTTTGGTTGGGAGAGAGTTAAATTGATTCATAGAGGATGGTGGGGGGTTGTGTTTTGGATTTCTGATTAAAATGGTGTTGATACTATCGGGATGTTTTGGTTACTGTTGAGTGATTACACAGGGTCAGGGCCTTTTCTGCTTCTTAGACTGCCCCACCTGTGAGTAGGCTGGGAATGTACAAGAATTTGGGAAGGGACACAGCCAGGACAGTCAACCCCAGGTGAGAAAAAGGGATTTTCCAGACCATGTGGCATCACCCTCCGCAATAAAGGCTGGGGGGGGTGGAAGTTTCTTGAGGGCTGACATTACTACGGTGCTGGCTGGGCATCATTAGATTGGTGGCATGCAATTATGTTTCTTTTGTGTCATATCTTTTTTTTTTCAGTTGTCAATTTTTCCCTACAGTTTTTCAAATAATTAAACTGTCTTTATCTGAACACATATTTTCTCACCTTTACCCTTCTGATTCTCCCTCCACCTTGCTGTGAGGGCATGAGCGAGTGACTGCATGGTACTTAGCTGTCTATCATGGGTAAGCCATGACAAGAATTGAACTGCCATAGGAGCCCATTAACTTCTCCTGAATTCCTGGAAATCAGAGTTCAGAATGTGTTTGGGAAATTGTCATGAATGGGCATCTACAGTGCTTAATTTGCCTTGTTTCTGCTCTGCTGCACTCCTAAACAGTATTCTAATAGCAGTGGAGAAAAAAAAAGATGAGATTCATCTGACTAAATATAAACATCTACAATAAAAATAATCACTTTGTAGTCAATGGAGGGAAACAAACATTTATAAAGTATGATTCATCTCATTCTGAGGTAGGTATCTATGCTGGTTTTGGCTGGGGTAGAGTTAATTTTCTTCACAGTGGCTGGTGTGGGGCTGTGTTTTGGATTTATGCTGAGCACAGGGTTGATAATATAGAGAAATTTTTGCTATTGCTGAGCAGGGCTTACACAGAACCAAGGGCTTTTCCTTCTCCTTTTGAACTGCTGCACAGGTGAGGAGATTGGAGGTGTGTGTAAGGATGGGAGGAGACAGAGCCAGGACACATGATACCAGTCAACCAAAGGGATATTCCAGACCATATGAAATAAAGTGGGGGGAAGAAGAAGGAGGAGATCTTTGGAGTGATGGTGTGGGGCTGGCTTCTGGCAGGGGTTAAACCATGACAGTGTCTAAACTAGTTTGCATGAATCATGTCCTAAAAATGCCCGATTCTCAACATAATAGGAGCTTCTGGTGACAGCTTCAGGTGTAGGTTTCTTCACTTTAGAAATCCTTATCCAAAGGGAGATGAAGTGAATCTCACATAAGGAGATGCTAAAAAGAGATAAACTACCACATGAGGCCAGACCATCTAGCTTAGTGCCACCAGAGCCTGATGCCTGAGACAAGATACTTAAAGAATAATGTAAGACCAAGGCAAGTATTATTTTTCTTTATTATGCTCTCCCACCTTCTGGTAGTCAGCAGATTACAGCCTCCATGTGCCAGAGGTTTCCCTCTGAATAATTTCTTATTATGATGTCTTGTATGCATTTATTTAGACCAGTGAATTAATGTATCCTACTGGCCTTCCCCATCAAACTGTCCTCCGAGGCTTCAGGATTCTTGTCCAGGATTAAAAGTGTTTTACTACTCCTAATCTGCCCACATACGGAAACTGTTTCAGTCTAATTCCTCTGTACTTTCTCTATTTCTATTATTGTACTCATCACATATGTGCAGCATGGATCATATTGATGTATTTTATTCTTATTTTCTTTCCTGATATTTCCTAAAGTCCTAGCTGTCTTTTTGACCACTAGCGTGTATTACAGTATTTTTAGAGGTAATTATTCACCATTACTACAGAACTGGGCTCCTTAATAGTGGCGATTAATAAATAAATGAACCATAAGTTATTTTTTGCCTGTATGCATTGTTTTACACTTGTCAAATAAACTCCAAATTCTATTTTGTCCCTTAGCCCTAGATGTTTCTTCTGCAATTCTTTGCATTTATCTTGATTATGGCTACTCTGGTCCATTGTATATGGTCTGCAAATACTGCTGCCTTCTTGTTCATCCAGTTCCTGTATAAATATGTTAAACAGGACAGATTTCAGAACAGTTTGATATAGGACAACAGAGATATACTTCTATGAAAAGTGACCTCTTAGCCTCAATCTTTGCTTTGTGTATTTGAAGCAGTTATTTATAGTACAACAGCTGAGGTTTTCTATAAATTCTTTAATAGAGGACCTCACCATAGTCTGTTAAATTTTATGGTGAGCATTTGCAAGTTAGGGATTGAAAGAAGTTTTACTAAAGAGGGATAAAGTGAATTGTAAAATATACATTGTATTAGAGAACTGGGGCTTTAGGTAGTGGAGGAAAAGCACAGAAGATCATCTTATAATAAGTAACAGAGGAACTGTGTGAAAAGAGAGAAGACTGGGGGAAAAAAGAGAATTGCTTTCGTTATACAATACATTAGTTTCAATAAGTTATAATACTAGTACTTGGAAGGGCAAGGTTTGAAGGAGGAATCTTTCCTCTCCCTGTTTCAAGCCTGCTGCTTTAGAGCCTTCCTGCCGGCTTCTAATGTGAAGCTGTAGCACACCCTGTGAAGTATAAATATGGATTCCTTTAGAGGTTTGATGACATTTTGTTGGAAGACACAAACATGTTTCTTGCAGATTTGTGATCTGCAAGAATTCAGTGTGTGCCAGTACATTGGGGACTGTGCCATAGATCACAGTCCAAAATTGCCATTTCACTCTATTTATTTACCTGGGTTAATAGAAACAAAAGAATATTGAATTGCAATTAAGCTGAACTTGGAAAAGGATTTATGAAACCTTGTCAGTTGTGTTATCCAACACAATACCATTTGTGGGAGAACAAAGATTGTTCATTTAGAATATGTTGAAACCGTAAGTGAAATCACCTTACAAATATTTTTCTCCTTGAACGGATAACATCTGACGGAGGGGAAAGCAATGCCTAACGCACTATTAAACATTACCAGGTTACCATTATAGTTAATTAGTAAGGCATTACCCATAATCCTCTGAAGACAATCACTTTCTGGCTGTCACCCAGGCCTGCTGCAGTATAGGTTCATTGACTCCAGAAAACTGACAAAAGTTGTTTTTCTGCAAGAAGCATGTTGTGAAAGAAGCCTGGTGAAGGTGAAACACGTGTTGTTACTTTGTCTTTGGGAGACCAGTTTGATCACAGCATTTCTGATGTTCATTTCAATGTCAGGGAAATTTTTGCATCAATTTTAAAAGTATAACTCTATGTATTAATTGCTTTTTCTCTTTGGCAGATACCTAACTTCAGCTAGAAACTTATTTTAAACTTATGCCATAGTTGATAATTCATGAATAGAATATGAAAATCAGATCACAGTTTGAAAAACTGCAAGGTTTTTTCACCCTATGAAGAGAGGAACTCTGGAGATCTGGGTGTATCCAGAGTGTATCCTCAAGTTCATTCATGGCATAAAACCAGGAAGAGTGACTTATACGCCAGGCTTATTGGACTGCTCTGCAAGGATGGCCTGAGAGTAATGCTGAACATGTTTGTGTGGCACATGTGTGTTAGCTCTTTGGATTGTGCCATTATGTCCCACTTCCTGACCAGGAAAGTGCCAGCATGACTGTGGCTACAGCCCATTCAGCTGCTGAAATTAATGGAATGCCGTGCTTTAATCCATAATGAACATCCTGGCATTTAAGCATACACATTTTCAAGGTGAATTTTCAATGACCTTTGAAAAGATCTCTTGCCTTTCCACTTCTTTAATACTTTTATTTTAATGTTATTCTAGCTGGTGATGCCAGAAGATGTCAAGATCAGGAAAAACCCCAAAAATCATTACTCAGCAATCTTGTTGCTCAGCTGTGGCCTGCATTCTCCACAAACTGCATTCAGTACTTTGCTCATTGAAACACCAGTGTGCTGGTTGCATAGCCCAGAACACATGTTGCATCATAGGATCTCTGTCAGGGGGATATTGGATAAGATCTCATGTAACAGGCATGGTGGCTTAGCATGTTCCATTTGTGGAGCACAATTTATTAAACAGAGAGTATGTAAATAGGCTAATTCACCAAGGCTTCATGGCTTTGTACTGGTGAGAAAGGACTGCTGTTTGAATCTTCTTGTTCAGCTGCTGATGGTCATTTGGCACATTGCTACATGGGTCAGGGGTGATAAGGGACAGAAATGGAGTATGTGAGAGAAGACTACCTCTGTAAACTAAGTAGCCTTGGCCAGATATTGTGCATAAGCTTGCCACCTCCTCACCCAAAGAGCACTGAGACACTTCATCTGGAAATCAGGATCTACTCAAAATGTATGAACAAAGGCATTCCTCACAGAATTACTTTGTGGGTGCCACCCTCATCATCGAGCTAGAGCATGAAGTCACCCTTCCCATCCTCCTCTACATAGCAATGCAATGGTGTGAGCCTTCAGCTTTGAGGTGTAGGAAATCTGGGTTCAGACCCTCTTCATCTTAGAGACATGAAGATTCAGATCTCCCACTTGAGTGCCTTAAACCCTGGCTATGGGGAAGCAAAGGAAAGTGAACTTAGTTCATTTTGTCAAAGTGAATGCAAAAAAAGAGAGCTGAGACCCAAAAAGAGGGAGATATAGGCAATTTCCTGAAGGAGAGAGTCCTGGACTTTTGATCTGTACTTTCAGATAACTATTCCTGCTTATTATATCAAGAAGTCACTGCATAAAAAGAACTGAATTTAAAAAACCCAAACCAAATCCTTTTCAGTGGCCTAAGTAATTTTGAATCTAACCATAGGTCCTTTCATTGCTAACTTTCATGGTGCTCTATCTCTTTGGTGCCCCTGCAGTGAATTCCCTTGGTTTTACTGTAGCAAGCACGGTGGCCTGTTACTGTAACTTTCTGAGAACATGACTGTAAGCTGTGTGTGTACATACAGAATATGTGGTGCGTGCTTTAGCCTCACTTCCCAGAGCAGAGGTATTATTCTTACTTTGGCTCACTTAGTAATTTCACTAATGGCTGGGAGAAGAATAATGGAAACCTGGAGATTTGGCTCATGAGATACAGCTGCTGTGCCGTAAAGCCCCCTTTGGAGATATCGTTTGGGGCCAATTTCCTTATTCTGTAGTCAGGCAAAACTCCCATTGACGTCAATAGGAATTTTCCTTCCATAAAAAATGGGGGCTCAGGTTTGGCCCTGATTGTTTTGTCAGCTTGGACCACTTTGGATAATGCCATTATTCTAAACACCCATTGATGGGCAGAATGCCTCTGTAATGTATTTAAGATATCCTCAGGTTGCATAAAGAGGTAAAGCAAGAAAAAACTAGTCATCAGCAGGCTTTTTTTCAGTCTTCCCTAATGCATCTTGTAAGAATTGTTGGATCTTCTCATATGCATAAAGATAGAAGGAATTTTGAATTTAATCTTTCAAAATGCATTTTAAATCAGACATATGGTAATAGCTTGTAAGTAGAAATGTTAATAAAAATGCATCACATTCAGGGAAATTCATAAATGTGAACTGCTTACTCCACCCCAAGCTGAGGAAAAGTAAATGTTATCCATTTTTACATAGGTTTTTAGCCAAAGTCTTTTAAGCATATAACTTTACAGCTTTCATAAAAAGGGCATAAAAATGAAAAATGTGTTTTGCAATGAATCTGCCACTGATATGAGTGTTCAATTAAATGGACCATGCAAGAAAAGAGGAAAGATTTGCTACTGGGGTATTGCCAGCGATATCCTTTGACACTTCTATGGTCTCATGTGTTCCCGATCAAGCAGTACAGAGCACTGGAAAATCCCAAACCAATTAGCTTGAAACTAGAGCAGTCTGTATACATTTGATATGCAGTCAGAGGACTCTGGCTTGAAATGATTGGCACTGAACTATGGCCTTTCTATTAACTTACCTTAAACTATTTTTGCCCTTTTGTTGACACAGAAATTCACCAACTCTATTTATACCCTGGAAAATCGCATGTTTCTGCTTAGACAACAGATTCAAACTGTGTTTTTACTAGTGGCAGCCATTTGGAATTCTTTCCTACCACACTGTATCCCATTTCACTTTAAATCTTCTCTTCTGGACATGCACAAGATTCATACTTCTGTAAAATCTAGTTACCGAATCTGGTAATTTATCATTGACATTACCCAGCGAAATATGTAGCTGGTTCTAGTCCAGCTCTTAAATTCGTTGTATTTTTTGTTCCCATTACATAAATTTCAGTTTTCCTGGTGCAGTTTGGTACAGTTCCCAGTGTAAGATACAGGCTGCCATACATGTTGTACTGCGTGTGCAGAGACAAGATTGTCAGCTGTGCTGTCCTGTCCTTTGTCTTCAGCCTCAGCCCTCCCTCCTGTCCTTCTGTGCAGCTGGTCTGAGGACAGATGACTATGAAATAAGGACTGTTAGTTGATCCATTTGAGCCATTGTCTGTACCCTTGGAGCTGGTGGATGCTGAGATTGCCATGGCTCATAAAGTTGCCTTTCACCTTTGTGGTGCAGGTTCCCAGGAAGAATCAGGAAGGGAAGTTCCAGGGAAAAACAGACAGACTCTCCTGGTGGCAAAAAAGCTGCCTGCAATCTGACCTGGGAACCAATGTTGAGTTCCCATGGTTTCTCTACCTGTAGTCTTTTGATTTTGGTGCAACCCCCCAAATACCAGATAGCGAGAGAGCTGTTGGTTTGGGGAGACACTCCTCTGCTGTCCAACCACTCATTCTGGCTGAAGAAAGAAAAGGAAACACTAAGGAAAGGGTACGTAAATATTTCCATCCTCTACTCTGTCACATGCTTATATACACAGAAAGGTGTATTTAGAGCATAGTAGAAGCTTTTCATGAAGTGTGAAAAACAGAATGCCCCAGAAACTATTTTTCCTTGTGAAGTGAAAAAGTGGAAGTGCATCATGAATATATTTGCATTTTTGCTACCCACTGGCTTACCTTCCATAAAGCTGAAATCTTCCTTTTCCAGTGCTACAAATCTGGAACCACTCATAATTATTAAATTCCCTTAAAGAAAAATAAGAAAAAGAGAAAAAGAACTATTTATTGTGGCCAATGAATGCACAAACTACTGGAAGAAGAATTTTATAGCTGTTTAACACAATATAACAGAGACATTATGCCAGTCTTCAGGGTAAAAAATATAGTCCCATGAGGAATTCAGCTTCTTGCTGTCTTACGTAATTTAATTCTCCTCTATATAGATACTCTTTAGTTTTCAGTATAAAAGTAGTATCAGATTTGCTTTTCATATGCAAGAAATTCCACTTCCATCAGTTCTGGTTTAACCTGCTATGACTGAATTTGTGTTCTTGGGCATAAATAAAGATACTTAGATAATTTTTCAAATAACTGACATGTAAAGGACCTGTCACTGCTCTTCCAGACATGTCCAATTCAGATGCATCTTGGTCTTTGCTGGTAGAGAATGCAGTTCAAGTTCTCTTTGTGGCAACTCACTTAAGTTTCCTCTTTGGCTACACTGACCACTGCATGCTGAGCAGGCACGTGGACACCCTGCCCTGCATATGGACAGTAGATGCCTACAGTAGACAAAATGTCACAGATGGCAAACTCAGGGACAAGTGCCATGGCAGACTTTGTGATTGCTAAAAATGTTTTCTCAGAACAGGGCAACCTTGTCTATACTCCTCCTGGGAAAAGTCTCTGCCCGGTGCTAACCTCTTTGCATTATTTGTAAGAGTATTAATTGTCTTATGTCAAAACTGGGAAGTATTCTAACAATTACATTCAACAGATCATCCTGGGAAAAATGTTCAAACTGATGTCCCAACTGTAATTGTTTTACTTGCATAAACATAGTACAAAATATTTCCAGTCCACCCCATTAAATTAAGGAGTACACTTAAACTGGTTTGCATGGCAAGCACAAATCCTAGTGTGGTATGAGTTCTCATTGGTCTTTCTGACTTAAACTGAAGCCTTACTCAATATTGCCTGTTAGTGGTAGTTTGGGAACAGAGGAAAAATGGTGACAACAAGTAAGAACAGCATTAAGAAATAAACTGAAGCCTTTGAAAATGTTTAATAAATGTATCTATGTAGCTTTTAAAACAACTGATGGACATCTCTCAAGACTGCTGAAATAATATTATCCCTTCATTTTTCCCCTTAACTTTATTCCTTTGTCTAACCAAGAATAAGTCAGTACAGCTGAAATTTGGGAGCTGAATTGAAATGCAATGGGGACTAATCCCTGTAAAGTTACTTGCCTCATGCCAGCTATTGACTTCAGTACAATGAGTAATTTTAATTGCATCATGAGTGTCTGAAACACCTTCTATTCAACAGACTTCTTGGAAAAGTGAAGGCTTCTTATTGGGATAAATCCATTTTATTTCTTTCTTCTTTACAGTGTGTGAGGACTTAAAATGAACTTAACCATCAAACTCCAGACTAAGTGAACAGTAGTGTTCAGAACAAAGCAAGAGGACTGGAAAACATGCAACTCTCTTTATAATTAATTTTCAGTCCCCATGGGAAAATGAACAAATTCCATTAAAACCTAAAAGAAAAGTAACTATATTTTGCATATTGCAACATGGATACTTTCAGAAGTGCAAATTTGGCATTCTCACACTTGTTGAAACAAAGATAAAATCCAAATTTATACTTGCAACTGTATTATTTTTTCTTATTATTTCAGACCTTTCATCTATTGTATCATGAACTTTTTTACAGAGAAAAACAAACAATCCAAGAATAAAATTGGTGTCATTTCATGGTTTTAACTTCCTTTCTTGTGAAGTGGTCAAAAAGGGCATGTTTATTCTATTTTCACTGCAGAACATTTTGGCAAAAACTTAATTTTGGAATAACTTCCTTGACATTTCACTTACGAGTGTAAAGAAGAATGAAGAGGGGCAAAGAAGAATTCCCACCTGGAAGCATTTTCTTTGATGCTGCCATTATTCTGTGACAACCAGCAGCTATTCAAAATCTTCCTCAGTTACAAGAGAAAATTATATTTGCATGTTAATAATATATGTTATGTTATGTTATGTTATGTTATGCTATGCTATGCTATGTAATTTTTTACAGTTATGGTTTGTTTGCATGTAACTTTGAGGTAACAGCTCACAGTCATCCTAAGGCATTTTGTTTGATGAATCATTTGAAACTGCTCCTAATCTGTGTGAGATATAGGCTTTAGAAACTAAAAAGAACTTCAGGAACTCACCAGTTCTGAAGAAGGTCTTTGCAGTATCAGGATCAAAGCAAAAGTGTTCCTGGAACTCCTTCTCAGCAGAAGATAGTGTTTCAGGAAATCATCACTGAGTCAAAAACATGTATTGTACATTGATGTACAACATCCCTGAACACTGTGTCTGTATCACATTAAATTCCACATTAGCCCAGTATAATGTGTGTGATGTATATGCTTGACTACGCCTCTGCACAGTTAAAATAGATTTATAGATCAGTGTTTTCCTTATGTGTCAGGAGACCTGTTGAAAAAAAGTACCCCATAATATCAGGAAGTGGGAAAAAACTGGGAATGAGGTTGCATGTAAGGATAGAAACTCCTAGTAAACACTGTACTCTGAAACTGAAAGACCATGGAGCAGTTATTAAGCCCATTTAAATAGACAGGAGCAGTTCTGACCATGAGAATTAATACAATTCACATACAGACTTGGGTTCTCTGAAAAAGTTTGCATAAAACAAGAGCAAACCTGAAACCTTGTAAAAAAAGAAAAAAACCCAAACCAAACTTGAACTGAACCAAACCTTTTCCTGAGGGTTGGAAAAAATTTGATTAATTGTTTAATTTTCACATTCCTCATCTTTTCCATTTTCGGCTGGGAGAAAAAGGGGACGAGAGAGCATTTTGTGGTATTTTTACTGGCCTGACTGAAGCTGAAGAGGTATTAGAGGTAATCTCATGAGAAAGTTTGACCTTGCAAGATTTCCGATTGATTTCCAAAGCCAAAAGTTTCAGATACATTTGGATTGACTTTGAACAAACATCCAAACTTCAGCATGCCTGCCTGAAATGAATATCCAAATGTTTTTATAGACCTTCCTTCCCCTCCTTGATACGCACACATTGATATTGTGTGCATATTTGGATGTGTTATTTGTGATACTTGGGAAAATACATGTACATTCAAGTTCTTGTCAGAGGGATTTCAGGGTTGAAGTGCTAATTCATTACTTAAAATAAAAGCTGATATGAAACATAAGTGCTAAGTACTCCAGAAAGTACATTATGAAAAAATAGTTGAGCTATATGCAGTCTTCAGTCTCATTAGGAAGTGAGAAAGAGATGGAATGGAAAAAATTAACTTGTCAACATAGCCATATATAATTTTCAAAGAGCTCAATGTGAGCACAAGATGTTGCACTGACCATTGAAATAAATCAAAAAGCTGTGAATTGTTTCAGAGATTTATTGATTTAATTACCAATCATAATACAATGTGTTTGTTCTAAAGTAATCTTACAAAAAAAAGAAAAACGTATTTATGCAGCTCTTGAACTGAGAAGCAGATCCTTTGAAATGGGTGAGTTACAGACAATGTGTAAATCTCTCATTTACTATGCAAAGCTTTAAAAAGCTTTCTATGGGAAGTGTAGCATCAACAGAGCATTCTAAATATTAGAGATTCCAATTGAGATCTTTTGGCCTCAGAGTAGCTGAAGATTTCTCTATGATCTTAGTCACCACTGAAACCTGAAAAAGGAAAGCAGCCCACTGACCAAGAAGATGATTTAGCATGGAAAATCACTGACACTTTTCAGTTTTATATGCAGACAGCACCTAAAAATAACTACCCTGAAACACTTGCGCTAAGGGAGCAGGAGCCTGAAGAAAATTACCTGATACTTCTGTCTGAATATTTTCCAGCATTTCAGTGTTTGAATATCCTGATTCATTACATTTAAGCACAAGCTGAAGTCTGCTGAGGCAGTTCACAGGCTGAAGGTTAGTGTGAAAGCGCTGTCCTGGGACAGGTCGGCATAGATATGGGAGCCAGTATACCAGAGGAGTACGGGAAACAGGAGCAAACAAACTGACATGTAACTATGGATAGGGAGAAAAATGGGCATATATACACAGTGTATATGCAAGAGAAGTCAAAGTGATTAATTTCACTGTCTTATGATGGATCCCTTTGTTGAGGTCAGAATTTCCTCATCAGAACATTCTGCTGAAAAAAACCTTTGTTGGACAGAAGAACCTTGTTAGGGTTGTCCAAAGAACCCACAAGGCATGGGACAGACCTTTTTTCCATAACAGCACAACACAGTTTATACATTTATTTGAACAATATTTGTAATTCAGCAATTTCAAAGATTTTGATTTTCAGGGACTTAGTTCTTCCAAAATGGGACCAGAGTAAACTTGTGTGTGTTCAAAGTGAGCAATCATGGTACAAGGCCCTATGAAATGGAAAGTGAAGTAAGTGAATTCAACTCACTATTTTAGACTAAAAAGCATCTCCTCCTATAAGGAATTGAGAACAACCTGTGATTCCCTTCTACTTCACTTTTGGTCCATTTTCCACATTCAAGGGGATGAAATTAAACATAAATTAATATTATTTCTTTGGGACAAGATTTTATTTTCCAGGCTGTCCACTGGCAAAATTGACCTCTAAACTAAATCTCTGGGTTTTAATTTGGACCTGATTTTTGTTGGTCATTAAGTAACATCAAAAGTTAGTAATGTCTAAAATAGTATAACCTACATCTCCCTCAGAGCTGGAAAAAACAAAAAATTTTACCATCTATAAAGTTTTATGAGTGGCTGAACTTTAGTCAACAGTGTTTCAGTGGGATTTCTAGAAACATCCAAAGAATAAAATGTCCAAATACAACACCATTCCACTTTGGTGGCTAAGAGTTAATAAAGTTAAATCCTCTTCCAAAGCCTGTCATGTAACTCCATATCATAATTCTTGTTACACTAAGGTTCATTGCCAAGAATTCATAGTAGTAGAAGCAGCAAATGAAAAATGGCCAGAAAAAGCTCGGTTTTGTTAGGCAACACAGTCCAGGTACAAGATTTTGGCTTCTGTGAAAGAAGGGGAGGTGGCCAAAACTACTTGAGTGTAACAGCCTCCTGATATTATGCAATTATGTAACAATGAGTCTAGTCATTAATATCCATTTTAGCTGTCTCAAAGTCCTGAGCAGTCCAATGCCATAACCTCTCCCAAAGTGCATCAAGTCAATAGCCCAAAGAGGTTCCCAAGACCTAAGCAAGCAGAATAATAATGATAGCTGAGAATAAACACCTTTGTTCAGTAAAATTAATCGTTGCAATGCTAGAGTCTGTGACCAGGTCACTACCTTAAAGGCAGGTCTCGATGTGGCAGCTGAGCAACCATGATGAAAAAGCTCATATGCAGAGGGCATGAAACTGTTCTTTCCTAGCTCATAACTAGGCCAAGGGACGAAGACCTTATGAGTGAAAATATGAGCTAGATCTGGCCAGCATGTCAGTGGTGTAGGCAGGAATACTGGTATGGCTATAAGATACTGCCATTATCTAGAGCTTGTGTTCACTAACTGGCAGGGGAAGAGATGAGAAGGCAAAGACAATGTATGGAGACAGACAAAATGGATGAATCAGCAGAGGCTAACACAGCAGTGACCCAGAAACTGAGCTTCCCTTGCTGGGAAGAAGCGCAGTTATAGGGAACCCCTTGCACTGTAGTTCAGTGTAGGCAGAGCTGACCACCCACACTCTCTGCTGCAGCCATTTGAGGCTTGAGGCCTCAAAGACATATCTGCAGAGCTGGAGGGAGGAGACTGCCTAGTTTCTATGAAGTTCCTATAAAATTTGTTACTGATTTCCACAGGTTAGGCATCTAAACATTAGGTTAGGCACCTAATACCTTTCATGGACATGATCCCTTATCCTTACAAAAATAAGATGACTTGGATTCCTTATTAACAATTCCAAAGAGAGATTCCTCACAGTCACTGATAACACTTTTAAAAGTAGCAAGGGCTCCCATGTGATGTGCAGGTCAGAGGCAGGCAGCAAAAGCTACAACTCTTCTGAACATGTCGTGGTGGATGAGCTCAGTGCGAGTTAGATGAAAGTATACAAGAAGTACAAATTGAACAAGATTTAGCAGGCAGGCTGAAATCCCAGCCTTGCCTTTGCTGGACCAGTGCAGGAAGGGAGTCACAGAGTTTATTTGTCTGTCCCCAGATAAAGAAGCTTGATGGGAGGTGAAATTAAGTATTTTCCATAGTACTATTCCTTTTGCAGGGGATGGGCAGATGAAAGCATAGAGGGGACTAAGGAAGAAGCAGAAGTGGTGATCAAGGCTATCATCTTTGCCAGATCACAGGCAGAAGCTGACAGTTTGATAGGCCAATATATTTGACAGGTAGGGTGAGGCTAAATGTGAAGGATCTTAAAGGCAAAGGTAAGTTGCTTGTGTTCAAAAATGCGAAACCACTGCAAGGACACAAGGAAAGTGGTGATGCAGCCAAAGCCATGAGCTGGGAACAGGGCTCTAATCCTGCTATTTTAGATTGAAATGAAGGCAGAAATAGTGCTGGAACATGGCTGGAGACCAGATTATTACAGACAAAAGACAAAAAAGATGCGATGTTGCATTAGCTGGCTGCTGCAAGAAAGGATGAATCTGTGAGCTATTATGTTAGAGGTGGCAGATTGACATGGCTCATACAGTGACTGAAAGAGGGAGGAGAATCTAAAATTTTCCCTGATCATGGGCTAGAGGAAGTAGAGGTTAAGAACAGTGAAAAAATTGCGAAAAATTTACCATGGATTTAGTTTTAGACATTAATTATTGTCAGAGATGTGGGAGTGAACTGTTAGAATGAGGATTACATAGAGGAAGAGAGAGAGATTTGCAGACGTAAATTTTTAGGAGACAGGCACCTACAAATGGAATAGAGCTAAGATCTTTAAAGAAATCTTTCTGCGTCCCCAACTTCTCCTGTTGTCTAGGCAGCTGGAAAAGTCATGGGCATCACCAAGTATTTGCTTACTAAAAGCATAATTTGCTAAATTTTTTAACTTTTTCTCAATTCTACAACAGGCTGTGCAGTGGTTACATGGCAAATTGACTCCAGGTTTTAACTCCACCAAAGAGTTTCAACAACATTCTCAGAGATTTTTTCTGAGAAACCTCACAGAAACTATTTGAAGAGATAGGAGTAGTTATTTCTTCCCACAAAAAAAATTATTGACAATGCCTAAAAATCAAAGTGATGGCTGGAGTGCCAAGACTGACAAACAGAACATCTTACCAATCTTTTTGGCTTAAGAGAAAAAGAAAAGAGGCAAGTCTTTGTATATCTGAAATAATTATTAAGAGTTTTTATTAGGAAGAAACCAAACTTGTTCAGCTTCTTTTATAGCAAACATGACTGGTGGGTTGAGGTAGGGGAGGAAAAATCATGCATACTTTTTATTCAGTCTGGTTGGATAGCTGGCAAGTGCACCTGTAGGGCATATGTGAATGTATAAACCCACACATGTTCACTTAAAAGGACACCGTCAGCTTGCTTCAGAGTTTTTGTTTGCTCTTTAATCTGCATTAATACCCTCTTAGAAGCTTAAAACCTATTATTTATTTCCCTATTGATTTCCTTCTTCTCTTTCCCCTTGTCAAACCCTTTCTGTGTGTGTTTGTTTTGCTTTGTTTTGAGTGGAGATAAAATTAACACAGCTGGTCTTATTTAACAACCCAAACAACTGCAATTTGTACCACAGTTTATCAGGGCAGTGAGAGCCAGGACAAGAGTGTCAGCAGGCAGAATGCTGGGTGGGCACACCAGGGGATGATGCTTCATGGTGCTGTACTTAGGCTGGCCTTGGAGAGGGGACCAAGGCAATGTAGCTCCTGTTTTGGTCACCTGGACCTGTGAGGGGGGACAGACACATTAAAGAGGTTTAGTGCCTCTAAAAATATGAGTAGCTGCTTGCTGCTCCTTCTTGAGCAAAATGAATTAGAAACCAGCAGTGGCCTTTGTCTTAGTCTGTGCAGTCAGGTTAACACCAATCCCATTGTGTAAGGGGGTGTGGTGTAAGTGCTGCTAAGTTTGAGCACTTCTGTTTTCAATTCTTGCTGCTGTTATGAGCTTGAGTCTGTTTGCAGTGATGCAGCTCCATGAAGAGCCCTGAGGGCAGAGGCTGCCTGCACTTGCCATCACCTCGGGGTGCTGCAGGCAGCAGCACACCGGAAGAGGCAGCCAGTAAAAGTCCCGCGCTCCTTGTCCTCTCCATATGTGGGGCAAAAAGGGTGCAAAGAAGAGCTTGCCAGAAAAGCAGTGATGGCAGTGAGTCATTCAGAGTACTGGGCTTTCCAGGTAGATTGAAGTGGGGAGAAAGAAAAGAGCAGAGAAGCAGGTAAAAGAGAGTTTCCTAGTCAATCCACTCTGAAATAGGTCTGTGCTGCGACCTACAGCTACCTTTGGAGATTTATCTGTGGTCATTGCTCACTTGGACATCGCTGTAGGATCTGTTCCAGAACAGATTAGTTTAGCTGCTGACTCTCATTTTAAAGTATTTGATCAAGTGACAAGACTGGAGAGAAAGCAGCTGATGTTCAAGGATCAAATAATATTTCTGTCTTCATCTTTGCAGCATTGTCAAAATCCAGTAACTCCCCTTTAAAGTTCCTTGTGGATGAAAGGGTTTTGTGGTTTCAGTAAATTTTCACTCTAAAGGCAGGAGCATTGCCTTTGACAGGTTGCCTAACACTGAATGAAGGCAAGCAGGACTAGCACCGGCCCTGTGCTGGTGCTCTCTCTGATGCTGTGTTTGGACCAGTTCGCCAATGAACCTTTGCAAGCAGAGTGCATGAAGATCTATTGAACAAAGTACTTGGCTATAGCATATAAAATACACCATGCAAGAGATCCCAATCTGGTGTTTCATCTGTTTTTGAGATTTCAGAGGACTGATGTCCTTTGTAACATGACTCTCCAAAGGTTGCCATAAAAGACCAGATTTGGATCTCAGCAATTGCTACAAAAGCAGAGCAAAATAACCAGGTGAAAAGAGAAATTCACACCCAGTCTATTACTGGATTAAGTGTTTTATGTTCCTACTCAGTTTTCAGCTTGTCCTGTGATGAGAAAACCCAAATATTCCACCGATTTCTCCAGGCCTTAAGCCATTAATTGATAACACGGGTTTTCCTGTTCCTTTCACCTGCTACTGAAGGGTAATACACAAAGACAAAGAAAACACTCTAAACATGCCAAGATGAAAAGCCATCCTCACAAGGAGGTCAGACGTGGCTGTTTTGTCCTCTGCTGAGTCGCTCCCGGCAGGGCTTTCCCACCTGGACTGGTGTGGGATGCCAGTTCAGGGCTTCCTTCTGCCATCTTCTGCCCCTTCGCAGTACTGCGAGCCGGGAACAAGCGGCTCAGCCTCACGCACAGCTCTTCGGTCTGTGGCAGCAGGACCTGGGCTTTTGCTCAAGGTTAGATGATCTGATCACAGTCATACATCAGGAAATAGTCGGAAATAACCTGTTTGCAGTAGTAATTATGCTTTATGGGAGTGATGCTCTGAAGTGCTTTTAGGCAACCTAGTCTGAACATTTGCATTAAGAGAATAGCTCACATATATAAGAAAATGTTTTTTCCCTAAGGTTTTTTCACCTAGACCTTATGGTGCTAGCTGTCCCCACTCCTGTAGAGGAAGGAGGTTCATCCATCCCAATGGGGTTAGATACCCAGCATTTTTGCAAGACAACCAAGAGGGCATTCAAAGAAGAAAACAAGAAACCACCTACTTTCACAGTGTTTGTAAATAGCTGCAGACTCCTGTAGATGCTCAGATACTTTACTTCCTCATAAAAAATGAGCTTCCTTTGCCCCACTTTCTTTTAAACTTTCAGACTGAAGGATAACATTCAGAAAGGAGTAAGGCTACTAAATAGATACCTCCCAAGACTGCCCCCACCTCAGCACAATTAGTCCCTGTCGTAGCTGGGTTGGTTGTGAATATTTGAAAATATTTTGCATAAACAAACAAGGCATTGTTTAGTTTCTGCTGTATCCACCCACCATACTGCCAGTTATCTCACAGCATCCAGGTTTTCCATTGGCATTCTGCTGCATTTCTTTTCTTATCAATTAGTAAGTAATGTTTTCACCTTTTGAGAAAACCTCAGCTACAATCTATATTTACACATATATTTTGTAAGGCATTTACTGCTGGCATTTAAACAAAGATAAAGGTGACAGCTACCAATTTATGTTCCTGCTATTTGGGTTTAAGATACAGCACTGCCTGAGAAGGAGGAGTTCAGTTATTTTCTGTTTTTTCCTAAGAAGCCGATTTATATTTTCTCATATGTTTTTCTTCATCTCATTTTGGCCCTGGATGTGTCTCTTTCTAGTCTCTTTACAAATATTTTCTCAGACATATAAGGTTAAAACACCATTCGCCTCTGACTTGGAGTTATGGACATGGAAATCCCTTCCCTGCCAATTTCTATGAGCAACTGCTTCTAAAAGCTCAAATGACAGCTTTCCTGGCAAAATGCTGCTTCTCATTTCCCTTCTTTTGTTGCATTTTTGTCCTTCACAAAATAATTATGCTTTCTGTTCTGCTTTCTCTTACCTTCCACCACTCTTTTTTAATTTTTGACTTTGTAAATTTGCTTTGGAATAGATAGGTCTTTCTCTTAGCTCTTTCTAGCAACCTTGTGTACTACATTTTATGAATGGTTGTGACTTTTACAGATTACAGCTTATTTGTGTGTGTGCTTTTGCAGTGCTAAGGTTTTCAGTAAAATTCTTCTCACCACAGATGTTTAGCTAAGTAAAAAGCTGACCTTTTTTTCCAGTTCTGCTTGGGGTTACTTTCATGTATTGTTAAACACATCCAATTAATATGGGCACATTAATTTTTTCGTGAGAGTGGAGACAATAAAAGCTAAGTAAACCTTGATTAAGATCTCAAAATACAGAGAGGTCTTGGTTGGTTTTGTTGTTGTTGTTTTGAGGTTTTTTGCTTGTTTGTTTTTTGTTTGGGGTTTGGTTTTGTTTGGGGTTTTTTTTGTCATCTCAGTGTAGTTTATTTTAACAGAAAATAATTTACTTGACCAAATCTTTTGGGGCATTCTTAAACTGTAAGGTTTATTTCCTTGCTTATGAATTGAATACAAATACTTACTATATCAGTTATTTCAGTTATTTGCCTTTTTTTTTTTTTTTTTTTTTTTCCTTGTGGTTAGGGGCATTCTCTGTGCAGTTCTGAGAAAGATGTAGGGTTTATTGTACCTGGCTGCCCAAACTGTCCAGGTGTAAATGAACCTTTCCAAGCAAAGCTCTGCCTACAGAACTGGGAGTTAAGCAGGGCTCTGACACAGCACAAGTCCAGGACATTTTCAGGGCCAAAATCTGAAGTAATGAAAAAACACAAGTAAAATGATGCTATTTACACACTAAAGAATAAGATTAATTCAACAGACAAAACCCTCCAAGAAACAAATGAAAAGGTGTAAAACATTATTAAAAAGTTATGTTTAGTTTACAATTTCTGGAACAATATTATCTTACGAAAATTTGCTAAAAGATGCAGTATCAATTTCACCTTAGTAAAGAATCTGAGCATACCCCGGAAAATGAGAGTTTAGTAAAAGAATTTTTTTTGCTGTAGTGTACCTTTTCCTTCCTGTTTCTTCAGCAACTGTGTATATTACAGTACACACCATATTTTAATTAGTAATATTAGTAATTTAGTAATTAGCAATATTAGTAATTTTAGTAATTAGTAATATGCCAGGCACCAACAGTTACATGTCTTTACACAAAAGTTCTTATCATCCCTTAAGGTGTGTTAGTACATGATGTGTAACGTATATGTGAGCAAAGTCTCCAACACTACATGAGTGCCACATACCAGTTATTGTAATCTACAAAAATTATTTATTAACAGAATAAAGGAGGAGAAAGGCTGGGTGCAGTTTTAAATTAGGGTTTCGTTCACTTCACTTCCGGTTACATGATTCACAAACGGAGGGTGTGAATGTGTATCTAAAGCTGTGTTTAATTTGTCTGTCTCTGTTCTCTGCTCATGGTTTACTGTTACAAGGGCTGTAACACAGCCCTTGTACAGCCTCCATCTCTCTTGATTTCCCCCGCCCTAAGTAGCCCATAATATTCTTCCTTCCCCTGATTTCCCCAGTATTTCCCTGTCATTGACTCTTTGCCCTGTTCTCTCCCTTATTCCCAATGCTGGAGCCAAGCATTTGGTCTGGAGAAGTGTCGGGATTGCAAAAGCTTGCTTTGAGTGCAGCAATCAAGGTCGGTATTGCTTGGCCTTGCCCCAAAAGACTTTCTGTAACCAGAGCTGGAGCCAAAGTAGTTATACCAATTTGGCAAATGTGGAGGATTCTTCTGTGCACCGAGTACATTGGGATTGCTCTTTAACTGCCTTTAAGTTTTCTCATGAAATCTGCAGTGACGCCCAAACAAGCCTAATGTGGTTAAGAACTCGGTCCAATGATCTCACATCCTCCACTGCAGTTGAAGGCTCATAAACACATTTTGTCTGTATTGGTATGTTGTCATAATTTGGGAGACACATTGCCTGGAAACACAATAGTTGGTTATGAAAGTCTAGTTTGATGCTGAGAGATCACAGCCAGATGTTACATTCCAGTAATCAAAAATGAGTTATTGCAGGAACAAATAAAAAGTAGTGAAATGCTAATTTTATATAGCTCTTTTTTTTTTTTTTTCTTAAAAACATTATTTATTTTTGTCTTTAAAAGAAGGGACTACTCAGAGGAGACAATGGTAACTAGGAAATTACTAGGGGAAGAAATCCAAAGAACTATAGAATAAGTAGAGCTAGTTAGGGGAGACATTTCATGTTATTCATTAATTTAGGATGTATCTGATCACAGAATGTATATCTGATTACATGCATTAAGCATAACAGAGATCCAAGAAATGACCAAGACTGTACAATCAACTGGTGCAGAAATAAAGATGTGTATTTGAAGATATGGTAGATAAAATATTTCACAGAAAATTCAGAATTTGCAGGTACCTGCTGCACAAGGCAATCTCAAGGCCATTCTTTCAGATAAGTTGCAGAATAAATGAAGAAATGCAAGAGCTCTTTTCTATCCCATCTCCATAAAGCATGTGATGGGATGCCAGGGGAATATCTGTTAAACCAGTGAAAATTGAGATCAACAGAAGTATTTTGTGGTGGGTAAGGAGATGCTTAAAATAGAGATGTAATCAGATAGTGCTGAAAGGGAAGATGCTGTCATTGAAGGAAATTAGTTTACAGAGGAACAGAGCAGAAGCAGCAAAGGAGCAGACTTGGGAGCTTTATTTTTTAATATTTTTTCTGTATTGTGGAGAATGGGAGAACCCGATTGGAAATGATAGTGACACAAAGGGTTGAGAGATGATCAAGACATGAACAATCAAGATATAGAGAAAAAGCTGAATGGTTTGAGGCCTTGAGGATTAGAATGGGATTAATTTCTGAAAAATATAATGTCAAGTATTTATCTTGGACAATGATAAGAAAAAGCCTTGTGTAATAAACCATAAACTAATCTGGTAAAATCTGAGGATGGGGGACCTTGGACATGTTATTTACCAGAGTAAGTATGTACTATTGCTGTGATACAGACAAGAAAGACAGCTATGGTCAGGAGAGCAATTACATGTAGAAAGAGGGATGGTTATTGCAGGTTTCCAGACCTCATCTGGAATTCTATATCCTTCGTGGGGCTCCCTTATTCAGGAAAGATGAACTCAAATGGAAGTGATGCAGAGTGACAGTGTAAGGCTTGGCACCTTGTGAGGATAAACTAGGAGAACGTGGCATCTTTTGGACAAAGCAGTTTTTCAGTTCATAAAGTTGTTAAAGAAAGAAAATAACTATTTAGGCTAAAAGACATAGTTGTAAGAAAAGACAGAAATCAAGTGTAAATGTAAACTGGCCATGTGCGAGTTTAAATGTAAACTGGCCACGTGCAAGTTTTAGAATGGAATTAAGAACGTTCCTACTGGGAATAAGAACAGGAGCAGAGGAAGTGAAGAAAACAAACAGCTAAAATGGAAGATAATAAAAGAGGATATAATATGACATCTATACTAACAAGAGAACACAAGAGTACTCCCTGAGCTCAAAGGCCAATTTCTTAAATTAAAAATTATATTATTATAGTTCATGAAATCATTGTAGTGGTGGCAGTGAAGTACAATCTAGCTAAATGAGACTGGATTCTTATGTTCAGGTGAGGAGAGAGCATTAAGATCATCCATCCTGAAATTTAATGTAATACAGCCCATAGAAACCTACTCATTCATTTTTTGCTGCAGGCTCAATGCCTCTCTTTGATCTAAAGCACATCTTTTCAGAAAGGTATTCAGATTTAATTTAAGTGCTTCAAGTGAAGTAGAATCCACCACATTTAACAGCAACTTCTATTGAAACTGCAATGCAGATGGTTTAAGAGAAGAGCTTTTGACCTTCAAGATTTTTTTTGCCATCGTTGACAGGCTTTATGAGGAACTACGTCAGACAGATCGTTGTGGAAGATATTAAACTTCCTACATCTATTCTGATCTGATGATCTCCTTTTCAATATTTTCAGGAGTTAATGGCCTGTGGTATGTTTCTTCTGCTACTAAGACCAACTTTAAAATCAGTGAAGTTATTCCCATTTATACCAGGTAAAAATATGATTCTTTATGTATATGATTAACAGACTTCCTGGAATGAGTAAATATTTTCTAAGTAATCCAACAGAGTGGAAAATAGCTTACCTATAAACCATGTATCTTATATCTATTTCTTATATATAGCTATTGCTATATAGCTATGCATCTTATCTCTGAGTAAAGCCAGCCATTGGTTTATGGTATGATTTGTGTAATGCACAGCATTCAAATTCTTGCACAGATAGAAAAATTTTAGTGTAATACCTATTTCCTTTAATACTACCTTCTTAAATTTGACATATAATCTGAAATACCCCTTTAAAGTCAGTCTAAAGTATTTATCTCTAAAAAAATATATTCTTGCCAACAATAACCATCTCACCTGTTTTATATACTTAGGTTGGATCACCTTCAGGTTAGAAAACTAACTTTTAAGATTAAATGAAAGGGATCATATTTAAAAAGTATGGAAAAGAAATGTCCTCGTGACAGGGTGTTCTGGGTGGCTGTCACAGAAAAAATTTGGAGTAGCACATGGGTAAGACTGAATCAACCAACACAGCAGTACTCAAATGCAAACAGACATCTGATTTCTGTGTGACTGGGTGAAAGGACAGGGGAAAAAGCCTTTCAGGTCTGTGAATAAATTTGAGTTATGAAGAACTGTGCAACTCAAAACCCAAGAATGGAGCTAAATCCAAGCATAGTTAAATAGTGATTCAAATCATAGTTATCTCTTGCAACATTTTTGTTTGGTGGTATTATTTCCCTGACACCCATTCTAGAGATCTCGGACACCGTGGAGCAGAGTCCTGTGCACCCAGCAGTGTGTGTCCTGGAGGATGCTTGCACTATGGCTGACATCTGTAGCAACAAGCTTATTGTGTGTAACACTGTGGTTATGCCTCATTTTTAGTAACCAAAGACTCTTTCAAAAGCAAAATATCTTTGATGCCAGGTTTTGAACTAAAACCAAAATCAAAATCCCTGTGTAATCAAAATCGTTGCGTAAAAGGCCTTTTTTTTTAGGTATCGTTAGCACACACTGTTAAGTATGTCTTTTGTAAGGGTAGTTTGAATATGATTAATCTGTACTATGGTGCTATGAAAAGAAAGAAAATGTGTCCAAACTCTGCTTTTAGCTACAGCAGTCAGCACAGACATCTGGAGGTCAAGTATTTTTAGAGGTCTGACTTGGATTAGAGTCTGACCCCCATGCGCATGAATCATCACAAGGATTAATGAAGTGTATAAAGTATGTGTGCTTGGTAATCTCATCTATAGACACGACAAAGGAAGAAATTCTTCACTTTGAGGGAGTTAATGGTTTAGCAAAGAGAAGATACAAAGCCTAGCCTTAAGCTGATGCGAAGCCCACAGCTTAATGGAAGAGTGTCTTTTATTATCTTAACTGCAGCAACTGTGTTCCAAGGAGGTATGACATGAAATGATCCTGTTCTACTTTTAGTTGTGAAGTTTTGTCCCTTTCCTTTTGGTATTCTCACCTCTGTTGTAAATATTACCTATGAAAAAGATTCTATTTTAAATTTAAACTAGAGTTTCATCATTTTCATTTATTTTAGTTCACACTTTCTGTAAATTCCTCTGGCTCATGACATGAATATAAACATGGTTGCTCAAGATTTGGCTTTGGCCAAATACCTTCAAAGGGGCAAGTAGCTCTCATAGTAATTCAGGTAACATAAAATAAGGAGTATATTATCTGAATTTTCTCTTGAGCTTTTCCATCAGCTTTCTAACTGAAAGAGGTCTCTGCCATTCCAGCTATCCACCCAGGAAAGATACTCTGAGGCAGAGTAGTTCCCTAAAGATTGTCTTGCCTGTCCTTGTAGAGGAGGATTTTAAATGTTCTGAGTCAGCTCTAAGACTGACTCTATGCAGAGCTTTGAAATCCTTCATGAATGGCATCAATAAAAGGCTTGTCCTGAAGCTCCTCCCTTGTGGTATTGTAGTGTTTGTCAGAGAATGAGTCAAGGGGGTCGGAGAGCAAGTGAGGAAGCACATCACAACCTACAAAACCCTGAGTTGGTCTCTAAGAACTTCTACAGCTACAAAAGCCCCAGGATTATTCCAGCATGTATATTTTTTTCTTTCTATCTCAGTAAAGGAAGGTCTTGGACACCTCTTGTAGCACTGAAGAGACTCATCTTTATGCAACAGCCAGGACTATCCCACTTCCATGTGTTTGTCTGATCAGAGGGAGGTAATCCCAGATAATTTGTGAAAGATGAAAAAAAGAGGAACTATTCTTACAGTAGTGTTTAACATTTGAAGCTTAGCACTGGATGGTTCTGAGATTCCTCTGAAAGGAAAGTTCACCACTCTCAGCTCTGATTACAGGCTTGGGAGGCCAATGGTCCCTCAGCATGGGCTCCTTAGCTTTTCTGAGGAGGAACAGGCTCTTTACAGCATCTTTCTTCAATGGCTTCAGAAGGAAATTAGTTTTTAGTGCAAATGTAAATTGCACATGTGCAAGTTATAATTCTGGATCATTGCCAGTAGGTAAAGTCTCTAACTCTGCTATTTGGTAGTTACTATAAAGTTTTCAGTAATACTCTTCAGTTCTCTTCCTGTCCTTTCAGCTACAGAAAAAACATTTGGAAAGAAAAGAGTCTTTTTATGTATACAGGGGATAAATGAATAGCACTTGTGGGACAAAGATGAATGGAAATTGAAATAAGAGTTTTTTCAACAAATGCTTATAGTTTGCAAATGACAGAATTTTTATATTCAAGTTTTGTGAAAAACAGCACTCAGGTGTAGAAATGAGAGTTTTGTGTGTGAGGGGAATAAACTGAAAAAGCAATACAACTATCTGAAGCAGAAAATACCCCAGTGCCCACAAAGTGCTGCAGGGAAGCAGAGTTTAATGTCAGTGGGATTGTGAAGGTCAGTGAGCAGATGAGGGTTGATGGAAACTCCTCTCTGGACTGTGAAAAGATCATACACATCTGGTAGAATACTCCCAGAGGACCTTTAAGTTCCAGGGGGTTGTGAAGCCTGTAGCTCATTTGCTGTGCTGTGTTATTTTGATAGCATCACTTTGTCTACAGTAACTATAGAAAAATAAAGAAGCTCCCATTCAATTTTCAGAGCATGGATGTTTTATCTCAAATGAAACTTAAGAAATTAATAATGTTGAAAGCTAAAACTAACTTACATTTGTTTTTAATTTTTTTAAATGTGTTTAGCTTTTACTTTGCCAAACAGAGGTATGCCTCACTGAAAGAGGGGATTGAGTATCACATTATCCTGAAATAGAAGAAATACACTTGTCAAAATAAATATCAAATCTGCATTTTTTGAGCAAAATTTCATGGCAGATATTATGGACTTCCTGTGTACCAATTCTAAACATAACTAGTGACCACATTGCCTGCTCGCCTGTATTATGCAAAATTGTCATATAAAGCATTAAGAATGCATCTTGATAGGGAACAATATAATTATAGTTGCATAACTCGTGTCTATAAAGCAATCACAGAATGACCTGGTTCTCATTTTCTAACTGGTAAGTATCTGGTTTTGGATCACGGAATGACTGTCTACCTCTCTGGGCCTCAAATCATTGGGATACTTCCCACCCATGGGTGGAGGGCAGCAGGGAAAATACAGAGAGAAAGTGTCACATTTCTCTAACAGGTTTATTCTTTTTCCTCAGAAAAAATATGGCAGGAGAGCAGTTAGATATATTATTTCAAATTTGCACTCACAGTGACTTGCCTTATAAACTTTTTTTGATTTACATAGTCATAAACAAAATTAGAAATGTTTTCTGGTGTTTAGAACTGAATATTAAACATGCATGTCTTCTCCAGAAAAACCCTCCTTGATCAGCTCCCCCCTACTTGAAAAAGAAGACAATATTCTAAAAATGCATGTGAAATCTTTTGATTCTTCATTGACACAGGCTGTTCTCTGCATTTTTAAGGCATCTTTCTTCACAGCAATCTGTACTTTATAACACAGACATTTTCAAGATGAAAATGTCTGTGTTATAAAGTACAGATTGCTGTACAGGGGTCAAAAATACCACCCCTTATGTAAGTCACAGCTCCCATACATGGAGCCCTGCCTATATAGTACAAACCTACAGGAAACCTTTTCAGTATGTGTTCTTTAGCAAGCTTTTTTTTTTTACAAAGTTAGACTTAATCATAAACTTACTAATAATATACTGTATCTACAGGCTAGATGTGACACCCTTACTGACACTGATTATCATTTAATCCATGATAAATTAAATTTGAAACCACCAAAATATTTTAAACTTGGAGACATACAGTTTAAATGAATCCTGAACAGGTGCTAGGAAAGAGGAAATCCCTGACAAAGAGCTCTGACATAAAAGAAGAGCTTAGTTGGTCAAGTAGAAAAATGAGCTAAATTATGTAAAGCAGCAGTAAACAAGAAGATCTGTAGAGGCAGAGAGGGTGTAAAGAGAAATATGTGGATTAAGTATGTGAGTTTATTCATACTTAAGGACTTTAATAATAGCCAAGTATCACTCAAAGTTTAAAGATATGTATTTCAGAGAGTTTTCAGATGAAAGGCTCAGAAGAAAACCAGTGGTGTATGGGAAGAGAAGGCTGTGCCCTTTGGGAGGCAGAGTGGATCACAAGCTGCTTGAGGTTTGTTTTCTGGAAAAGTTGTTACTTTAGGGGAAGTGAGAGTGTTTGAGACACCAGACCTTGCTAAAACAGGAACATATGGGTGGTGTTGGCACCAGGCCATGGAGAGCCTGGGTAGGAGTTTAGCACAGAGCTGGATGGGGATTTTCTGGTGAAACTTTTGTCAGAATAGGAACTTTTTGTGAAGACTTATCCCCATTTAAACTCTCTCACTGGGGACAAGCTGTACATGGCTCATGTGAAAAGTGTGGTCAGAGGGAAGGTATGACAAACCTCTGACCAGCACCCTTAGGGCCAACAAACTCACCTGGTCCACAGAAATGCCCATGGCCTCTGAGGGCCTCTTTTGGTAAGAGGGATATTACTTTCTCTCAGCCTCTGAAGAGAGGACAGCATCAGGATAACCCAGCTATATATTTTCTAGCCCAGAGCTGAGGCTAACAAGGCAGACAATAGGATCTGCCTGCTCCTGTGTGCATGGACATGTTCTGGAAATCCAAGTTTGTATTGATGATCAGGCCCCTGCCTCTCGTGAGCTGGGCTGTTCAGCAACTCAGTTTGGGCTATATCTTTTATATAAACAGTTTGTGTATCTCTTGGCTGGAGTGCAGATGATCATAGTCATCATGAAAGAAATGTTTACATTGCTAATGGTGACAAGCACCTTTTATTTAAAAATGAAAGTAAAAGCCCTAACAGGCAAGAAATCTGCTCCCAGTGGCCCACTAACAAGAGCCCATTCACTCTTGGCACACTAACAGGAGCCCATTCACTCTTGTAGCCCACAGGAAACAGAGAGGCTTCAGATCCTGTTCTGAGACACAACTCTGCTTATCATTGTACAGTTCAGGGTGTGGTAGAGGAAAAAGGAAGGAAGGAAGGCAGCAGCATTATCTGGCAGAGAGAGGTCACACAGATATCTTTCTGGGTGGATTATAGCTTGTTCTGAGCTGTAACAGGGGTGGGGCTGGAGTCAAAGAACTGCTGAGCTGTAATCAGTCAGTGCCTCTGAAAGAACAGGCTTGCAGCTTTGGGCTACACCCCTTTCTATGGCATCTTTGGGTCAGGGCATATCCATCTCATGGCAAAACTTCTGCACACATGCCCACAGCGCAACATAGCTGAGACCAGATCCTCATTTCCTGTTGTCTTTTTCCCCTACTTTTGACATCGCTTTAACAGAACAACGAAGTTCTATAACTGAAAGACACGTGCTCATCCTTTAGAGCAGTTTAAGAGCAAAAAGTGCCTGCTGTGGAATAGAGATGCTGTCCCCTTGAGAGAACTCCAGTGTGGAATCCATCTCATAAGTCTTCAGATTCATGGATTCACTTTTTGGTCAGTGGCAAGAAACAGGCAGTTCAAGGGCACAGTTCACCTGTCCTGTTTTTATGCCTACTTTAGGATAAGATTAATCCCTCCTTAGCAATATCCACTCCTTGGAAGAAGCTGTGAAGGCACACTAGACAGCTGATGCAGCCACCCATATGCATGTCTAACACTGGTTGAAAGCACTTCTACATCTTTTCATGTGATCAGTTGCAGTATCAGCCTTGTGCTCAATTGTTACTATCTAAACCCTGTGAGGTATGGAAGTTTCCAAAAAGTTTATGCACTCATAAATTACAAATCAGCTACACAAAATAATGAAAATGGATTAAGATGCATGCTTAAATGCAATAGTACTATCATCTTTCTTCTACTTTTTATTCAGCCTTTGGAGTTCTGGGGTATATTTTTGTCATTTTTTCCACTCTCATCCTTCAACTCAAGGCTTAAATCAAAGGATAGTTTAAAATGAGGGCAGGGAGTCTTGTAGTTGTTTGACTGTGGGATTTGAGTATAAACTCAGCTGTCATGGCAGGGCCACATATCAAAAATAAGATCAGTTAGGAAACTGTAGTATTTTTCTAAGAATCAGACATAATAATATTCTTCAGTTTTACAATTGAATTATTACAGGTTTTTACAATATTGCAATAAGATGTAATTGCTAAGGTTGTAACTCGAGTTGTAGTAAACTAAGTACAAGCTGAGTCAGACATTGTGTTGCAAGTACAGTCAAGGGCAAGAACAGATACTAAAATTTTGCACTGTTTTAAAGGTGTGTGTCCCACTGTTTGCACTGCAAACATGCCTTTGTTAGGCAGCACACCCCATTTAGGTGACTGCAGAAATGCTGACAGAGCTAATGCCACTCAACATTTGCTTCACCTGGCATTATGGGTAAACAATTTACTGTGAAAGCATGAGAAAGCGCTTATAATTTGCACTTAATAAGTTTAATTAGGAAATGCAGAAACTTGTATTGAGACCTCAGAGCAACAAGAGAGTTTGCAAGAGGTCAAGTATCCCTTTGGCTGAAAGACAAATGCAGTGACAGCCTGAAATCCATCTCTGCACATCTTATATAAGCAGAATCTACTGATTCAGCTGATCCTGAGATCTACTGATCCCTTTGAAGCTTCAGCCCCCACTCTGAATATGGTTCTTACCCATCTTCTCTGTTGTGCATTTATCACTGAAATGGGCAAAATCCTTTTTATTCTCCACTATTCACGCCCCACCATTCAAGGACTTCACTGTTACCCAGGACAAATCAATTTTTCAAGTCTGAACCTGAATGTGTGACTAGTTGTGCAGTGAATCATCTGATATGGGGCTTTGGTCACAGACTGAGCTTGTGGAGGCACCTCACAAGAGAAAAGAGAGGTTGTAAAACAAGATGAAAAAGACTCAGAGTGAGGAAGGCTCAGAGGTGAAGGAAGATAAAAACTGTAAAATCAACTCTAGCTGCTTGGGATGTTTTAAAGGGGGGATGCTTTACTCTGGGTTCATTACAGAAATACTGGTTTATTCTTTTTTTGGCTAAAATATGTCTCTCCAGTATTTTGTGTGAGCATGTTGTCAGAGCTCCCCTGCTGTGGTGGGAGCTGTCTGTGTTGCATCAGAGGCTCTCACCCTGTGCTGCACTCAGGTTCTGCACTAATCTGTAGAGGAGCAGTAACTAAATGGATTTTCACAAATTCTTTGCTGAGAAAAGCTTTTGAGTAGTTTGTGGCTTAGGCTTTGTTATTGGTAGGGTATAGCTGATTATCTAAACAGTTAGTGGAGGGGTAGTGGAAGCAATTTCATATGCAGATAAATAGCAGCAAAATTTCTCATGCCATTCCTGTGATTTATAAACCTCTGCAATTATCTGCATGACCTTCGTACTTGTAGGTGCAACTAAGAATGTAATCTGTTCCATAATTGCAGCCTTTCCCTTCTCCAAGGCATAAAAACCACTGTGTAGCCAGGAAATAAGAATTAGGCAAACATATGGAAGATTTAAGCTGAAAATCTGTCACTTATTGGAAACTGCTTGTTTGTTTCTAAATTTAGATTGCATATTTTTGCTTTAGTTACTATTAAATATAGATATGAAGCATGTAGGAATTGTAGCAAAGTCGGATACTGAGTTTCTGTTCAGCAGCTGTAATTTAGCATGTTGTAAGCTGGGATCTTACCAGAACTTGCTTGTGGTTATGTTCAATAAGCTTATTAAAAAAAACCCAAAACCCCCTAAAAATCCCAAAAACCTCAACCCGCGCCAAGAAACCTCCCCAAAACTCACCAAGACCAAAACCAAGGAAACAGCAGAAGTTCTGGGCATGTCAAAGGTCCTTGCACACTGTCCTGTTTTGAAGAGCCAGTGTGAATGCTCATGCTTGCCTCCTATATTATTATTTCCTCAGCACATTTTCCCTCAGCCATCTCTGACTGAATGCCTGAGCTAAGTATCTCATGGACAGCAGTGCTATGGCTCAAGCCTTCCCTAATCAGTGTCTACTCTGTGTGAACATTTACAGCAGGGTCATTTTCGGTACATTGTGCAATTTCCAAACTCCACTATAATAAACTTACTTTTCTGCAATTGTATGGTCTGATTGCAGACTTATCTTTTCAAATCCTGTATCATCTGTAATTCCCTTACTACCCTTCATGGTCCTTTTCATACATTTTAATATGACTGTTTAAATGTTTCTCATGATTCATCTGTGGCTATGGCACTCCTCCATAAAGACACCCACATTTCTCAATTTACTTCTTTGTGGAGCATGTTAGATGGAAACCATACCACACAGTTGTTTCTCCCAATCCTTACAAGATCTGTATTTCATGAGCGCAATTACTTTTAGGAGTATTCTCAGATTTAGGGTGAATATTTGAAATAAGGTAGTCAGACAATTGATATCCTAGAGTTATAACAAAGACTATTATCCCAGAAAGGAGCACAGGAAGTCAGAGGCAGGTATAGATACACTACTGAAAATGGGAAAGCTAGTTAAGAGAGCAGCTGGAGGGAATTATTTTAAATGTAGAGTACTGGTGGGTTTTTTTTGTGGATCCTACAAAAGCCAGATTCTAATTTACATCTTTTTGTCACCATCTATAAGTGTGTTATATACTAACACTTCCCATATTTTTCAAATATAGAGACCGGAACTGAGAAACAGGAATTGACATTGAAGACTGAAAACTGGGTTTGGGCCATGTGAACTTCATAAATCAGTTCAGATCAGTGTTCTCTCACACTGTGTTCACCCTCAAAATTAAGGCTTCTTTTTTTTTAATGACAAACTCAGAGAAACCTGTGTCTGACCTCATTTCTACAAGCACTGCTGTATGGGGCTTCTTCAGAGAATAGGCTCATAGGAAAAAACCCAGCTTTTGTCTGTGTCCTTCCAACTAAGAATCCTGAGGCAAAAAAATACCTCTTTTTTGCCTCAGGATTCTTAGTTGGAGGGACACAGAAGAAAACAAACAAGACAAAGCCCAAACTCAATGGAATAGGCTTTCTGCCTTGCTTTCTGGAATGAGTCTAGCTCCTGTTGCTGAGAGGGATCCTGCACCTAGTGCCAGAACTAGGGTTGCTGTGCTGGGGTTCAAAATGCTTCTGGAAACCTGCACAGTGGTACTTTTGTGCACCACAATGCTCAGGTTCCTGAAGTCCTGATTTGCTGGGGAAGAGGAAAAGGATCTGAAGCAGATACTCAGAGGGAGAAAATGTTGGCAGATTCCTTATCCCTCCTCTCTTGGGATAAAGCAGACTCATCCTTTCACGCTGGTTGAACATCTGAAGTGGAAGTGTGAACACAACAGAATGAATGCTGACAGTAAACATTAGTCAGTGAAAGAGTAAACCCTGCAACGTGAAGGATTGAGAAATGCAATTATTTCAACTTCCTCTTAAAAGCAGGTCTGTAAAAATTTTTCTGCTCACCTCTCAAAACTAACTTCTGCTTCATTATTTACTTTTGAGGTGTAGGACAAGTCATAGGATTATTAAAGAGAAGTACAAATCACAAGACGCAGTAAGAACCTGGAGACTTGGTGGTAACAACTGGTAGTGTTCCCTAATGCTTGGTTAATATTTACATGTGATAAAGCAACTATTTAAGCAATTGTGGATGACTTGGTCTTAACATTTGCTTTCAGGAGCAGAGCACAGTGTATTTGACATGCTTTGAGAGGTTTTCTGAAGACACAAGAACAACTTTTATCGAGGTCAAACTCTTAGGAAAGCGTCTTTTGCAGCACTCGTTTTTGTCTCAGCTTGTTGAAAATGGCGGGTGTAAGCAAATGCATGAAGTACTCCATGTTCATCTTCAACTTTTTCTTTTGGGTAAGTTTGTGTTTAAACTGTTATTAATGATGTAGGAAATGTGTTCCCCATTATCTGAATGCTGCAGTTAGAGAAATTGTAAAGAAAATAGAGCATAAGTGGAACCAGAGTATGATTCTAAATCAGGGAGAGGAGAATATATTTAACTTTTGCCCTTCCCTTTGTCTTTTTCCATCTAAACACCTTTCCCTCTGCATTTAAAAGTAGACAAGCTACTCCCTGTTCATCTTGTGCCCCTCATGTCGAGGGACATCACTCATCTCAGTCAGAAGATAACAGACTCTGCAATAACATTGCACAGTTGTTTTTCTTTTATTTCTGTTTGCATGCAAGATCCTGAAAATGCAGTTGCAATAGAAAATACGGGAAATTTACTTGAATTTTTAGCCTCCTAATTGATAAATGGTTTTCATAGCCTTCTTTGTGGTTCTTTGCTTTACATTTAGTGCATAATTAGTTTCTGATGGTGGGCAGTAAATGTTTCTAAGAATGTATGTGCTGGCAGTACTGCCACAGCTGTACCAAGGCTGATACAGCACAGCACAGCAGGCAGGTTTCTGGGTGTTATTTAAACCGCATTTGTCTACTTACCACATCTCAGCTGGGTTGCAAGAATTTCAGGTCTTGAAAGCTCTGAGTTAAAGAACACTTCTCTCATGGTTCAGCCTTACTGTCAGATTTCCTGACAGAGCTTTGTCAGGTTCACCGGGGTTCACTGAAACCAGAAGTAGAAATCCTATCCATATTATGGGCTTTGCCTCTAGGGATTTTTTTCAAGTGAAAAGGTGATACCATTCAAAAGGGACCACAAACAGTAGCCTTGGAAAATTTGTGGCTAGCCCAAATTCTTTGATTACTTATGGACCTCACAAAGAAATTCCTGACAGAGCTGTGATGGTTTGGACTGTCTCCCCCAGTTCCTTCCTTCAGTTTAATGAAGGCAGATTGAAGATTTTTGACATTTGTGTTGAAGTTTTTATGCAACAGTATTTACAGGAATCTGTAAGTTTCTGAATTTGACTTCCTGTTCCTCAGGAAGTTTTTTCCTGGTTTTGTGGTTTGACCCCCACCAGCAACCAAGTACCACACAGACACTCACTCACTCCCCCACCAGCAGGATTGGGGAGAGAATTGAAGGCATAAAAGCTGGAAAATTCGTGAGTTGACATATAGACAGTTTAATAGGGAAAGAAAAAGCCATTCATGTAAACAAAACAAAACAAATAGTTAATTTCCTGCTTCACATGGGCAGGCAGGTGTTCAGCTACCTCCATGGGGGCAGGTCCTCATTATGTGAAGTGTTTACTTGTGAACACAAATGCCATCACTCCAAATGTCCTTCCTTCTTCTTTCTGCCAGCTTTATCTACTGAGCATGATGTCAAATGGTCTGGAACATCCTTTTGGTCAGCTGGGGTCACCTATCCTGGCTGTGTCTCCTCCCAACCTCCCATGCACCTGCAGTCTCCTCACCAGAGTAGCAGTATGAAAGGAGGAAGAAAACTTGATGTAAGCCCTGCTCAGCAATAGCAAAAACTTCTCTATATTATCAACCCTGTGTTCATCACAAATCCAAAACACAGCCCTATACCAGCCACTGTGAAGAAAATTACCCCAGCCAAAACCAGCACACCTGTTCACATTTATCTGTGTTTACTGTGAGCTAAAACATGGACAAATGTCTTAGACTAGCATTAGGAAAGCTCCAAAATACTTCTGGAATGAACATTGGACTGGTGTCCTATGCCTCCAGTGACAGTATGGATTTCCTAGGGAGAAAAAAGGGGTGGGATCCTGGGGGAGTCATGAAACAAACATGTGTGAAACAAACTTCCTCCTATTTTCATACCAAAGTTGAAAAACCCATACTGTATTCTAAGGAAGAAAATGCTGAGAGCATTCACTGTGCATATGCCTGCTTTGATGGAACAGAGAAGGATAGGAATGCAGCTATAGTTAATTATTTTTAGGCAAATGTTTAGTTTAGCATGATCAAGATAGGGAAGAACAGTATGGCCTGACAGAAATACAATGAAACGGAACTTTTTGGTTCACATTCCTGTCTCTAATTCATGGAAATCACTAAACTGCAACAGTAAGGTTGAGGGAACAGAGATGACTTAACAGCCACTCATCCCACAGCTGCTCTCTCTAGTACTAAGACAGTTGAGAAGTGGAAAATTACTGATACTGGAGAATGAAGGTGACTTTAACCTAAATAGATAAGAACGACTGTTGTGTATTTACCTGGTGTTCTTATTTTACACCCTTTGCAATCTCTCAGGGAGTGTCCTCTCTTAAAAGACTCAGGAATGAGCTTTCTAGGCTTCTGATGACGTTTTCTAAGCAGGTCATGCAGCATCACACTAAGTGTGTAAGCCCTGGAATAGTCTAAGATAGCTCTGGAAATTGACTATGGATGGCTTCACTACACGATGCGTGTCCCCTGGGTATCTACATGCCCATGAGCCCCATGCTGGATTCCAGCACACAAATAGAGCTTTTCATCTTCCCAGTTAGGTGAAGAACAGCAGACTGATTTTTGAAGATCTGTGCTTTGGAACTGGGTGCCTATATGGACTGTTAGAAACTAGATGGAGTTTCTAACAGTCCTTAAGTTAATCCTTGTCAGTTTTGTGCATTAAACCTAACACATGTCAGATTTTTCTTCTTTCCTTTCTTTGGAGTTTGCAGGATATCCAGTCTCACCTGTTGTCCGCATTGTGCCAACTCCTGCTCCTCCACGTCATGCAAAATTGGAGGATTAGCTATTTTTTTCACTGAATACTGACGTCTGATGCTTGTTTGAAGCAATGTGGTTGGTGATAGAGATCTTTTATCAGCTGTTAATACCAGACTTGCAGCCCCATCTACAAAGTGGCCCCTTCCCTGAACCTTAATGTGAACATCTCAGTCCCTGAAGTAGCAAGACAAGCTTAGCAGGTTTGCTGAGCCAGAGGCCACATTCTCTGTAGGACCTGCCTAGAATTGTCATTTCAGGTGTCTCAAGGAAATATGCCAGTCAAATATGTTCTTTAACAGAAGCAACCTTCTGTGGTTGTAAAAGTTCCTCCTGATATACTTGAACTTACTGTTTGACAAGGGTGTGCCAGTGGAGGAAATTCCCCACAAGTTTGGTATTTGTGTGTATGAGAATTGCAGAGTCTTAATATACTGTTGGTTCAGCACTATGTCAGGCTCATCTGAGGTAGTATTGATTTAACCAACTGAGCTGTACTTCTTTCTCAGACCAAATTTGAAGCTTGAGAAGGACCAACCAAATGTGAGGGACAACAGTACTCTTGCTGTTCAATTTATGAGACTGAGATAAGATCACTGATTCTTTATCAAGGATTGTGGCAAAAATAAGATAGCCATCTAATTTTGGGAAAATGGGGGAAGACATTTTTAAAGAAGCTAATTTTATTCCATCAGAAAACACTAGCAGTTCATTAAAAATGAAATTTCCTGGAATGAAAGTTTATTTAATTGAAACTTTATTTTAAGAATACTTTAAGATGGAGTATTGCAACAAACTTGACATGTTCAACTTGGACTCTTTCGGAACAGACCATTTTTATTTGCTATTTCAAAAGTTTTCTTTATGTGTTTTTGTACACTTTGCATATTATGAAAATAACTAGAAACAAACCCTTAAGATTTTACTGAAATGGAGCATTTTTTTATCAACCTAAACCAACTCTATTTTAAAAAGTAAAATATGTACACATCTTACTAATGTTTTGATTTATAAACAGTGTTTCTATTTTTACATTAAGAAAATATTGTAGCATTCCCATTTGATTGATGTGTTCCTGTACATTTAGCTAAATTTGCTTCTACTACTCTGCTGTATTTTAATGGGAGGTCCTATGTAACAAAAAAAATCTCTTTGGATTTGTAGCAATAGATGCTTCAGTGGAAACTTTCACATTAGTAAGCCCATGTTATGTAGTGAATAGCCACATCACTCACACAGTGCTGCTGAACAAGACTGAAATGTACAGTCATATGTTATACCATCAGTTTCTAGGCAAATTCAGCAGGATTCAAAAGGTTTCAGTGGGAAGTTCTAGTTCAATTTGATAACATGTTATAGCAGTCATTTATTGTACAACTTTATTTTTCATGTTTAAAATGTACTTATAGGAGCTTTACTTAGAGCAGGAAAATGTGTGGTACTCATGTCTGAGTGCTGGCCCTATTCCGTATTCAATGATCTGCTGAGGTCATTAATGTCTTTGATACTGAATATTATATGAAAACTGCTGTGGGGAAAGTTTTTTTAAAGAAAAAATATCTAAACCATGTAAAAAAAACTATTTTAATTTCAATAGTCCCAGTCTTCAAGGGAAATTCATAACAACATTTCAGGGCCATTTATGACTTGAGTATTAGTGGCACATGGAGATAATTATAAATCTGACTAGTCCCTGGTCCTCAGTGAGGTCTCTCTCTTACCAGTCATCCCAGTAGGCACAATCCTCACACCTGAGTAGCCTCTTGGTTACCTATGTCCAACAGTTAATAAAGAGAAATTCTGTGTGGTATTCATCAACAAGGTTAGGAATAGAGTGACTGGCACACAGGGGAACAGTACCTCAACGATCGATGAAATAGGAGCACAACCAGAAATGAAGGAATGTGTCTGGACCTGTGATTCATCTTCCCTGACTCCAGCATCTTAAGGAAAGTCATGCTGGTCAAACATTCACATGTACAAGCTCAAGTTGTACTTGTCTGTTTTCTGTAAAATTATAATGGGAACATATACTGAGACCTGTTCTAAGGATCGGAGATGGCCAGATATTGCTGCATTTGAAACAGCAAAAAGAATTTATTTAGAACTTTTCCTGTTAGGTTTACCAAAGAGAATGTCTCCAGATATGTGTCCTGAATAAGGCTAGAAACAGCAGATAGGCAAACATCCCTTATCAAATCTCATGTTTCCATTATTCAAGAAACAACATTCTTTACAGACATGCTTTATAGATACAATAGCAATTTATATTTCTCTCTCATCTGACAGAATTTCTGTGTGCTTCCCAAACACATGTATAAATCATCATGTAAATGCTTAGTCCTCTGGGGTGGAAACATCAGGGATTTGGTGCATACCTGAAGATTTAACTGCACTTACGAATTTTCCTGGAAATGAATCAATATTCTCTGCTCCAGCAATTCATGTTTCTTTTGCTTTGCCAAACAAGTGATTTCAGAAGTTTGGACAGCATATGGTGCAATTTGGATACTCAATGTTAGTAAAAAAGTTGCTGACCTTTCTAACATGTCTTTATTTTCTCCCACAGGTGTGTGGTTGCATTATTTTGGGATTCTCTATATGGATACGTGTTAGCAGTGCTCAGCAGGTAAATGCATGCAGTCATACCAGCACCATGTGAAATGTGGAAGCTACTGCATATACTTTAATTTCCCATATTCATTTCCACAAATTTTCTATGTTTTTGTTGAGGTGGTTTGTGTGGGTGAAGAAGAATGCATTTTATGACGTTAAGATGAAACATCATGGTGCAGGTAGTCAGACAAAGCAGTCGATGCAAGCAGAGATATGTGACTATGAGAAGTAGCTGCCAATGTTGTTAATGTAGTTTCATGCAGATGCACACAGATTTCTGTTTGAAAATGTGTCTCTCACCTCTAGTGAAAAATAATTATGCTTTTGTTAATGATTTTGGTGTTAGAATAATGTGGAGATATGCAGCTCATATTCTTTTCCATGTTTTTCCCTATTAGAATAGTATAGTCATATCTATTCCTAGGGTTACTCTTTATGTTTGTGGGGAATATTTTTATCTTTCTCACTATGTTCAATAACACAATTCTCATTTCCCCAGTAACTGAAACTTTGAAAGGGAAAACGGAGTTTTCTGTTCAATTTTCAATAGCTCTTTAAAAACACCTTATCCTTTTCTCCTCATATTTACATATAAAGAGCTTTAAACGCCCAAGAATCTAGGATTACAATGTCCTAAAACTCCTCCTGGAGGGTAGAAAAAAGACCCTGAGTTGCCCTCATGGATTTTTTGTATGGGTTATTAAATTACTTCAGATATTATGACTTTTATTTTCTGCAAAGCAAGGGAAAATACAGTTTTGAGGAGCAGCTCTCAATCCTGCAGACATGCAGCAGAGGTTGGTCCTGTTGTTTCAAAGACCCCGTGGTCCTGTGGACCCTTTTGCCCAGTGAGAACTATTGGCACTGACTCTAAGGTTTAAGCAGTATATTCTTTCAAATAAATTTGGGACATAGAAATGCAAATTAATTTGAAAGCTTAATTTGCATTTCTTCTATTTCTAAAAAAGACTTCTTGGCCAGAGAAGTGAAAAACAACCAGGTGTCACACAGAAGCATATTTTTTTTCAGCTTTCAGATTGAGCCTTTAGTATAGATTACATTGCAATTCTTCAGATAACTCCCCTGTTGCTCTAGCACAGCCTGTCAGTTAAGAAAACAACTTTTAAACCAGTATTTTCCCACCTGGAAATAAAAATATGGTGAAGGTAAAAGATAGCTTTGTACATTCCCTGCCATTTGGCTGATGGCACTTTACCCTTAGCCAGTCCCAGATGTCTCATGTCTGGCAGAGCATGGCTGCAAGAGAATTTGGTTCAAGATGACACCGTGTCATTGGGTAAACAGGTCATGGTGGAGAGCTCTGCCATCCACTTCTCTGGAAGGGGAAGAATCACAACTTTCACTCCTCAATCAACATTTTACTAAAAGCTAAAACTGCCATACTTGACACTCGACAGTCTCTGATATGATGGCTCAAATGATGCAATGGAGCTTGGAAAACCAAAATCACTACCAAATCTTAGTTTTTAAGAGAATTCCTATTCAGAAAAGAATATTTAAATGTATGTCAAGTTGCTTTCCTGAAGCAACACTTAGTACTCTCCAAAAACCTATGAATTAAGAGTGGGGACCAAAATTGAAAGGATTTTCTCACATTTTACCTGCAGGCATGCAAAGTTCCCATTCAAAACCAATGTATGTTTCGCCTCAGTAATAACTGAGCAGACCATAAGGATTTGGCTGTAAAATGAATAGAGCTTTCTAAGAATAAATAACAGCAGGTTCAGTCCAACTTGGAAAGGGAAAGAACAACATATCCTTCAAATTATACTTGTCTATATACCTTTGCAATTTCCATCAGAAGATAAATGTGACAACTTCCAGACATTTTTGCTAATCTTGGCACCAGTATCACTGGAAAATATTCTTTGAACATTTTTCTCTCTTTAGGCCTTTGGCCTTAGTCACTCCTGTGGGAACTGAATAATTTGATATTTAATAATATTGAGGTATATGAATTGTTTAGTTGAATGCCCCACACATTAAAATAAAGTTCTCATGTCTGAAGGTAATATTAGAGATCAAGCCTGGGAGAAAAAAAAAAAAAAGGAAAAAAATCTGCCTTGGAAAATACATCTAACTATTTCTCAAATATATGCAGCATCACTCTGAGAAGTGTTCTCTCAGGAACAGTCATAGAGTATGTTCCTGGTTTCCTAACGACAAACAGAGATTTTTTTCTTTAACATTGGGTTAATGTAGGAGAGGTTTTGAGGTAATCAAGTCTCCTACTTCCAGTAAAAAGCAAAGATTCATTGACTGAAAACCAACTAAAAAGCCACTTTAAAGACAGAAGATCTATATTTATTCAATTACTCCTTAAAGTTGATTTTCATCTTGTGCAGAAACAAAGGTTGTGAAAAACCAGATATTATAAAGTTCTCCACCACAACATTTGTGAAGGGAGCACTAGAGCTTTGTTTATTTATGGGTCACAATTTCTCCATAGTTGCTACTCAGCATATTTATCAGTTACAAAATAATGATCTTGTTTTGCGGAATACAGATGCTTTTAGGAGGACCTTCTTGTAGCTGAAAGATTGTTTTTCCTCTCTTTTTCCAGGGGATAGACAGCAGCATGCTTGGAGGAGTTAATCTCCTGATAGCTGTAGGTGCCATCATCATGATCCTCGGGTTCCTCGGGTGCTGCGGTGCTGTCAAGGAGAGCCGGTGCATGCTGATGCTGGTAGGAAGGAAAAACATCTGTCTGCTTTTCAAAGGCCACAGCTACATATGATGGATGGAGTCTTTGCAAGTAGCATCAAATGAGGATGGGCATCTTTTAATTTAACCAAAAGCATGATTATAATCCTGTGTTTTCTTTGCTCACCTTGAGTTTGGGCCCCTTCTAAATTCTGTTGTGGTAAAAATTATGGTTGGTCTCATCAGCAAGAAAACAGGGTCCAGAGAGACTTGAGCATATTACTCACTAGCTTTTTTTCCATCCAGCCATCATCAAAGTTCCCTCCATCAGCTTTCACCCATTACCTATTCTACTTAATTTTCTAAATTCCCAGCCTTCTCTTTGCTGGTTCACCTAGAATGTCCTCCCTGTCCTCCTGCCCAACTCTCACCTACACACTGTTACCATGACACTGTTCTGGTGTGGGCCTTGTTTTGATTACCAGCTGTTTTGATCACTGGTACTCTGTCTTGAGCACCAGTTTTTCTTATCATCAAAGAAGAAATAGTTGGAGCAGCTCTGACTGGAAAATCATTCTTCCCACATGGTTATTCAAGCATATGAAAGATAAATACTAACTTAAAAGAAATTATATCACCGTGGTCAAAAGTGATACAGTTTTCTACCCCTTTTGTTTTTCCCCAGTTTTTTATTGCACTGCTTCTGATACTGATTCTTCAGGTGGCAGCAGGTGTTTTAGGAGCAGTGTACAAACCTCAGGTACAGTATTATTCTATATTTTCATTGATGTCTTCATATAGTTTTATTTCTTCTCAAAAAAAATAGTGATATATTTTAACTTGCAGGTTGAAGCAGCCTTTAACCTTACTCTGAACGAAGGTGTGAGTGCACTGCAAAGTACTACAGGAGAATATAAAGAGTATCAGGAAGAGTTCCAGAAGCTGGAGAAAATGGTAATTAAGCAGTAAAAAACCAATGGGGTCGTTGCTATCTGCCTCATCTTTGGTATCTGTCTCCACTTCATTTTATGACTACTCTGCTGCAGATTTGAATTTCGTTCCCTGGGGTGGGAAAGGGTCTGACTTAAAGGCAAGTTGAAACACCACAGAAGGGACTTCTGTTCTCTTGATAGGACAGGGTCTTCCTTCATGATTTCTTTGTGCCATAGTGCTGCCTATAAGAGCAATGAAGCAAGGACACACCACATGCAAGTAAGACTGACAGTTAGGTAAACTCTTTTAGGAGAGCACTGCATGGCCCTTTCTTACAGCTTTCCCTTCTGAAGGAACATTGATCTTTCACCATATCCCAAATAAGAACTTTTCAGTACTTTTAAGAAGAGTTTACCCCAGGGATTAGGAAAACATCAGGAGTGTATTTAATTTGGAAGACCCTACTGCTATGAAGCCATTAAATGCTACGCTTTACTGTGTTAGAAGAAGGAAGAAAATAGGATGAGAAGTTTATTATTTATTGTGTTTGCACTTCTCCTGGTGCCTCCATCCTGCAAGACCCCAGATGGTGGATGCTTAGTCAGAGCTTGCCCCTGGGTATCTCACAGAGAACACCCTGGAATCTCATTGACGACATTGACATCACACACCCTCCCCTCCCACAGGCACCTGGGTCTGTGCATTGACAGAATGCCTGCTGCTCTGTCTCTTTAGTCCCTAATGGGTGATTGCTTTTATGGATTGATATAAAGTTAATTTTTATGTTTTTAAAGACTGCTGTATGAAAGAAAACCAAACAAGGAACAATATTTAGGTGTCTTATGTTACTTCCACTTCTTCCCCATTCCATCTCCAGCCTCGTCCTCTGCTTCTGAGGCAGCTTATTTCTTCTGATATAATAAGCCCTCTGGAGAGAGGAGCAAAATGAAAAATCCCCTAATTACTGCATTAATTTTTAAATGTAACAGGACTGCTGTATTATGTCCCACAGCCTTTGCTTTTATACAAAATTATGTGAACATTTCCAGCTGCTTTTTAATAGAGGGAGGACCTAAAACCCAAGTTTGCACCTCTGAGCTTTAGTGGTTTGAATACAGCGGAACATGAAGTGAAACTGCACCTGGTTTAGGTTTCACAAACCCCAAATGGAGCCTGGTCTCCTCAGTCCATTTTCAATTTAAAGAGATAACCATCATTCAAAGAGGTTATTTTTATAGATTTCAGAGTTTTAAGTGCCTGAATTTTACATTTCCAGCCTGGCTTCTCAAGAGGTGAAATATGGATGTTACTGGAGCTGGCAACTTACCTTCTGCAAGTACAACCTACGGAAGAAGGCTTGATTTTTAAAAAATAGTATACCCAGTGTTCTAGTTCCATTGTGGCACTGATAATTACTAGCTTTATAGTATGTTAATGTTTTTTGAGCATCTTATACTGAAAATCTGGTCTTTTTTCTCCTATCTCTTCTTAAAAAAAAAAACCAAACAACTGTATGCACTTACATACATGGTGTAGAAATGTAAAGGGTATTTGAGACATATCAATTTGGGACAACTTCCATGTTGAAAAAGGTGAAATAAAATTTGTTTTTTGTTGTTCCTATCAGCTCCCTCAACTACTCTCTTTAAACTGAAAATCACATATTTTTTAATTCTTCTCCACATTTACTCCTTTCTTGCAGTACCAATGTTGTGGATTGAAGGATGGACCTAAAGACTGGGGACAAAATTTTGACAAACAAAAAGACATCTGTAAATGTGAAGTAGAGAAGCCATCATCATCAGACCTCTGCACCAACCATGGAGGCAGATACATTTATAAAAAAGTGAGAAAAATGTTCACTCCTCTTTCCAAAGAGCCAAGTTTTAACCCAAGGTTATCTCTGGTGACTGGCCTAGTCAGGAGTTCTGTATCTTTCTGAAAAGGCAAAGTTTTGCTTTCTCTTTCTTAGCCAGAATTACTCCCATGCCATCTGTTAAGAAATGACTGCTCATAACTCTGCTCCTTCCTCTTCTTGAGATCTCTCCAGTTTAGGCTCTTAGCAATCTGAATGGGCTGTTGATGAAAATTATTGACTTTGGGGCCAGGGTATGACCCTGGGTCAGAGCTGCACACCAGCTACCCTTTGGCTCTCATTCCTCTCTCTGAAGGCTATGCTCCCATCCAGGCTCATTGTGCTAGTTGACATGTTGACTTTGAGACTTTCAAAATGCTAAGGTATATTGAAAATCAAACACATTAAATGCAATACCCTTGGGGTTTTATAATTCTTTAATTAAAAAAAACCACACTCATTCTGCAGGATCTGATAGAAAGAAACCTTACATATTGTGAGATTCATGGCAGAATATTCAAAGAGTGATTTCTTACAACTACAGCCTTCTGAAAATCTTAATTAATGTAATAAGGCAAAATATCTGGTGACAGGCAAAAAAGGAAGTACAATTAGAAGAGTACCATCTTGTAGACAGTAGAGATCTCAAATAACAAATTTCATAGTTTGTTTGTCTCATTATAAGGAAATCTGGACTCTATGGATATGCAAAAAATATTTAAAAAGAAATGCAAAAAATAATTGAATAGCACAAAGTAATTGAAATTTTAGAACGCTGGTGGTGCAAATTTTGCCAGTATGCACCTAGCACCAAGCAGAATTTAGCAAATGTCCATTCTGGTTGTATAATTCTTTAATTGTACAGCTCCTTAATCAGGTCCTGCCTGAGCAGTAATTTCCTCCCCATGTAGTCCCACAGAAGCAAATACTATTTTAAAGCAATGAAACAATCTGGTTAAGTAGAGGATACCAGAACCCAATCTGGAAATAAGATGTATAGAAAGAGGGTGTTTTGGCCACACTTTAATGTCTTTTTGGCCTCAGGCAAGCCCTCAAAGGACACATGAGAAGCCATCTGTGAAATTACTGCAGGTGCAAGATATTGCTCATATGAACACACAGATTTCATGGTGATGTGAGATGCTAGTTGAGACATCCAACTCTTCTGATATGGGAAAAATATTTGAAATCCAGTGCAGTTATGAGTCAGCTTAACAGAGAGATTTTTAGAAGAACTAGAAGGAGAAGACCCATGTGTTTATTGTGAGAGAGGATATATGGTGAAAAAATACAGCTATATCTGGGGGGGAAGACAGTTGTAGTCTTGTAACAGTAATGTAATTTGGATGTATTTAAGCTGTACTTGGCTTTCCCTCCTGTTTGCAGAAGGAAGATTGTCAGTGCCTAGAGAAGATGTAGTCACTGTAAGAACAGACATATGCAAATATTCAAAAGGAATGTAGCTCTGCACAGAACTTCAGCTGTAGAATCATAGAATAGGCTGAGTCGGAAGGGACCCATCAGGATCACTGAGTCCAATTCCTGGCCCTGCACACAACAGCCCCAAGAATCACATCATGTTCATGAGAGCATTGTCCAAATGCTTCTTGAACTCTGTAGGGTTTGGTGCTGTGATCACTGCCCTGGGAGCCTGTTCCTATGCCCAGCCACACTCTGGGTGAAGAATCTTTTCCTGATATCCAAGCTAAGTCTCCCCTGACTCAGCTTCATGACATTTCCTTCGGTCCTTTCAGTGTTCATGAAAGTGGAGAGATCTGTACCTGCCCCTCTGCTTCCCCTTATGAGGGTGCTGAAGACCAAATGAGGTCTCCGCTAGTCTCCTTTTCTCCAGGTTGAATAGAGCAAGTGTCCTCAGCCACTCCTCATACGGCTTCCCCTAAAGGCCCTTCACATGGCCCTACTTTGGACAATCTCTAGCAGCTTTACAGCTTTCATATATTACGGTGCCCAAACCTGCCCCCAGCACTCAAGGTGAGGCTGCCCCAGTGCAGAGCAGAGCAGGACAATCCCCTCCCTTGCCCAGCTGTGATGCTGTGCCTGATGGACCCCAGGACAGGGTTGGCTCTCCTGGCTGCCAGGGCACTGTTGACTTACATTCAACTTGCTATGGACCAGGACCCCCAGGTCCCTTTTTGCAGGGCTGCTCTCCAGAATCTTGTTTCCAAGTCAAACCCCAACATAACCAGGGTGGCAAAATCTGGCACCTGACCTTGTTAAACTTTATATGATTGGTGATTCCCCATCTCTCTGTTTTGCTCTCTCTCTAGGGCCTCTTTTCCCTCAAGGAAGTCAACAGCTCCTCCTAGTTTAGTGTTGCTGGCAAACTTCCTTAGTATTCCTTTGAGTCCTACATTCAAGTTGTTAAGGAACATGTTTAAGAGGATTGGACTGAGGATGGAGCCCTGCAGAATCCCACTACCAACCAGGCTCCAGATTGATGTTACCTCACTTACCATAACTCCTTGTGCCTGACCCACGAGCCAGATGCTCACCTATGGCATAACATGGCTGTATGCTGGACATTTTGTTCAGAAGGACACTGTGAGAGACAGCACCAAAATCTTTGCTGAAGTTCAAAAAGTTTACATCTATTGGCTTTCCAGGACCAGTTAGGTGGGCTACTCCATCATCGAAGGAGTCAAGTTCAACAGGCAGGACTTTACCCTCATGAAGTCATGCTGGTTACTCCCTTCCAGCCCTAGCCTAAGACCACCAAACATTAGACAAAATTAATTTTGAAGATAGGTTTTATAACCAAATACTTTTAGTTAATCCCAAGTCTAATAATAAACCTTGAAGTTTCAAATCCAAACATTGGTGGGAAACAAGCTTCCTCTCAGACCTGGTCACGGCTGGCTGCATTGACTCTTTCCTAGCAGCAAATGATTATCAAATGGAAGTAAGAACAAACACTTCTTTCCTTATTGACTGAAAATAAGGCAAACATTAGGCACTACAGCTGTATGTCTTCCTTTAAAATAGTAGCTTGTTATGGTCAGCTACTAAATCTTCATATTTGGGAAGGCAAAGACTTTCACAGAGCATAAAGTACACATAGCTGTGTGATTTGTGTTCATTAGCAACAAACCAGAGTAAATTCAAATAGCCTTTTTTTAGCCCAGAGCTAAAGAGAAAGAGAGAGAGAGTTTGAGAGTTATTTTAGAAGATGCATTCCTATATATTCCTATATTTTCCTAGATATTCCTATTATTCCTATATCCTATAGGATAATATTGCTTACCTATAATTAATAATTTTGTTTTCTTTTTCAGTCCTGTGGAGAAGTGATTATGAAACAAGTTAAAGACAATCTGGTCATAGTTATGGGGATCGCCTTTGGACTGGCTGTTGTTGAGGTACCAGTGTACACTGTTAAAATACTTAGTAGCTGACAAGCAATATGTTCCACTTGGAAATACATTGGGAATGGGATTAAAACACATGGCTTGCTCAATTAATAGACTAGGGAAAACCACCTCTCACCTTAGCTATAACCTTACTGTTATTCATATAAACATATTTCATTAAAATATGTAGCTGCTGAGCTGCAGACTTCAGGTGAGATCAGACCACCCTGCTGCCTGTATAAGGGTATCACATGGAAGATTTTCTTCAAAAAAATTGCCAGTCCTGAAGCTGGGCTGTGTCTTGACACTGAGCCCTGTGTTCAGAGATGTGGGTGAATGAGGAGCACCAGAAGACATGAGGAAGAATAGACAGATTTTTCCTCCTCTTTCTCATCTTCTCTTGAGGAAAAAGTAATCTCCTAATAAAACTTAGCCCCTAGAGTACATATTTTTATCATTAAGAAGTTTCGGTACAAAATTATAATTTGGAGGCATTAAAACTTTAAGCATCAAGATGATACATGAATGTGCCTGAGTGCACACGTGTGATGCTCCATATATTCCTGTGTAAAAAAACCACAGAATATGTGAACTGTTTCTTTTTATTTCCTCACCATACACTGAAGAATAACATGCAAGATTTTCTCTGAAGAGAGGAAGAAGTACGGCTATCCAGTCAGCTAGTTGATTTTGATTTGAATAGAAGAAAATGATAAAGAAACAGGGGATTTCATCAGTCATTTTTTCAGTCATTTTTTTTTCTTTTCACTCTTTCTCCTTGGTTTTCCTCCACCTTTGCTCTCCACCAGTGGATGTTTGAGGGAAAAACAGAAATGACAAAGATTGCTGTGGAAATTTCAGTCTGTTATTCAAAAATACTTCTTAACATCATTGGCAGAGGATTGCTCCTCATGACAGAAGAGTGGGCAAGAGCCCCAGTTCAAAACTGTGTTTCCAGGAAAATAGTAATAAGTGGGGAAGAATTATGCCGCTGCAGCACTGGAGGTGTACAGGCCACCAACTTCTTACTCAGCACAGGCTTTCTGGTATTTAGGAACCTATATGTAGGCATTCAGGTCTCTCACACATATTACTTTGAGGGAAAAATAGGTGAAATACACTGATATTAAATAGTCTTAAAATATAATTGAAGTGTAAAATTGCATCTGTATCCCTAAACAAATTATAAGCCACTTTGCTCTAGTTATTGCAGTTATGTGGGTTGTTGCCTTTAGTTCATTGGCCATCATTCTTTCCTGTTCTCCAGCTGGCATTTTCTGTGCTGGCTGCCTTTCCCAGTCATAAAAGGATTAGAAAACAACATGAATAAACAATATGAGACTCAGCAAAAATTGTCAGATAGCAATTTACACTTGATAAACATTTAGCCTTTCCATATTAACTCAAGCAATTGCAAATCAAAAGCCACTTGCTTGACCACCTCTCTGCTCTAGGAAATCCCAGATAAAAAGAGGTGCTCTTCTCCTCTCTGCCTGCCTCATCATGCCACTTGTTACTGCTTTCTGCCTGAGCTGTTACTGCTTTCAGCTCACCCTACTAGTGAAAGTTATATAGATAAGAAGGGCCCAGTTTCATTTGGGTGCAAGTGCAAATGTGGGCATAGTATGTCAAGGAAGCCTTGTCAGTTTATTCCAGGTGTGAGGCCATCCCTTTGTCTTAGCTGTACCTCTGTGCTACATATGCTCTTCTCTGTCTTTTCCTTAAGTAAATAAAGTATGTCAGTGTTTGTGGCTTCAAAGGTGTCAGCTGGGCACTTTCCACTTTTGTGGAACACCTTCACAGACTGGTTAACTTTCAATTCAGAAGGAAGCTTTCTGATCTGAGCTCACCAGCTGTCTGCCACATGTCATGGGATTGTACCCAGTAATTCCCAATACAGATGGTGACTCTATTGAATTTTCTATTTCATGTAACAGCTTCTTCAGTGAACTCACTATTGTTTCTATCCCAAGTGCATTACTGATAAATATAAAATATTTGTTGCATGATCATTTGCAACTCAAAACAGTGAGGTAGGTTTATAGATACCTGTATACAGTATACACATGTATATATATACACTTGTATACATACACTTCACACATACGGTTACATAGAAGAGAATGACAGTGGAAGAGAGATTTCAAAGGGAGACAATCCTTTGAACACACAGTGAACATTCCTCTAACTTTATCAGAAAATACAATGCTCATTTTTTGTCCAATTTCTTGAACTTCCCTGTAATTGCTGCTCCATCACAGCTAACAACTGCATTTTGAACACACAGAGATACAGGGGTCCTCATGCACAGAGGCAAACCATCTTTTAAACAAATGAAACTTCTCCACTATATCTGCGGTCTTACCTGTGGTATATACTGACTTCATTAAATGTCTCTATTCTGTAAGAGGCACATTGGAAAAAATCTTCTGCACGGCAGATTTAGCCTGCATGTAAATCCAAGACATTTGCTAACAAAATATTCCCATTGTGTATCAGTTGATTTCCAGAATTGCCAAGTAATACCAGAAATATCTTTGTTTTCCAGATTCTTGGTTTGGTGTTTTCTATGACCCTCTACTGCCAGATCGGGGGCAAATGAAACTGTGAAAATGTCAGGATGATGTCACCAGTCCAATCAACATCTTTCTAGAAAGAGGGCTAGAAATTTGGCTGGCCACATTCAGATAAATATATGCATGTCCCAGGCAGCTGTTCTGATGAAAATGGCAGTTCTTGTGCTCATGGATGCTTAACAACTTACAAAATGACCTCTTTATATTTCATAAGACTTAATGATGTGAATATGATTTTTTATTTGCAATAAACATCTTTGTTTGTGTTTCTGAGGTGTTTATTTTGTCCAAAGACAGCAATTATGTCATGTTGAGAGTGAGTTCACCATGTGGTGTGCCCTTGTGAGTGTTAAACCACCCACAGCAGAGTCTCCATAAACAGCTGCAAACCATCATGCAACGGCTGATTGCTCCAGGGAACTCAGGTCCCTGGGAACCTCTGCTTGTGGAGTAGGGTGTTTTCATTGAGAGTTAGGGTTTTACCTGTGGAAAAGGGCAACTAACTTGGAACCAAATAGGAAAAGCCACGCTTCCTTTCAGGGAGGTTTAAATCAGTATCTTGGCAGCTGAAGTGGTTGCTCTCAGGCCCAAATGATGCTTAGGCTGCATAAATGAGCTCGATTTAGTGGCATGTGTTTTGCAAATAAACATCAATGGTGAAATCCAAGCCCATGTGGAGGCAAGGCATGGACAGAAGTCATGCAGGTAAGGCTTTGCCCAGAGCAGCTAAGGCAAGTGGGTGGACAAACACAGCAGCAGCCATAGAAAGCCTGCCTGCCTTTGGACTGACCAGTGCATGTGAGTGTTTGGGCCCTGAGGTACTGACAGCCCTGATGATCCTTGCCCAGCCACCTCAGTTTCCCTGCGCATTGCCCATGGCAAGGACACCACATCAGCATCCTGGGCCAGTTGGTCCCTGCCCCACCAGTGTCACAGTAGGACTGGTCTCCAGCTCCCTGCCTGGTCATGGAGTCCCACCAAGCTGGGCCTGCCCATGTGTCCTGGTGTGGCCTCAGCCCATCCCCAGGAAGTGCATGATGCCAGGGGCTGGGGCTGCCCTGGTGCCCTGCACTGCCCTGCTCCTGACCCAAATGGAGGGATGGGCCAGGCTCTGCCTTGCCACCCCAGCAGAACCCCATGTGGTCCCAAGCCCTGGGAACCTGCTGGCCTAGGTTTTCCTCTAACAGAAATGGCATCAGGGACAAGATTTTTAAGGTATGAGGATGCCTAATGATGCCCACAGGGACCTACTGAGGTTTTAGACAGCAGGCTGATGGCTTCCCTGCTGTGTGTTGGGATTAGCTGACTTACCCAGCTCCGTTGGACCCCCAACTTCATAAAAGCAACTTTAAACACCTCACACAGTTACTCTTAAGAGATAACCATGTATCATGCTCCTCTTGTTAAAGACCCTTTGGGTGCCCTCGACTGTCTCAAAGCACACCCTAACTGTTCCCATCTTGACAAAGCAATGCAATTTGCTTACAAATGCATTAAAAGCTTCCCTTGAACAGAGACCTTTGTCTATGTCTTACTCCAGCAGAATTGTGTTCAGGTAAAATTCATCTGCAGCAGTGAGGTTTTTTTAAACTCAACCAGAGGAAATTTCTGTCTCATCTACCATCCTTCCCTAGCATTCAGACCATTAGGCCAAGCAGTGATGCTGCTTTCAGTAATACATGTGTCTCCCAGGAAAGTCATCTAGCTACAAGACAGTTCTGGCACTTGTCCTTCCCCTGCTGAACCTCAGAAGCTGTGCCAGAAGAAGTCAAACTTTGTTGGACCAGAGAAGAACCATGACTCCATAACCCAGCTGTACTAACTGGAAAAAGAAGTGGCTTCTAGTTCCTCCTCCTCCCCTGAGTGTTTTTTTCTGTGCATAACTTATCCATGATCTGAAGTCCTGGGAGCTGATCCTGAATCACCCAGATCATGGCATGGCAGCTGGAGTCCTGGATTATCACTAAAGAAAAATATTGGGAATATAAGGGCAACATGAAGAAAGAATTGCATCTTCCTCTTTTTCCTCCTCCTTCCCATTAGAAGGACTGTTCTCCTATTTGAATGAAGGACAAGAGGGACTCCCATAGAAAGGGGTCTTGAGGCTAATGGATGGACATGATGGAGAAATTACAGCTCATCCTTACTGCCAGGAGGAGTCAACTTCAGGCAGCAGTAAACTTGAGTAATACTGGCATGAATTTGTAATGAGCATTGAGATGAGACTGAAAATGTGCACTGGCTCAGACACCAGTCTGGTCCTGTATGCTGCTCTGGGGATCCAGATGTGTAAAACAAAGCTCTAATACATCTAAGTATTGGTTGTCTACTGCCTGGTATTGGATATAATCCTCAAAATAATCTTGGCTTGCATCAAAATAATGATGTATGATACATTAGACTTTTTGTTAAAACAGTTAAAACTGTTGATGTTAAAATCAGCATCAAAATTTTGTCTTCAGGAAGGAACTTTGACACAGGAGTTTTATCTAGAGCTAAGGTGAACAGTTACTCTGTTTATTTATGCAATCTGTCTCTATTATGTAAAGTTCTAAGGAATAAAAGTAAAGCACTATGATTATATGCTACCATGACTGTTAAAATGGGATTGAGCCAATGAAGTAATTCAGAATATTATCAGCTTGCTGGTGAAGTGGGTTTGCCACTAAAACATGCCCATTGCCTTTGATGTTGCAAAATTTACTTTCTTCTGATGTTCTGTAGCTTCCTGAAGTTTTCTCCCTCATTTTTTCAATGGTAGTAGCAAAATGCTAAGCATGGAACAAAAAGAAATCTGTCTGGATAAGATTCATCTGGCCATTTTCCAAACAACAGAGTAGAAATTTGTATCATAGAATTGTGAAATTGTTTGGATTGGGAAATACCTTTAAAGATCATCAAGTCCACCCCCACTGCCATATCTGAGCTATGAGTTTGAACTCTTCCTATAATCAACAAAGAGAAAAAACACATCTAGGATTTGAGCCATCTCATTCTAAAATAAATGTCCAAAGAGGTAAGGAGAGTGATTTTCATTGCAAATAGGTGGAATTGAAGTGAATGAACCCCACCCCACTTGTTGAGAACTTTAGAAGCACTGATCAGTCAGGAAAGAGCATTAGTATAATATTCCATGAAGGTGCATTGATTATTCATTGATTCATTGACATTTTTGCTCAGTCATAATCCAGCCTGCCAGGAAATGAGCCCTGCCTACTCTCTAGGCTGGTAGGATAAGATTCATCTGGTCTGCACAATGTTGTAAACAAGATCCCAGCACCATTCCTTCATGAAGTCCCCTCTGTATTCTTATCAAAGAACATTTATAGTTAGCTGTTGACTCAAAATATCAATGGGACACTTTTCCAAGCCCACAAACACTTTTTAATCCTGATGTCTGGAATTGCTGAAATGGAATTTGACAATAAATCCTTGACAGAACAATAAAACCATAAGGGTTTTCTTTTGTGGGGTGTTGGGGTAGGTTGTTTTTGGTCTTTCACAACCATCTCATGCAAGGTTATGTTCATCTCAGTGTTAGCCAATAAAATAGAACATACAGAGGAAAGACACATGTCCAAGGCCTTAGTTCTTTAAAATATCAAAGGGAGAAAAAGCATTTATCATTATAGTCTCAAATGGAATAAAAAAAGAGTGGTAGGAAGAAGGAGGAAGAAAGACAATGTGTCCCTGCCTTTGCCAGTGGAGCTAACTTCCACCTTAAAACCAAGTCTATTTAAAACATGCTGGTGGTTTTTCATGTCAAAACCAAACATCTAATTAATGGCAACAGATAAGATATCATACCTGGGCCAAAATTTCTCCAAAGAAGAATTTGTTACATCATTTAAGGGATTTGGAGGGCGGTAACGTATTTTTCTCAGAGAGGATTTTATTTGCAGGGAAATGCTGCCCAAATAGAAAAAGAAAACCGTCATAATCTATGGCAAAATATGAGTCAGTAAAGCAATGTCAGAAACAATGAAGGGAACATTATTAAGCCTGTTATTGGAAACAAAAAATAAGGAGGAGAAAGACAGAGGCAGATAGACAAAAAGAAAAATGATTTTTAAAAAATGGAAGAAGAATGAAGCAAAACAGGACAGGTCAACTTGAAAGAAAGAAAAAATTAAATATTATCAAGATCCAAGAATTTGCTGCACTCTATTCAGCATGAGGAGAATTTGGCCCCAGTCCACCTTTGTGTCCTGAATGCCATGTTGAAAGCCAATTCAACCTGTCTTTAAATCAGTGTCAAATCTGCCCCAAATCTGTCTGGCTATCCAGGCCTCTGAGAAGCTGGGGCTCATCAGAGCGTAGCTGGTAGCTAAAGGGTACGCCAAGAGACAGCTGTGGTAGTTGTATGGCCTCTGGCATGCCTGGACAATGAAACCGAGGAGGTGAAACAGCTGACTTTCCCTCTGGATAGGACACCAGGAAACTATGGATCTGGCCAAAGTATTTTTGGAGACACGATTAAGTGAGGCAGCAGGGTTTATTTTTAAATTAAGATGGAGGGTTATCAGTTTAAGTTTTGAAATAGGATTGAAACCACAGAACTAAAAGCCAGTTATTTGGCTCTGCTGTAAGACCTGTCTTAACTGCTTAGACCAAGGTTTTCTGGCATGGGAGAAACTCAGCTCATTTAGACTGTATTCAGCCCTCCTCAGCTGAGGGGATGTTTGACTTTGGGTTGTTTGGGGAGGTCAGTTAGAGAGCAAACACCTAATAACATTCCAGGCCAGAATCAAAACCTACCCTGCAAAGATTCAGGCTGGAGAATCTCCCCGGACATTTTTCCTCCAGGAGGGAACTGGGATGTGCTGATATGGGGGAATGTTACATTAGGATTACATTCAGGAACCAAAGGGAGGCTTGGATCTCTTTTGGCTTTATCCATGGCAATTTGATTATTCTTAATATCAAGTAAACGGGTACATTTTCTCCCCACCTCTGTCAATAGCAATATTCGCATCCTTTCACTGAAAGACTCTTTTTTTGGTGCAGTGGTTTGGATTAAATCCCTTTTTGTTCTTTTCAAGTACTTCTTTTTTGAACTGAAAGCTGACCCCTTGGTGTGTTTTGCAAAATGCTCAACCTGCTTGGGTTTCTTGGGGAGATAAAAGGGTGATGTCATTCACCACTTGATAAGGCTGAATCCTTTATGTGTTTGAACTTGGACACTGGGGAGGAATGGGAAATTCATTCCTCTTCCTTTCTGTCTCAAATCCACTTACAATTTTTTTCCTCTTTGTAGAGAAATACAAGTCTCCACTTACTCCTAGACTTTATAACATTTGCTTGAGCAGTCCAGAATTCTTTAAAGGACAGGAAACAGAGACATAGAAAAGGCAGGGAGGAATAAGAGGCACACGAGGTCCTTGTGCATTAAGAGGGATAAGAGACATATAATACTCTTCTAATCTGTGAGAAGCTCAAATTCAGCTAAGTCATTAGAAAGACTCCAGTTTCTTAATCTGCATTAACCTGTGAAAGACTGGAAAAGACTACCCTATTTTTTCATGAAAATTAGAGTAAACTGTGCTAATGGACTTGCACACTCAAGGCTATGGAAGAAACTGGTTAAAACAACAATACAAAAACTATGGACAAACACAAGGGCACTCTCAGACAACTTCATAAAACAATTTCAAGGCATTTCAGTGCACCAGCCCTTTACACTGAAAGTCTGTGATCTTGCTAACATAAGATTAATTAGTCGTTTAAAGGGGTTGCAGTAAAAGGTTGAAAGTGTCAGTATACTGTTTCATATCTGCTATTAAGTGAATATAATGTGTTTCTAAACTATTTCAAACTGTGTTTTTATGTTGTTTGTTATCTAAAAGATTTGTCAGATCAGCTAAACTCAGGCTAATATATGAATATTGACTATTTCACTGCTGTATTGCATTTTCTTGCTAAAGTTTCAGCTGAATATACCACCTTGCTTTAATACAAATGTTTCCTAAACCCTATTTCATTCTGCTAATAAGTTAAAGTAGCAGCAACTCTCTGAAACATTGAGTCTATCATTATTCAACCTGACATTAAGTTCTTTACTATTACAGTTAATTCAGACCAGGGAGGATCTTTTGTAGAGTTGATTTGTTGGGGAAGAGAAATGATTTGAATGTACTTTCTACTGTCTCTGTTAAAAAAATATCTTTAGAATGTACTTATTTTTGTCCAAAAAATGGTTTCATCAATGGTTTTCTGTCAAAACCACTGATAACATAGCTTTGTCAAAGCTAAGTACCTCTATCATTGATTAGAAGTGTACTAAGAGTAACAAATATTAGGAAGTGGAGCCATGGAAATGAATGTGTCATGTTCATTGGGACCTCCAGTATTTACTTCTGTTTCCTGCCTGGGTGATTGTCTGCTGTAAAGACTGTTGAGATCCTTTGGAGCAGGATAAAAATGGACACCCTCAAGAAAAGCCAGTGACTGAAGCAGATGTTTACTAGAAGGTATATAGTAATGGTGTGAACAGGAATAGAAATGCATATACCAAAGCAAAGTACCAGCACTGCATTGAAGTGTAGGAAGGGAATTACAATTGCTTCTTCCATTGCTGTAGGAATGGAGTTGGAAGCACGGTACCTTGGTATCCTGGCTATTGCACTTCTGTACATGTTTATACACAGTCAAACAGAGTGGGCAGAGTAAGGATCATGTGGAAACAAGGCTCAGAACATCAGAAACAAAACTGAATGAAAACAACAGCAGCTGAAAGGGGCAGGTGACACACAAACTGAAATAGTTTGGGAGAAGAGGGAATGGCCTCAGGTTGTGCCAGGGGCCATTTAGATTGGATTTTAGGAAAAATTCATGGAAAGGGTTGTCAAGCGACAAGAATCTTTCCACGGAAACGGCTAAGTCATCATCCCTTAAGATATTTAAAAGATGAGTAGCCTCAAGGACAATGCTTAGTGGTGGATTGGCAGTATGGGTTTACCACTGCACTCAATGATCTTGAAGATATTTTCCAACCTAAATGATTTTATGATTTTTTTTATTCCATGATTTTAAAACATACTTAATTGCAACTGGGAGAGGAATTCAGGGAGCCAGAATGTGTATTACATGAGCTGGAGTGCAATAGGAGTGACAAGTTTACAACCCAACCTGATTGAAGTGCGAAGGATCCCTGCAGCCTCACGCCAACTGATTGCAGACTGGGATGTTTGTCAGCACAGATGAGAAATTACAGACTACTGAACACAACAGACTGTGCTGAAAGAGGAAGGAAAGAAACAAAGACTTGTTTTATAATGGTTGGATTACAAAATGGTCTCCTGCTCTATACATTCCAGATTGTATAAGGGTTTCATCACATTAGATACAGGAAATTGTCTGTCAGATATGGGTTTGGGTACTGTGGACAAGGTATAAAATATCCAGATGCACTATCTCTGATATGCTTAATACCCTGTAGCACAATTATGGTGAATTACCTTCTGCCTGTGATTTAAGATTCTACTCTCATTCTACACATGGACTGTTACAGTGACACACGGAACTTCCTGCTATTACCTTTCTCATATTCCTCATATTCTCACTCCTCAGTCTTTCAGCCAGGGGAAAAAGGATTTGTAGCAATAGAATAAAGAGGCCATTCTAGAGTACATTTTGATGAACTTGTTTAAACATAATTTTTAAAATATATACACAAGGAAATACACAAACCATCTGAGAAAAAGAATTGCCTGTGGCTTTAACACAAGAGATGTTCTACAGATGAGAAAAGCTGTGGACAAAAGACTTCAAGAGCAGTTTTTTCAAGCTCAAATTGGCTCTGCTTCAAATATTCTTGAAAGACTAATTTTCTTTGGATGGTAGTGACCATAAGTTGATGTTAATAATACAAGTCAATTCTAATAATGTGTGGCTTTAACTGCAATAACCACAATGATACTATGTAAAAGGAGCAACTGCCATGAACTTCTTACTGGTGTGCAGAATTTTGTTTGCAGGTGGAGTGGATTTTATATTTTCCAAGAGGGACACTTGAGGTATTTCTGGTCATATGGCAGCCATTCCTGAGGCTTGAAATGATAGGTGAGAAAGGTAGTAAAAGCCTTCTGTTCTTGTAAATTCAGGATATAAATTTATGCCTGTTGTCTGATGGCTATCACTTTGAGTTATATTGGAATATAAATGTATTAGAAAGCCTGGAACTATGTAGGCAGAAACTAAAAATGTGCACAAAGAGATGAAAACAGCAATTAATATTGCCATTTTCCTCAAGAAATGTAAGACACCAGCCTGAATATTTAGGGAGTATTTCAAAGGGTAGCAAACTTCATATACTGCATATTGCAGATCCTGACTATCATATCACAAACATGTTAAAGTTTCCACAAAAAAATAAATATAGAAGTTATCTGTTCTGAATTTCAGTGGATCTGTTTATTGAATTAAGATAGGAAAATTAAGGGGGATTCACTCACTTAGCAATGCATTTTGTGTATTCTAGACTTGTGCTTGGGCTTCCACTGCCACTTGATGATGGGACCATGTATATTCTCTGTCCTGTGTTACATCTGGCAGCCCTCCATGGGCTTCTACCCCACCTTAGCAGAACTGAAATGAGACAATTTACTTTAACATTCTTTATTCGATCTCTTTCTCCCTAGAAAATATTTTCTATCACTTGACTACTAGTTATGAGGGTTGTTGCAATAGGCTGTCTACAAGGAAAAAGCAGAACTCTAGAATTTATGCTGGAAAGAAAATGATTGTGTCAAAATGTTTCTGTGGGTCAGATACCCAGGTGGCCTACTGTTATGAATGCTAATGGGGCTACAGTGACTTCATAGTGTGCTGGAAATAAGACAGAGGATAATGCCTGCATTCTGAAGTAGCTGATCCAACTGCGAGGAGGCAAAGTCACAAAAAAGCCCTTGTGAACCTTGTGGACTTAGTGTTTTGTTCACATGAAGGAGTGACATGGAATCAGCAAAGCCACAGGCATTATGATTAAATTAATTTCATAGGTGGCAGAAAGGAAAAGAAAGCTGCAAAGAAGGGAGTAACTAAAATGTTTTTAATAATAACTAAAGGCTGCAAAATGCAGTTCAGTTACAATTCCTCTTCCGAGACTTCATCATGCACCAGGGAGCAAAGTAATATTGGTATGGAAAATGTTGGGCACTCTGAAACACTGGTGATAGGAGAAAGCAAGGTAGCAACCACTACCTGAATTATGGTTCATGGGTTGTCCTGAGGCTTGTCCACATGCTAGGGACAGCTTTCTCAGGCATTAGATCTGCAGAACACACAAAAATTGTGGCCCCAGTATACTACTTTCAGTTGCCTCTCCAGGGAGTATGTTTAGCGTTTATTTTGTATGTCACATGTGTCTTATTGCTCTGGCCAATGTGTGGCTACACATTTTGCAGAGCTTGGGGGTCACACATGGCCTAGCACGTGACAAATTCTAGCAAGAATTTGTACAGTTATGAAGGCCCAGATGCCTGAAAAGCGTGCAAGACATGACTGGGATATGGGTTACAGTGGCCTCCATGTCAGCACCTGCTGTCAAGCACAAGACACAGCTCAGCACCTGAGCCACACTTTGAAGTTTAGCATTTGCCTGCAGCCAAGAAATATCCACCCCACTGGAGTATGGATTAGCACAGTACATGGAAAATAAGCTTTCACAGTCAGTTTATAATTTATCATTTTTACTTTTCTGTAAGATTTTGTAAATGTTAGAGAGCAGAACTAAGGGACTCTGGGGGAGGCAGGTGAGGTGGTAGCAGATGATGTAGATTTGTAGAACAACAGTGAACTAATAAGATAACAGCATGTTTTCACAAATTTTTAAACCATGTTGTTATTTTAAACCACCTGGTTATTCTATGCTGAAACTGAAGAATTCTGCAGAGGATGGTACTTGCTAGCTATAAACACTTAAATTGCTAAACCACCAAGCTTCTAAAAAATATATCTATTTTTTCTAACAAAAATTGAAGAGTATCAGGCTGGTGACCAGATAACATTCACAAACAGGAGTCAGTGTTCAAGCAGATACAGTGAACTTGTGCAAGCTCAGAGTAGCACCAAAGAGCACCACATCAAAACCTTAGAAAACAGAAAACTGTTTTGTTCTGTTTACCCTGATTTAGACTAAGGAATCTTTGGGAATCAACGGATTACAAAAGCAAGTTAGTGTTTAGAGCAACAGTGCTGTGTCATTTGTGGAGTAATAATGTTCTCTTTAACACCAAAAATCTCATTTACCCAGGAGACAAAACAAGGCCAAATCCTCATCTGATGTCAATCAGCATGATTCCTTTGCTATTAGCATGGATTCAATGTGTTTGGTGGAGCAATAGCAATTTACTTGTGCTGAGGGCTTTGCCCTTGTGTCTCATAGCTCAAAGAAATTAAGCTGCCCTCCAAGTTTTCTGACTGAAGTTGAGTATAGTTTAAATCTTGTTGCAAAAAGCCTGCTCAGATGTGTTTTTTTCTTTTCTGTTTCAAATGATTTTGCATATTCATCACATGAATTTGATGTAATATGTCTAATTTTCATCAAACCATGGCAAACTGAAAAATGTTCACAGGTTATGCCAATGACCCATTTTGCTGAAAAAATAAAAATGCACTTAGGCAAAATTTATGCTGTTAAAATGGTTTCTTTTTTTTCCTTGTTTTTAAATTTGCAATGAAATGTGAAGACAATTAGCATATAAGACATTTTACATCTCATTAATAACATTTTGACAGTTCTGCTTTGAAAGCCTACTCAAAATAATGCAAAAATTCAAGAAAGTTATGTCAATATTATTTTAAGTTAGAAAAGCACCCTTTTTCATTTTTGTTTTCCTTTGGTCATGCTTAAAGTGGCCTTTCTTAAACTTGCAAAACACCATAAATTCAGAGTTAGAGATATGCTTTTGTCCTTAATGAAATTAACAGGAAAATCATTACAATTTTCCATGTTTCATAGTGGGAACATCCTACACAGACTTTATTGGTAGCTGAGATCGGGAGTCCGGCAAACTTCCTCCTGCTATAAGTTTTTCAGTTATTTTTCATACCTAGAGTCAACTTTCTTATTAAGTGAGGTATTGGGTAGGTTTACGCATTCATTTCATTCCATATGTGTTATGGTAGCCCTAAAAATCTCATAGTCTTTCACATGTGTGCTTCACCTTACAACAGGCTGCTTCCTCAGTGGTGAATTCACTCAGGAGGTGAATGTTGCTGAAGACCAACAAGCAAGATTTGTGTGGAGCTTGTGAGAGAAGGAAAGGACCTGAGAGTGATTGGTCAGCCCCTGTGGTGAGGAAGACCTGCCCATGAAGGGCTTAAGTTCCAATGGAAGGAGGCTTTGAGGGTCTCAGTCTCACCAACAGGGAGTCAGGTCCCTGTTGGTGATACTGAACTGGGGGTCTGAATGCCAAAGATCTTCCATAGGAAAAAGGGAGCAAAAAATAGTGCCAGTAGTTTGGAGATATTCACATACTGGTGCATGAAGTGTTGTGCTGAATTACTTGAGAGAGAAGGACATGAGAGAGGATCAAACCACTTAGAGCAGATCTACCTAAAGAGGAAGCTCCTGGTTTCAAATTTCCCTGCACCTTTGTCATCTTTTCCTATCGCTCCTGTGGCCATGGCAGGAAGCCTCCTTACAGCCTGAGCTGTGTGACCCTGCAATCAGAAGACATGACTCCATACATCCAATCATGTCACTTGGGATTGCCACCATGAATGTGAAGGGGAGAAAGGTCAGAGTGGGTGAGGGCATGGTGAGTCCTGGTGCTGCCTGGGCCTAGAAGGATCTGATGGCACGTCTAAAGAAAGTAGAAAAGTAGAGAGCGTTCCTCAAAAGAACTACACAAGATGACCAAAACAAGCTGTTTCCATGCAGATCCTTGGAAACAGCTAGGGTTCTGCTGGCATGACTTTGTCAGTAAGTCTGGAAACTCCTAACTGAAGCACAGGTCCGGCAGCCAGGCTTTAGTGCAGATCTGGACTCCAAAAGGGCCAGGATGCTCTGATGCATAATTTCCAGTGCAGGTCCCGCTAGATTAGGACGTGTTTTTCATTTGAAGTTGAGCTACTCTAACCCAGTTCCCTCCAAACAAACAAACAACTGAACGAGCAAGCAAACAACCCCGTGGGAGGGATGGCTTATTCGAGCACAGCAGGGAGCAAAGTGGGGTGGGAACCAACTGGCTCCAAGTGCCGGCGCTGGCCTTGTTTTCCCCTATGACTTTCATCCTGTTTGTCACTGTTACCAGGGGCTTACAAACTCAGAGCAAACATCTGGTCTGGTTTAATACCAACAAGAAAGAAAACTGAATATTAATTTTGATATGATAGTAAAACAGTTTGATAGTAAAACAGTTTGATAGTGCTCACGCTGACAGAGCCACCACACCATTTACAATCTCTAAAATTAAATTGGTTTTCATAAAACCCTTGCGAGATCATATTAAGATTGACAATTAAAATTATAATGCAGCCAAACCTGCTGAGGAGCAGTAAATTTTCTGGGAATTTGGTCAGTTGGTTACATTGATTTTATATTAAGTTAGAGAAAATTTTGTTCATGTAAAGGCAAAAGCAGTTCAAATCTGTTTCATACATTGCAGCAGGGTCTCACTGATTAAAAATACCTGGGCCTGTTCCAAACCTGTCGTCATATTGGCTACATGACTGTTATAAGCAAGCCCCCGCAAACAGAAAGTTCTGAAAGTTCAAAGCTTATTTAACTCAAGAGTGCTTGTAAAAGGGAAAAAATGCCATTTCTGTATGGAATAATGGCTCGTAACTTTTCCAACATTTTTTTTTTCATTAATATCACCTGAATCTGATATGCATGTTTCACAGCAGACTCTAAATAAGAAATCTGGTACCTTTTGGCATGTTATTCCTGTACCATCTGGCTAACAGGTACTGTACTGTTCCTGCAGTGTGACGCACCAAATAAAAAAGTCAGATCTTTTTAAAGTCACAATAAATTTCCCAAATGAGTTTGTGTGAAATGTTAAAAAGCAGAAGATAGAGGTTTTGGGTTACATTGCCTCTAATTTGAAAGGGGGATAAGTGGAGCCAGGTGGGCTACTTAGCCAATACCTGCCTGTTCCAGCTTTTTGAATCTGTGAACATTACACCCGGATACAGATGGAAATTGGAAACAATAAATGATTATTACAGAGACTTTATCATCCTGTAGCTCATGAAAAAAAGATGAGCCACTCTTAAGGACACTTTGAAAGTGTGCTGCTTAGGCATGTATCCGGACAGATGTGGAGGAGTAGGAATGTGCCATATATCAAGTGAGAGGAATAAGATTTCTTAATTCCACTGTGACAAGCACAAGCATCTTCTAAAAAATAAACCTCCCCTTCTCATTATTAATCCACTTTCTTTCGGATGTCTCTTTTTCTGTTTAGGATGAGCATCTCCCACTTCCAGAAATCTGTTAGTCCACAGATGGAAATGGGAGATGGTAGAAGCAGACAAATAGAAAAAAGGGAGTCACAATACTTTATCGGAGTTACAGCTACAAGTCATAAAGGCAAGCTCAGACAGTTAAGTTCTTCACTCCCACTGGCCACATCAGACTTATAGGTCTGTATTCCCATTAATTTTCAAAAAAAGCTGCATTTCAGGACAACAGCTGCAAATAAAAACAGATCAAAACATACTCAATTACATATTTCTTCACTGATTGCTCACAGACAAAACTTTCCACATGGATAGCCTGAATTTTTTGGGGAATGGCTGGGAAGCAGAAAAATTTCCATCACAAAATCTCTCACTTTCTTCCAACTCATTTGGCAGGGGCCAATTACCCTGTGGCCTGTGGTCCTGCTGCCAGCTCCCTGCCAGTTGTTGGGAGCAAAGGCCGAAGGAAACCATGGCTCTAGGAGCTTTGCCAACAGCTCAGCTCAGATCCATCCCAACCTCAGGTAAGACAAATCTCTCTGCAGAAGTGTCTGTCTTTTCCCATTAATGACCAAGGCAGGAGCTCAGGGCTTTCCTTCGGAAGTCTTGGGATGGTGACAAAATGAATGCTGAGAGATGAAAAACCTCAGCAGGGGAGGATAAGCCTCTCTGCACATCTTTACATAATCAGCTGGCAGGCTCTTCCTTTGGGATGGAGATCACCACAGACAGCACAAGTCCTGATAAAGCTTGTAAGTACTGGGCAGGTCTTCCTACATCTGCCTCTGAATCTCACCCCTGTGAAAAGGTTCTCTAATTCCTTTTGGGACAAGTACCCCAAAGGGCTGAGCATCACCATGCTGTGCCAGGGTCTGGGGTGAAGAGCACTGTAGAAACCCAAGGCAGGGGTCCCAGTCAGCTGTACCCTGAGTGGAGCATGAGGGCTGTAAGGGCATGGATGGCCACGGCCCATGTGGTGTCCTAGTGGGATAGCAGGGGACACCATGGCCCTGCAGAGGGATCCTGCTTGCGCAGGTGGGATTCAGAGTCCAAGAGCTCTACTCAGGAGCCTAAGGCATGCTTCTGTTTTAAGGGACAGGTTTTGTTCCTCCACAGTATTGCAAGGCTTTCTTAAAAGTCACTGAGCAAAGTGCACGCACTTTGGGTTAGAAAGGAGAGGGCAGAGGACCCAGTGTGCTGGACTTTGGTGATTAAGTTTGCTCATGGCTTTTTTCTGTCTCTCACCCTCATGCATTACCATTTTTCACTGTATACTGTTGTCAGCCCTTTTTCCTTTATGATAGTCAGCTCCCTTCAGCTCCTTGTCAAGCATCACCAGGCTGTGCAACACAGTAATTAGTTAAAGGGTAGATAGGGAAAATAAAACATGAGCTGGAACAGCAGGACTGCATTTAAAAGAAAAACAAAAACCTCTTTCAAAATACCTCCATGCATAAGAATGGCAAATTATTTATTCCTTGGAATTGGATCAAATCAGGGTATTCCACAAGATATAAGGCATCACTCAGGAGGAACCACTGGAATGAAACACAGTGATGAGCCTAACACTATCTCAATTTAAAATTAAAAAAAAAATTCTATTGTATGAGAAATAAAACAATATTTTCAACATTTATATTCATTCTGAATTATGGGAAATGCCAGAAAGACGGTAATTCTTTGGACTAGCATGGAAAATGCCAGTTTCATAACAGCAGTATATGTTAACATACTTGTTCCCTTTGGGGTATTTGTATGTTTTACCAGCTTAAATAGCACCACTACTTATAAACTAGTACACAAACGCCTAACAGATGTACAAGTTCACACGAGAAGAAATAAAAAATGCAAAAAACCCCTCACTCTTTCACAACTAATCTGCTTTAATGTAGCAAACAGCCCACTTGCTCTTCCTTCACTTTGAATGCTTTCTTACTCTGTGAGATCCCTGAATCCCAGCCTACCCTTTGTTCTTTCATATTTGAAATAGCTGTTGGACTTTTAGAAGCACTCTGTAAGACTTTTTTAATTGTCTCATGAGACTCAACGCTCTGAACAAGCATAAATAAATGTCTTTCAAAGCTCTGAGAAGGATTTACTGGGAGGGTTGAGGTGGATACATTGCCCCTAACATAACAGCAGATGAGCTGTAACCCTCAGGGTTTCTTTTCTCCCCTTATCCACAATTGTGAGGCATTCATCTCTGAACAGTTTGATTGTCATTTAATTGGCCCATTAGCCTTTATCTAAACAGTTTTGAACTAGTTATCCTTCTTTCTAGTTCCTCTCCTGTTGTGACTTTGGGCCAGAGCTGTCTAGCATTGATGCTTCTTCCTCCATTCTTCTTTCTTCTAACCTCCTGTTTGCTGTGTCCTTTCTCCAGGAGAGCATGTACATTTAGGATATTTCTATGATGTCCCACTGTGTGTTCCCACAAAGAGATGGCCTGAGAAAGCTTTGTGTTACCAAGAACAGACAACACAGCACAGAGGTCTTTGTAAAATAAATCAGCCTGCAGTGTTTCCCTGAAGATAAATTTATCTTTTGAAGTACAATAAGATAGTCTCCCTGAACTGCAATATTAATTGGGCTTAACTACTTCTACTGTCCAAGCTAGCTTGCTTATGTTCGAGGCGGATTGTTCATATGGCAGTGATTTGTGTGACACCAGCTACATGACTCAAATTCGGCTCAGCAGTGGAGGATGTTTGGACTGATCAGTCACTCAAGTGAGTTTCTCCAAATGTTGCACAGAGCATATGGTCTTGTGTGCTGTATGACACCAAAATACTTCTCATGCTATTAAGCAATGTAGTTTCTGAAAGAAATGAGAGAAGAATGCTTCTAGACCAATTATTAATCCGTGCTTGCGGGAGCATAAGCGAGGAATACATTTCTATCTCTTTGGAAGCACTCAGTGCTCTACTGAGCATCCATTACCTTTATGGTCATTAAGCTTAACTGGATGACAGTTAAAAGATTGCAAATGCTGTATCCTGAGCACTGCTGTGAATCTTTCTGGTTTACTGTCACCAGTGAGACCTAGATCATCTGGCATTTCCCCCATGTTCTTTGCTGTAGATCCTGCCTATGGCTTTTGGGTTAGCTCTTCTCCTTTGTCAAGAGAAGCAGTAAATAAGCTGGTAAATCTGTCCTCTGCATTGTCAAACTGTAAAGTTACACCGCATCTGTACTTTCTTCTTCGTTTTGTTTTTTAATAATCTATTGGGTTTGTTTGTTCAAGTTAATGAAAATAGTATGTTATTGTTGTGTAGTTATGCCAAAACACTTCACCAGAAATTTCATAAATGTTTTCTGGTGCATTGCCCGGTTTCATGTGGTTTCATTTTTTCTCTTCATATAGAAGAAAAGCACATGGAAGATAAAGATCTTATGGTTACTACAGCTAGAAAAAGCCCTGGGAAGATTCCCTTAAACAGCAAAAAAGGAGTTAAAGAAAAATCAAGTACAAATGAATTATTGTCTGGCTGGCTAACAGTAAAGCTTTAAGGCCTCAATCACAGCTTTTATTTGCAACGATACGCATTTATTCTTAGCAGGAGTCCAGCCAACTTTTGGGGGGACCATTTGTGTGAGAAAGCATACATCACCACAGGGAGAGGTTTTGCCACCTAACTCTTGCAGCTTCACAAAGTTTCAAAATTGTCCTTTGCTCATAGTAGCATTTCTTTTGAGCTAATGAGTTTCCATACAGTTAAAAGGAGATGGCCTTTGCCTCCAGGGATTTCACAGCTGAAGGTCAAAAAATCCAAAGGGAATCAGCCAAGGTTTGGGGTTTTATTTTTTGTGCAAATCAGCAGAATGCTACAAAACAGCATTTCACTAGCATGTCTCTTAGGATGTCTCTGACTTGTTCTGTTAGTACAGAGAGGCAATTTTCCCAGAACACATCCATTATCTGTGCAAAATTGCTTGTTTTGGAGATGGCACTTGAGAAGTTCTAGAACCATGAGAAGGAAATTATAAAAAGACAAAACCTAACAAACTGTAGTTTGTTCTGATACACAAAATTTGAGTGCAATAGACTTCCAAGCAGGAATATGTGTTAAAGTATAGAATTTGTCCCACTGATGGTAACATAGCTACTAATTTAATTTGAAAGTTTGGATTCTTATAAATCATCTTTGTGTCCCATCTTTGCAGCCTGTCCATATATCTACTGAAGTTTTGAGCTGTGGAACTTCCTGGATATTTTTAAGAAGCAAAATATTCTTCATTTATGATTTCTCTGTTGTTCATGTTAAATTTAATGGAAAGCACTCTATGATTTTATTCAAGTGGGATCAAACTCTCAAACATAATTTAAGACCTCAGCCAGTTCCAATTGCAGCAACCAGGTCCAAAAACTAACAGCTAGACTTGAATATGCAGATTGCCAAATGGAAGGAAAACAGGTTGAAAGAAGTATAAATACAAAGGGCACTGAAAATAAATTTATTGGAAATGAACACTGAGTCTGAATTAAAACCTGAATTGCTTTCAAATCTGTTTCAAAGTACTGATACAGAATGGAAAGGCCTTCTTAGCCAGTATTATGTCCCTTACCTCAGATAAACTAACCTACTAATGATGTATGGTGGAGTCACATATTTTTCTTTGGTGCATCTGCCAAATATCTATATATGCAAGTGAATTCACAGATCCTGGATTGCTTTCAGAGGCATGAATGTAGACATATAAGTTCCCAAGTCAAAGTAATGTGACCCTCTAGGTAGCTAGATACCTTTTTTCCCTCAAGTTTCACGTATACTAGTACAAATTTCCCCAAGACCAGTCACATCTGCGTGGAGTTATGTGAGGAGGCACATGTACTTTGATGAACCACATGATAAGGGCACAGATTCTGAATATGGGGTCCAGGTTACAGTATTGGGCCACAGCCTTTCCCCTGCCCTAGGACACCTCAGGCCTGAGTAGCAAATTGGGCAGATTTAAGATCAAGCTGACCAGCTGGATTTGACATTTAATTACCAGAAAGTTAAACACAGAAGGAATGAAACAAAGAAAAAAGAACAGTCTTACATGGTGAGATGGTGGGTGGTGGTAAACTGCCCCATGTTATTTCTCAGTCCTGCCCACCATAGGGGGCAGAGTTCCCACTTCTTCTCACCCAGTGCTCTTCTGCTCACATTTTCAGCCCCACTCCTCCAGCACTTTTCCATCTCCAGGTTTCTAGCCCCTTTCACTCCTCCCCATCTGCAAACCATCCTGGAGTCTGGTATTTCCAGACCTCCTTGTGCCTGGTCTCCTACTGCCCATGCATGTCCCCTGTAAAGCCAGCTTGTTTTTGGAATGAAATCCCATCCCTCCCCTTAGACTTGTTCCATCCCCACCCCTGTCCACATCCACTACTTCTCTTCTATCCTGGCTATGTCAAATCTATACCCTGATTGTCCCAGGAGAAACAGTGGAACTTTACGAACCTGGTCACAGTCTGCAGCCATGAAGAGCCCTCCAGAACTGCACCACGAGGGTGCAAGGTGTCATAGAAAGACATTATTTTGCCTTGGATCAAAAACTGGGAAGATGTCATGGCTCTCCCAACATGTCAGGTACCATTTTCATGGGGGAGGAACATGAAGCAGGAACCAGTTACAAGGGTGTGCATTATCTGAGACTTGAGTCCACAATCAAAGAACTAGTAGTTGTTCATCAAATTTACAATAAATTGTTAATAGTAAGTTGTTACCAAACTTGCAATAAATATAACAATGTCTAGGACAACTGGGGTTAGGAGAACAAAATATGGAGCTATAAGCCTTTTGTGGAGCCACAGAATAAATTCAGCAAATTTCCTCTCACACACATAGACAAATTTTTTCCATGAATATGAGTCTGTCTTGTCCTCTTCCTCCACATTTCCCCCCCCTCTTCCTCCACCAGCAGAGATACAACAATAAAACAGATTTTCTTTTTCTGTCCTTGCAAAAACCCAATGCACATTAGTAACTTCCTATTTGAAATCTAAACTGAAAAATTATGTGCACTAGCATACCATATTGTGTTATTATTCTTGAAACCAAGTTCCCCTTGGGTATCTCTACAGCTTAAAAAAGCAGTGACAGGATATATAGCTGGGCAGAGGATTTCCAGTGGAGCCACTGTCCAATGGACAGTGAGATTTAGTGGACTGTGTTGATTCTGTCAGAATTTGTGCTGGGAGCCAGTCTGGTAAGCAGGTGGGTGGCCAGAACCACAATATATATTCCATTGTACATTTCTTTTGTCTTTCTGACTTTTCCTTCCAATTTAAAATAAAAAATAAATCAAATCTGGAAATGGTAATTTTTTTGTGGAGCAGGAATTCCTAAGCCTTAACCAAAGAATAAACTATTTGTTTATTTTTCCATTTGGCTCTTCCTCTCTGTTTCTCTGGCTTCTCTCACTCAGCTGCCCTTCCCGTTCACCTTTTTTGTTCCTACTGCTCATTTTTCCCCTTCCACTGTTCCATTTCTCAACTGAACTGTTCTCTCTCTCCTGGCTTTGCAATCTATTTCACAGCTGATCCTTTGCTGAGCATGAACTCAGTAACACTGGAGGTGAACTTTCACACTTGTGTCAATTCAGAGGATTAGAGTAGACAGGTTTGCCCCTCTTTATGAAGTAAGAAAGGTTAATGTATAAACTTCCTCTCTCTCTCTGCTTTATAGTCTCCTCAGTTTTATTATCTTAACTTGCCATTTTGTTTTAAACCCCTGATCCATATCTAAACACAACCTCATGTGTACTACCTGGCCACCACCACCACCACCACCACTTCACTGTAGCCTAGCTCCCCTCTTTGAGTATTAGAGTTGCCACTTGAAACAGGATTAAATTAGAAATGACTTCAGCATTCAGTGCAGTCCCTCCAGTAATGGAGTTTGCTAATGGAGTTCCTGCTATAGGCACCTTTTTCCTCTCAGCCTGAGAAAAGTTTTACCTCCCTTATTAGTTTCACTAGCAGTAGCACAGGTTGTTTTAATATTCTATGCTGCCTGTAACATGTTGCAGATGTACCTGTGTAAAATGGTCTCTTGTTATTGGAATGCAATAAAAAGAAAACAAGCTTCTCAAGAGGAAAGAAGGTAAAAGAAAAAAGTTAACCCAGTTTGAGCCTGAAATTCCCCAGATTTTTATACTAACATTAATGTTTATAATACAGCTATTAAATTACACATAGAAGTGCATTTAAAAGGGCTCTGGGCTAAATTCCATATTCCTTCCTTTACTCAGTCCCTATGTCTATTGCTGAAGCAGTAATAGAGCTTGTCTGATTAAGGCAGAAAAGTAACATTTGCAAAATCATGGTAGTGATTCTAGGACCTCTTCCCTGAAACTCAGAAGCCTAAGGTTACACTTGTGTCGTGCCACACAGCGTGATGAGCAGACACCTGACACAGAGGAAAGCACATCATTTCAGCAGCAGCAGGAGTCTGGGCACCCCATCTGTTCTGTACCTCAGCTCAGGGCAGAGCATTTCAGCATTTCAGCTCAGCTGCACCTTGCTGACCTGGTTGCTGTATGCTGGAGTCTGGGGCTGGTGTTCACACGTTTCTGCACTGCAGCTTGAGTCCTGGTTTTGTTCTCTGTGTACTGTGTGTTCTTGAATGGTGTAGATCTACTGTGAGTTAGTTTTTAAATGAGACCTAGTCTCCTGAGTGAGTGGGAAATTTGCAAAATGTCCGTGGAAAACACGAGGGCCAAATGTTTTCCCTTGAAGGAAAGCCCTCATCTGGTATGGTTCTGACACACTGTGCCTTCTCTCATTATGTATGCAATCTGTTAGGATACTTCAAATGAGGCGAGCTATATCATATATATGTATATGAAACAAGCTGTATTAAGCATACATTTGTTGTCCCTAAAGGGAAAGGGACAAGAAATCTTCTTCCAGCAGAAAAGCATCCATGCTGATCTGAAGTATGTTTAATGCAGCACAAAACTGGTAACAGGATCAAATTATGTGCCTGTGCACTTGTTCTGTGCACCCATGGCACTCTAAAGGGTTTTTGGATCATCTGAGCTGGCAGATGAACTCATTCTCTAATTCTAAATGCACCTTCAAATTGCTTGCATAAGTGCATAGATATCTCCAACAAGTAACTTGAAGCCAGTACAAGCATTTTCATTTGTTTTAATTCATTGCCTCTGTGAAATGAGACCAAGGCAGAATGTCCCTCTCTTCCTCAGAAGAGCAGAGAATTGTGTCAGTGCCTTTCTCAAGGCAAGCTGCATTTTTTCACACCAATTTACTCCAAGTTCGGAAAGAGGTCCTGGCAAACACTGGTTTTCACCCAGGGTTTGTTTTTTCAAGTGCAGTGTTTATAATGGATCTCTAATAGTTTGAGTGCTTTATTACCCATTGATGGCAGAGCTAGAAATAGGAATGTATTTTGGCATGAGAACATCATCTGTGATTTCAATGGACTCTGTGTACTAAAAGGTGAGGGTTGATTGCAAATGTGTGGTTGTTGGTCCCATGCCAAAACAGATCTCACTAAAAAATGAGCCCAAGTCAATATAGCTGGGGATTCTGACTTAGGTTTGGGTAAATCTACGAGTTTGGTGATCTAAACCTAGGGGATAAAACTGTAACTGGCCCTCTGTATGTTGAGAGATGAACAGTGAGAAAGAAACAGTATTATTGCAGTGGAACGGAAAGAAAACATTGTGCAGCAGTTGTTTGCAATGTGCTAGTTCATCAGGATGATTAGTTTGACAAAACTCTCCTGCCTTCAGTGAAGTTGCCCCATTTTATACCACTGAAAGACCTGTCTTGGTGTAATTTATCATTACTGTCAGGAGTCCCTGTAATTTTAATCTTATAGCACCTATGAAGACCAATGTGTTATGCACACCGAAGGGAATCATAAGGGAATCATAAGCCTTTTAGTAATCGTGGATAATCCCTGAAGCTATGAGTCACTAGAAGCAGAGGCCCTTCATGCATCGTTTGAACCCCTAATTACCCAACACGTGTGGGTGAAAAGTGAGAGGCAACAGCAGGGCCAGAAGCAGCCAGAAAATACTGGATGAGCAATTTTGAAGGGGACTTCCTTCCCATTAATATAAACAATTTTCTTTCCTTCCTAATGGTGCACCTGTTAGCAAATATATTCCTGTAGAGCTGCTCTCGTGCATCTGCTTACAACTTTGCAGAGGAAGTAGCTAATTGACATTAGGGGACTTTGAGGTGTTTCCTGACTATAAATGTGCAGTATTTAACACTGCTTTATAGAGCACAATGCTCAAAACACTGCCAAAAACTCCAGAGCCCTGCTGAAAACATGGAAGAAGCAAAAGGTTTCCATATCCAGAACAGTGACCTAGGATTTAATCTGTTTCCAGGTAGAATTAATAGCAGTCTGGCATGCAGCCCAGTCTCTTTCTCTGCACAGAATGAGTCCTGATGAGAGTTTTTTCCTCTCTGAGTGACTAATCGCATCTCTTTTCAAAGAAACATGATTCCCTTGATCATTCTCTGTTCCTTGGGGTGGAAAAAAATCAGATCTATTGAAGAGAAATCTGAGAAACTGCAAGAACAGTTTAGAAGCAGGGTGCAGGCAGTGGCGGCATCAGGTCTCACGTTGTGCCAGGCTCAGCACATGCTGCGCAGCAGGAAGGGAGCTTTCAGCCCCTTGGATGCCTACATCTTGAAATCACTTGTGGGGTACACTACCCAGGTGGGGTAATGCTCTAACCTGCAGCCTATGGATGTACAAATGAACAAAGTGTTGCAATGAGAATGAAATCCTTCTTTGAATGTAGTTTTCGATTCATTCAAAGGGAAACATTTTCAGCCAATTTTTGGAAGGACCAAAGTTAATAATCTTGCTCATTGGGCATTGTTTGTTCCCTATCTTTTGAATATTTTGTTTGATTTCAGCGCTATTGAGGGCTGAAAAATCTTTGAGAATTCACGAGGAGACAGATTTATGACTGCCCCAAGTGTGTAAAAAGCTGCAGCAGAACCCACATCTTCATAAACACAGGAGCCAACCAATCGTGTGGTGCAAGCAAAAGGAGGCTTCATTAGCTCAGATGCTCCTTTAATTTAAATACTCCTTCTGCTACATTTAGAGTCAACCACATGACAGAAATGGAGGAATTTCTCATGAGATGTGTGGGGCCTTAGACAGTAGTAATGGACAGGACCATCCATCAGTGGAGTTACTTCTGGTCATTGCTCAAGGCAAAAGTGGGCATTTCTACTTCAAGTGCGAAACTTCAGAGGGGAACAGGCTACTGAAAGTTCAACCAGCAGGAAGGTAGAGAGAATTGAGACTCTGTATTTGCTACAAAGGAGAGACATCAGCAATCTGCAATAGCTCAGGACATGCAGTAGGAATCTACATTAGGACAGTGGTGGTGCTTAAGACTAAGAGAGGCACAGGCCAACCACAGAAGAGTCAGAGCCAAATTGTTGTTGCCTTCAGGACATCTATAAATCAGGTCTGTCTATTTGGTGTCTCAGATTAGGTAGAATTATTTGGGCCATTGCCAAAGAACTGCCTCTTTAAATCTCTGTCAGCCCAATACTGGTTAACGGGGTGGAGTGTCATAGGTACTACTCTGTCCCTCAAAGGTATGTTCAAATTTGCCCCAGGGGCTGCAAAGCACAGCTGGATGGTGAAAATGCTATGGATTTGGCTATGGACTTGTTACAGAAATTATTGCAAGAGAACAATGTGAAGTTACAATCTATTGCATTTCTGGGAATAAGTTTTTCATCTCACTATAGCTGGAGGTTTTGCTCTTTTTGTTACTTTAAGTTTAGCTTGCCTAATCTGTTTCTCTCTGTCTTTTTTTCTCCTTTTAGGAAATTCATTTGTAAGTAACTTCAAAAATGGAAAATATTTTAAAAACTATAAACAATTTCTTTTGTTTTCTTGTGGGGGTCTGTTAGCTGGCACTGGTCTAAAGAAGAAATCCCACAGCTCTCGCAGCCAATTTGCTTTGGTTTTCTCCCTTGGTTTATTTTATAGTTACAGAGGCCGGATGGGTGGAGATCAAATCAGTATCATTGCAATCCCTGTTATATCTGTCATCCCACAAGCCTGTCTGCTTTCCAGAAATGATTGGTGTTGATTTCAGCAGTTCTATCAGCTAGTATACTGTGCTATTCAGTCCTTCTCTTGCCAAAACACACCTATGGCATCCAAAGGCAGGAAAAAGAAAGTTACTTTTCCATAGCCTGTGCGTACATCAACGAAGCTCTAGCACATCCCTGAAAGTTGTGAAACAGCCTCCCCTTTTTTGTGTATAATTTTTCCATTTACTAAACAGTTCTGACTTCCTCTTCACCTGCTGGTATGACTGTCTCTGTGCAGAAGAGGCAGCCAAAATTCCATTTTTATTATTAAAAAAAACCCATCTCCCAAGCCCCAAATCCTTTGTTCTATTGAAGACACTGGAAGCAGCTCTGGGCTGACGGAAATCAGTAACAATGTTGACATGTACTTCACAGGGTCTAAGCTTTTCTTCAGTAATATTATGCCAGAGTGTAGATCTTCAAAGAATTTTCTCACTAGAGAGTTTCTCAACCTCTACTTTCTTACACAGAGTCAAGCTGGGAATAGATGTTTCCTTGTTAATTTAAATGGTACTTGTCTAGATGCCTTAAATCAAGACAGTATTGCTTTTATCACTGTACCACTGTGAATATGGGAATCCCCAGAAGAAACAGACACTGGCACCACAGAAAATAGGTAACAGAGAAGATTAAGATACTTTATTTGTCTTGCAGACAAGAAACCAGACCAGCTGCCTTGATCAAATGGGAAAGGGCATTAATCAGAATGAAAAGAAACCCAAAACCCAGTTGTCTTCATTTGCTCATTCTAGTACTCGGCTCTTAAGTAGAGGTATAAAACACTTCTGGGGATATTTAAACTATTCTGTTTTTCAATAGAATTTAATTTATACCCACTGTTCATGAGAGAGAGACATCAGCAATCTGCAATAGCTCAGGACATGCAGTAGGAATCTACATTAGGACAGTGGTGGTGCTTAAGACTAAGAGAGGCACAGGCCAACCACAGAAGAGTCAGAGCCAAAGTTAATGTTAATTTAAATAGTATATCAGTTCCAAGTAGTTATGAATCCGAAACTCTGCAGGAATGGGTGTTATGGAAAACTCATATGGTTTTGATCTTCAGGAACTGTGAATAAAAAATAAAAGCCAATAGAATGGAAGAAAGGGGTCTATAACAACCAACAGAGATGATAAAAAGTAATATGAACAAAAAATATCGCCTAATACATCACTAGCATTGCAGGTTCATTCTACCAGGTACTGCAACACATCTGAGAGTGGTATTTGAAAGCAAGACATGACTTTTACAGAAAAATAAGACTGATGTTTAGGCTATTTGCATATACTTATGTCATTCAAGACTGTTGGTTGAATCAAAGCTGTAGGTATGAAATATAAGCTGCTTTCAACTTAAGTTGGTTGGTTTAGTATTTGACCAGAGGAAATAAAGTTGTTGATCTGTTACTCTTCAGTTGCACTGCATTAAAGTATGCTCAGAAGGCTTGATAAAGTATTTTTCATAGAACCTTTATTGTGTGGCTGATTTATGTAGCTACTTTGATGGTAAGGAAGTTTAATTAGTAATAGTTGCAGCTCTTGAAGAGAATTTTAACAAGGTGGCTGACATATGAAAAGTACAAAAGTCTCTTTGTTCTGAACAACCTCTAGCAGGGTGTGTAAGGAGACTTTTCCTCACTCCACTCATTCTAATAAATTAGTAGGCTGCTTTGAGCAAGTAAGCAGAACAAGATCACAATACCATCAAGTCTTGGCCCACTGAGTGTACAGTTGTGCCATGGCTAAACTGCTGCAAAAGATTTATACCAACATCAATGCTGGGATTTCCTTCCGTACTTCAACAAAAAGGAGCTTCAAACTCCAGAGATCCTTTTCCATCTGTGTCAAGTTTGGTGTCAAAAATTAAGCTATTTCCCCCCTGCATGCAGAGAAATTGGTACATGTTGGAAGTGGGTCACCTCATCTAAACTCAGGAGCTTAGGATAAGTCAATTCAATTGCTGTAATCAAATCTGCTGAAAACTATCTTCTACACTTCCTGTTATGAAAAAAAAGGTGAGGCTGGTATTGCAGTGTCCCACTTATTCAGGCTGTGTGCCCATCTGAAGAACATTATGTATTCTCATGTAACTTTTAATAAATATTTTGGTGTTGTCTGAAAGGCAGTGCCTATGCCACCAACCAAAGGCAGCCAGAGATCATTGTCTGTACTATAGGCATGGCATTGGTGCCATCCACAGACCTGAAGCACATGCTCTCTCAAAACAGAAATGTCAGGCAGCTTTGCAGGACAGGTCCCTGGCAGGCACCAGGCTGGAGCATGGCCTGGGGCAGCGCTAAAGGGCACTGGCCAGAAAGAGACAGGAGTGTGCTGCTTGTCTCATCACTGTTGTGAACCAGGGTGTGAGGTGTGCCCTGCCTGTTTCTTGTTTATTAGAACAGACCCCATCAAGAGGCTTTATCCTGAAAAATATAGTTAATAATGAAAGCACTTCTTTTAGCAGCAAAAGACCAGAGGCTCAAAAGTGACAGGTTGGGCAAGGTGGTATTTTCATGTTGGGAAGACTTACAGACAATTTCCTATGTTTGTGGATATAATTTCATCTGTTCTTTAAGAGAAGTCCCCAGAGGAAAAGCTGCACTGCCTGTATGGTCTCTAAGTGGAGTCTGATCAATGAATTGTTGATTATTTTAGCTACATCAGATAAACTATCTGACAGTGTCTCAAATCGTTCTCTGTGTGGAAGAGAAGGATTGGTGCCTCGTATATTTCATATATGAGGTGGTGCCTCATATATTTCATAGATGTTCTGAAAACTTCCAACAGTTTGGCAAGAGAGTAGTGGAATAGAATAATCTTTTTTTTTCTGGTACTTTAAATGTATGACTCATGAAGGAAAAAATAGGCTAAGCATTTATCAAACATCAGGATTTATGATAAGACTAAGCGAGGTCAAGAATACAATCTTCAATTCCTTCTTTTTGGTGAAGTGGTTTAAAATTCTGAGGTCTAAGACAGGTCAGAGGACCTCAGTTTCAAGGAGCTGAGGAACTACAGTGAACAAAACCTCTCTCTGCAGCATTGTGAACAAACTCTTTCTAGCTCGGAGGAATCCAAGGGGAATTGTGCTAAGGAGTTAACTTACTCTCATAAGAATTGAAAAGAAGACGAATGGACACAAGAGAGGGACCATAACCAGAAACTATACAACACTGCCCCAGTGTCTAGAGTTAAACTGAATTTCTGAATGACTGAGATATTTTAGAATTTAGTTTTTGTGAACGAGTCTCTTATTTGCCATAGGGATCCACTGTGAAATTTATGTACGTAGAATTGGGAAGTTATTTTGTGACACTTTTGTCTTCACCAAGTGAAGTCCTGTGATTCTTTGCAACTCTCACATTTAACTCAAAGCAATAAGTTATTAATAATGATAATGATCCTCTACAGTGGGGACAAATGGGTGACTTCCTAGGTTTACTTGGATTATATTGTCATATAAAACCAAATCTCTGACAACTGCCAACAGGTTAAGAAATATTGGTTACACAATAGACTGCCCATTCCTAAGCATGCATTTCCAATGGTTGTACAAGCACAGGCTTTAAAGCAAAGAGGTAGTTCTCACTGTGGCAATCTGTGCACTTTGGAAAAAATTATTGCACAGACTCAAACAGGATTTTTTTTTGTCTTGGATATATTTAACTTGTCTTGGATATATTTAACAAAGACAATAGGATTCAAGTGTGCTATTAAAAAAGCAAAAATAAAACAAAACACATATATTTCTTTAGTGGCTTGAGATAAAGAGCTGAATGTGTCCTCTCCATTTGAAACACCTCAAAACCAGACATAGGGCTTTTTAATACTGCAGTTCTGCTAATATCTAACAGCTCTGCAAAGTAAGGAAGCAGACAATGTCTCTTGTTCTTCAGCCATGTTGCTGCAATATCAGTGCAGATGCTGGCTGAAACAAAAGTTTCTCATAATGCAAACAGTTATTGTCTCTGCCACTGAGAAGCCCTCAGTCAGAATCTGTGGCACACTGCAGGGCTGATGAAGAAGGAAGGATTAGAAAAATAAGAAGAGCATGTAGGACAATTCATTGTGGTGGACAGCACTGCAGCCTGGGTCTGCAATGAGTGATACAGACCTCTTGTGGCGGTCAGACCTCAGAATGTTTCTGCTACTTAGCTGCTGTGTATTTCACAAAAATTAGCTGGCATTTTGTACATACATTATAACAGTTATATTCGGTTTCAGAAATTAAAAAAAAAAATTCTTTGTGGTTTTCTGTTCTTTCTCAAATATCTCTGTGTTTCTAAAAACAGTCTCTTGCATGAATTTTTACTTGTGTGTTTTACAAACCCTGAAATTTGTGGCAATTTTTCCTTCAAAATGTAACAAATTAATCAGAGACCTGAAATTATATTAACCCAGGTCTTTTTAGTGCATTTCCTGTCCTATGCACTTCAAAGTGTCCCAGGGAAATCAGCTAACTGGGAGAAGTCAATAGCAGTCAGAACAGTTACAAGACAAAAAGGGAAAACCAACAGCAATTATGCAACAGATAATGAATATATTACAGTCAGTTGAATTCTTTTCTCTTGCAGAAAATGTAGACATAATTAAGAGTAGGGATCAATTAGGACTACAGCAAGAAATGTTTAGGTAAAGGGTAGATGGAAGGATTAAATTATGCAGGCAATTCATTTGCAAAAGCTTGGAACAAAGGAAATGATTAACTGAAAGCCATGATCTAACCCACCAGATGACTGCATGAGAACTAAACTGCAGCATGTACACCATTACAAGTGAAAATATCTGGTGGTCTTACTTGAATTTCACAAAAAGAGTGACCTTTCACTCTCACCTATAGATACATATTGCACCCTCTGTTGTGCAAAGGATCTCACAGACTTGGCCTTATTTCAAAGAACAGTGGGTTTGGGCCACTCAGCATGTTATGAAGTATTTTCTTAGTTCACTTTGAAAGATTCCCCCAGTGAGGCTCTTCCATGGCAATTTGCACTTCAAGTCTTGGTGATTCATCCAGAGTGTCTCTTGTATGTATTACATGCATCACACAAGATTCCCACTATTTTGAAATGCCTTTTTGACTACTTTCCTCACTTATTCGAAAAATGGTGCCTATACTGCCTGCTTGCAGTGCCCAGCAGCTTGACATTAGCTGTGAGCAGCCTTTCTCATGCACCTCCATGGTCTACCTGGACCTATCAGCTCCTGTGGGATCCCTACAGCAGAGCAGAAGTAGCTCTCTGCTCTTCTGTGCAGGTAGCTTTTCTTTGATGAGGTCCTGCGGTGAGACCATCTTGTGAGAGGCAGGTGCTCCTGATAGCAGTGCTTTTGGTCTCATAAGCACAGTGGCTCCATGCTTCACATGTATTATCAAGCCTTTCAAAAAAAATCTCAAAATTCAAATGTCTTGAGCTTTGGGGTGAACACCTTATTCGAGTTGTCCTTGGGGAGAGCTGCTAATGGAGGAGTCACAGGGACAGTGTAAGGGAGCACACCCTTACCCTTGAGGGTACCTGAGCATCTGAACCAGAGGTTTCCTTCTCAGAAATCCCATTTTATTATGAATTCCACAAGGTATCATCCAGGACCAAGGCCCTCATAGGCCTTGGAGTCGAAAGAGCCTGTGGAAACCACCAACACCTTTAGAGAGCATAGCTTCTTCATATAGCTGTCTTTTCCTCATTTTCCTCTCTGAAGCACACACTAGGAGAGAACATACAACTTCCCAAAATCTGCTACTGCTGGGCACTTCTGCACTTTCGAGCAGTTACACCAGCACCAGATGTTCAGCAATTCTCTGGAGCCTGAACTAGCACATACAAGTGGAAGAAAACTCTACTCAGAAGAAAATCTCTTCACAGAGAAATAGGAGACTTTGTGTAATATTATTCTATTTTTTTCCTAGCAAAGAGAACACACGAAGATGAAGAGTTACATTTAATAAGAAATTGATTAAGGCAAGTAGACTGCTCTGTTCAAGCTGAACTCAGGATGTAAACCAGACAGTAGCACTTGGTTATCTGCAGGCCTGTAATTATTCTAACTCTCCACTGGATGTCAATACTGTGTAATACAAATGTTGGCTCTAAATTCACTGCTTAGAGCACAGCAAGCCCTCTTTTTAGGTGTGATTATTGTTAAAGAACATAATTAGGTAAGGAATGTAATTATAGCAAGTGAACCTCACCCATTTGGTGGTATGAATAAAAATAACCTTTTATTAAAGGCACTGTTTTCTCCTTTCCCTGAAAAGTTTGCAATTATGCTTCCCTTATCTAGATGATACTTTCTGCCGTGAAGTCTTTGTCAGAATTGGGAAGTTGGCATCTAAAATTTCTACTAAATATAGATAAAGTATTCTAAATAAAATCACTTCAACACTACTTTCCAATTTTTAGAGAAAGGAGAGACCTACAGAATTCAGGCACTTGAAATCTGGTGCCAAATAATTTTAATTGAAAAAATTTCTAAGACCACAGGGCTAGAATTACTGATTGGCTTGAACAGTTAAACTCTGAAATTCCAAGGCTTTATATACCATTTGTGTCCACCTAAAACCAATCCCCTCATGCAGAGTTTTGCTCTGCAGAGAAGAGGCAGGGTGGAAGCAGTAAAGGAAGAGCCAACTGCAAAAGCAGAACAGGCCATGGCATGAAGGTAAGGAGAAAGAAGGAATAAAAATTCCCTGTTCTGCAAATATAGAGATTTAGAGGATAACCTATATTTCTTTTGAAATCCCAGTGAACACTCCCTGGTAAAAATTCCATTAAATGAGGGGTGCAAGCACAGGGGAGTTTAATGATCTCTATGATCCTCCTGCTGCTGCCAGCACGCATGAGAATATGATGCCCCTTTTTTACGGTCTGGTTCTTAAAATTATGAGAAATGCCTCTGCCTGAATTAAGGTGCAAATGACACCATAAGTCAAAGTCAATAGTATGGATTTTATTTCACAGTAAATGTGTGTGTGTGAGAGAGTAAGAGAGAGAGGGAGAAAGAGAAAAGAGGTGGGGGGGACAGAAAGAGAAGTGAGAGAAACAGATAAAAGAAAATATCACCACTCCGTGGATCCCACCAGCATCCTGGTCTTCTTGGGGATGAGGGTCCTCTTGAAAAACATAGAATCCAATGGATTAATGTATGTCCAGGCCAGGTGGGAATGCCCAGGAAGCTCTCTCAGGTGGATCTTTGATGGATTCTGACCCCCCTCAGCTGCCTCTCACAGGAATGCCCCGTGCATGTGGCCTTCCCAGGGTTGGGGGTTTCACTGCTGGGTGGGTCTGTGTAAGGGAGGATGGGTGTTCACTGCCTCTGACCAGAGGTTACACCACACACCCAAAACTCTCCTCCTCCCTGCTTTGTTGGGGTTGGGAGGAAGTCCATGCAAACCTGGTCTCTTTGGGCTATGGCCTCCCCACCCCAAAGCCAGCCAGGGAAGATTTTGTGCTGGGTTTGGCTTTCTTGTGGATGCACTCTTCTTGCTCAGCCTTGTTTAGTTCTCCCTAGACCTGAGATGGTTGAACGATAGTGTCTCCTTTATCTTATCTAGGCAGCTTAACTCAGAGTGCAAAGGCATCTTCAGGGAGGGGTGGGCTTTGGTGGTCATAGCTTCTTTATACAGTTTTTGCAGTATAAAGCAAACTCCTTTGTAACAATGTTTAAGGAATGAACCATTTCAGTCTCTGACACCTTGAAGTGGAGAGGGAAACTTGCTGATCACAAAATCTGAATCTGAGTTAACAGAGTATAGTTTTTAAATGAAAAAACTATTTTTTTAGGTAACTGAAAGGCAGCTTAATATGGTACTTTAGCCAAGGCAGGGGTGTTCCGGTGGTTTCCTTTCCCTTCCTTTTTTTTTTCCCTCCCACTTCAATATGTAGCAAACTAGCACCAACTAAATGTGGAGAACAAGATGAACAGAAATGGGGTTTCTATGACTGACCTCCCAAAGCTGAGCTGATGCCAGTGGTACCCCGTCCTTCTGTGATTATGTCTAATGATGCCTGCAGTATTTAACTTTCATAAGGATTTAATATTTGACATTGTGACAAGATTTTTTCCAAGCATGCATGGAGTGCTTTTATACTCTTTATTTGGCATATTTATTCAAAATGTACTATATTTAAGATTGCTCTAATCACATACATACATTGGCTACTGGCCACAATGTTCAAGCTATTAATCATACCTCAGAATCTATGGCAGATGTAAAAATTAAGTTTTATTTATCAAAGTTACTCATTGGAAATGTCAGACCAAGAAATTTACTCCTTAGGATTTTGACTTTTCTTACATACATCTGGCAGTGGGTTAAAGGTTTTAGAAAGGTGTAAATCATATTTTTGCTCCATCCAGATTGTGTTGGCACAAAATTAAAATTATATTTCCAGAAATGCAAACCCTTTTGTTTGGATGGCCTTTATTTTTCTGCCAAATTATACCACCAGTGCTATTTCTTTAGTCTAACAGTATTTTCCACTATAATCCCATCTTTTAAGAAACAAACCAAAGCCTCTATCCTTTCAGAAGTTTCAATCTCACAAATAGAACTACCTTTCAACTGAATTGGGAAAGTGGTCTCCAGTGACAGGCTTGGAGGATTCTGGTTACTTTTTCTGTAAATAGCTAGATGAAAAGCCAATAACCTGACAGAGAAAAATAGGTTCAGGGGAAAGATTGTTTTTGTGTTATGACCCACAATCTCAGACTCTGAAAACCTTAGCAGTGTATGAGTTTATTTTCAAAAGACAGTGTATTTTAAAATAACCAGCATAAATTTAAGCTGACAGGCCCAAAATGATTGTGATGCTCTTTCTGTTGTTTGCTACAATGGGAAAATGGTGATACAAATTCAAAATGCTTATTATTTATTTGTTCTTAAACACTCCTCTCAGGGTTTTTTTTTTTGGTAAGTTTTCCTACATTCCTCCTACTTCAATGTCTTTTTGTTTGCCAGCATCCGACTTGTACTCAAAATGTATCAGATTTGTTTTCCACAATGTCAGTGTTTCCAGGTGTCAATTTTTGTTCTGTTTCAGATGCAGAAGTGCCAGCAGGGGGTTGGCTCTCTTTTTCTGGCTCACTGTACATAAGTTCAACATTTCCTGAAAAAGGTTTGTGTTTCAGAACAACTAATGAAAAAAAAAATCAACAACAACAAAAAACCCAACAAGAAAAACTCCAACAAAAAAACCCCAACAAACTCACCCAAGGCCCAAAACAAGACAGTTAAAGGAAGGAAAAGCTCTTGACTGAAGTCTGAAAGTTCTTCAAGAGGGGGAAGGCAAAGGGCTGAAAGAACGTACAGTTCTCATCCATGCCCCTTCTTCGTGCCAACATATTTCTTCCTTCCAACTTTTGATCACAAATTAGTAGTTTAGAAACTCACCATGTAGTGTTTGTGTCTTTGACTATTATTCTAGGTCTGCTTTCACCTAAATAACAACCATCTGGCAGCGTCTCAAATCAGATTCATGTGATGAACTGTATATAATAACCAGTTCAAGGATTGTCAGGGGAAGGGTTAACACTCCTGCCCTGAGCAGAAGGACTGCAGCTGCATGCTGTAAACTCTGCACAAAGACTGTCAGAAAGAAGGGCTGGGTCAGCTGTAAAGAATTAAGCAAATCCCCCTACTACAAGAAAGGGGAAGAAGAGTGGAATTAAGAAATCCTTTTCTGCTCGTCTTTTGTTCATAGTAAAATAGATAACTGGGAACATTTGAAGCATAACTTGACCCTTAGCCTCTGTACAATTTTTCCTAGTGGAGGGCCTTGCTCCTTGCTCTCACAGAGCCTGAGTAATTAATCTTCCATTCCAGTGATGTCCGAGGTTTGCACAAGGTGTGTGGAAAACAGATCGCGTGAACCTGCAAACTCACTTGTTATTTGTCTGGAAATCCATACCCCTGTTCTCAATCCAATGTTACATCCCTAACAGGAAAGGTGGAGGGCCTACTCTATGCTGAAATGGTCCCTGCACAAATCCTTCTTCAAGGGTGTGATTGAACATGTCTTGTTTCCCCCAAAGTGTTAAAAGCCTACTTCAGCACAAACAGAATGTCCAAAATGCAGTTCCCTGAAAGGTTTATCACAGGGATACTAAGAAGTGGCAGTTCTTTCTGCTACAGTAAGTCATGGGGCAGCAGGGAACAAAATACATGCCACAGGATGTAAGAGATGGAAAGAAAAATAACAAGGGCTGGTTGATTTTGTGTATCCAAAGGCTCTTTTGTGGAGAGGAGGAATTTAAAATTCTGGAGCCTGTGCAGAAAGGAGGCTTTCACAAAAAGCTGTGTTTGAGGATGCTACTACAGCCTAGGACCATGGTAATGGTACACTCAAGACTTTTCACAATTGGTGGGGAGGCCACATTCTGCTCTGTTGTTTCTGCTTTCTTAAGTTGAGTTTGTTGGAGTGTCAAGGGTTATCAGGCTCTGGGCTTTTTGTTTGCTCCTTTGTAGTTGTGGTTTGAGAAATAATTTTCCTCTATGTATCCATGTGAATGTAGCTTATATATGTATATACAGAACCAGAATATGTGTATGGATCTAAATATATGAACATACATACATCTGAAAACTTCTTTAGGAATAAAGCTGTTTGTATACTGAGTTGTGCAAGAGCACAGCCACGTGCTTGTGCCTGAAATCAATGGGCTTTTCTACCGCAATAGCAGATGCGTGGGGTACATTTTGGCAGCTGAGAGTACAGATTGACTCTTTTTTAAGCTCAAATCCAGGCACTTGCTGTTTGTCAGAAGGCTGCTGCACCTCTGGTGTGTTTGGGGGAACTGCCTAAGGGAGCAGGAACCTACCTGAACTTTTGTTCCTGCCTTCTCTGACTTGTGTGAGCTGATGCTTTGTGAACTTGTTTTCTCAGTAACCATTGCTGCACTGCATGTGACTGAAGCTGCTGTCCACCTGCAAGATTTACAGCAAGACTTGACTGCAGGTACTATGGACAATGGAATAAAGCAGATTTTTTTCTGGGTTTTTTGTGGGGGGAGGGGAGAAGGTGAGACTATATTTCATGAAATGAAAACATTTTTCAAAATAATTAGATCTCTTCCTCTGTAATTTGATTTGTTGGGTGGAAGGAGGGGGACGTGGAAGGAAAAAACCTATTGTAGAATGTTTTTCAATATAACAGTGAAAACCAAGACTCCAGAACAACAAACACTTACACATGTGCTTAGCTTTAAATCTGCATTAGACCCACAGGACCTATTTTTTTTTGATTAATGACGATTATTTGAAGAAAGATGGACTGGGTGGGAACAACTGGAAAAATATGTAGTTATAAAAATGTATGCTTACTGTAAACTATTTTTATACTGTGCCAGTTCTATTATATTCTTTTATCTTGCATATTTGGCACACATTTTTAGGTTTCTAGCATAAGGAAAAGTTTGCGCTGTCAAGTTCTGTTTCATTCTAACAGAAGTGTATAACTAAATCTCCATTTGCTAACAGAAGTGCAAGCAGAAACCCTACTAGCACTAGGGAGCTTGGTTGCAGAATTGGGACCTTAGCTTGAATGAGCTCCAGGGATTAATCTCCCATTCTTCCTTCATCCGGTGAGTTCAGCAGTCTAGTCCTACTTGTTTAGTTACAAGGCTTAGTTTATAGTAGGATAGCAGGAATGCTTTGTTAGCAATTCCCCTAATCCCCAGATGTGTTTTATCTTGTCTGTACACAAACCTGGCAGTCTGCAACCAGGTATTTGAGAGCAAAGTTAGAAAGCCATTTTACCATTTTAAGTGTCTGAGGAAGCTGGCTGTCCCAAGTGACCTGTAAGAACCACCTTACTGCATTTCAGAGACTGGATACAGAAAGGTCAAGTCAGATGATAAAGGTGCTTCCACTCAAGTTCCTTTGTGAAGCTGGCACATGGCTATACCTCTGAAACCAAACTTTCTGGAGGGTTAATATATCTTGAGTCTAAACTACTGCTCCAACCTCAGCCTGAAAACATCTTCCTATTTGAACTGTTTGCTACTGCTATGCATTTTTAAACTACTGCAGATCTCCACTCCTGAGGGACCTGAAGCCTTGTAATGGGTGAAGTCTTGCAAACACAAACACAGTTTTGTGTACATAATTGGAATCTCCCTGGATAAAAGGTGGCCTATAGACAGAAGATCATTATTGATGTGCAGTGACAGTTTTACATCTAAACCTCATTAGCTCTATGCTTGAGACAGATTTTATCTTTTCTTTGGTACTAGTGCTTAAATGGAAACCACAAGACTGGGGTAAAACATCTACACAAGACTTAGCCATTCAGATTGCCCCATTCTCATCAAAGGGTCATATTCTGAAAATATTTTCTTCCAAACTGACTAAGAGAGAAGGTTGAGTGAGGCTCATGAGCAAACACAAGGTAACAGAAATTATGTTGTTTCTATCTCTAGTGCATGAAGTTGTTAGACAAAGAAAGTTTACCCACAACTCAATACAATGAATTCAGTGTATACAACAACAGATGCAACAAACCCCAGACTTGCAGCAAAAAACTTTTGCAGGCTGCCCCTTGGGACTTCAGGTCAAGAGTTCCCAGTCTCTCCTCCTTTTGCTGCCACTGTGGTACAATTTCTGTGAGAGCACAGGGCTGGGACTACTCCTGGAGTGATGTACCAAGAAAAAGGTTTGCCTTCCTAGAGCCTGTAATTCTGGGCTATAATCACACACAAATATCCTCCAGAGACTTTTTGACAAACTGGGAAGGCACAGGAGCCATGGAGCCATTTAGCAGAAACTGCTGTGTTTGATATGTCTGCGGGATTATTGCAGTACAGTGGGGTTTCGGGTTTTATTTTCTATCAAAGTGTGTTTTACATGCCTTTAAAGACTCTAAAGCAAACAAATGGAGCAGTGCTTGAGTAGCCTAATGTAGTTGCTGTTATGCCAGTTATTTAGAAATATTCTCGTATTTAACAATGCATTCCGGTGTTGAACAAGGAAGCACATTCTAGTACTGTAGCATCGATACATAGTTTCAATATATAAACTATTAATTCAAATGAGCCAAGTGCATGTGTAGTTATGGCAAATAAAATTTTACATAAATTATCAAGTGGAAGTAATTACTGGGGCCTATTGAGGGAAAACTTTCTACAGTAGGCTATGATGACAAGATATAGAAAAGTAGATGTTTGACTATCAGACATCGTATAATTTTCTGGCTTTTGGACCCACACATCTTCATGTTTGGTGAGTAGAACCTGGGCTGGAGCAAGGGTTTTAGCCCCAGACCTGTGACATTTTAGGAGACCATTGTGAGAGCTAGATTTTTGGCTATTTGGGGGAGGACCTCTGTCTGTAGTTCTGAGAAGAAATTTCATTCTTGGGCAGAAAGCACTTTCCCAATCACTGTTTCATTGAATCTGGCACACACTGTACAAAGCTGTATTTTGGGTAAGTCAGCACTTTCCAAGTAAAATCCACCCTGTCAGAAAACTGGCTACTAGCTTTCACCCTGAGCTAGCTGCACAAATCTCCTGAAAGGAAATAAACCTAGCTGAATAGAATGTTCCAGTTGTGGGAGCTAAAGTCTGGCATAACTGGTGACATAACTGGTCTTTTCCATTCCTTTCCACAGATCCATCTGACCAAGTGCTGTGTCTTTCCTGTGTTTTCCCAGCCAGCAGCCTGATCTCTGCTTCATATGGGGGGATTGAGAATAAAGACCTATGACAACACCATGCTTGCTTAAAGGCAGGACACACGAGGGTGTGCTGAGAGTGGTGAAATGGGGGATAATCCTGCACAACAAATTAGGCAAGAACTTAATATGAGAGCATGCTGTTGTTAAAGCAAAGATTTCTGCAGAGTATTAAGTATTATAAGAGAGATCAGGGTCTTACCAATCTGTAGCATAAAGCCCCTGTTGTTCTCCAATATAGATGTTTCACTTTTGTTTCATTTTTTTGGGGGTTATTTAGTAACTAAAAAAAATATAAAATACAAAAGGTGTGTATTTTTATGTATAACTCAATGCAAATGTAACAAAAGTTAATGCAAAAAATCATTAGAAGGACAATTGCACGTGAACAACTGAAACTTTTAAATAGAGTTTAAAGTTAGGAAATGCCTTTAGGAAAGGCATTTATGGAAGAAAGAGGGGAGGAAATACTTGAACTTATGAATTGTTAAGCAGTGATATCAGAAGGAGTAACTGCTTTTGCACACCAAACCATATCAGAAACATGACAGAGCTGAGCAACCTGCTTCATATATGTGAAAATCAGGCAAAATGAGAATATATAAAATCTGGGAGCAACAGGTCCTGTTATTTTTGGTTGGTTGGTTGGGGGGGGCTTGTTTGTTTGTTTTTCTCTGAAGATGATGACAAAGAAAGATGACGACAGTACTTTCAGTAGGAGATGGTTTGTTCTGCCCCAAAGGGTTAACTACAGTTCAGCTCTGGCGGTGGAAAGTATCTCACAGCAGTGGGGCTGAAGAAGACAGGGAAAAGGCCTGAGTTGCAGGAAAGTGGTGTTATGCAATTTTCCTTCTTTCTTCTCTCCCCTCCCTTCAAAAGGAGGATTAAACACCCACCACAAAGAAAAAAAATCCTGTAATCTGAACAATCATTTTTTTAATTTAAAGACTCTTCATATACAACCTAAAGATTGGGTTGAATTAGGCTACAGTCCATAAGCTACTCTAACTCATTCTGAGTGGTATGAAAGATGAGGATCAGTAGTCAATATTACCTTATAATAAATTATTCTGATCAAGATCAGCCTAATAACAATGTATATATATTCATTTTTTCTATAATCCATCTTGAAGACCACTTGCCTAATCAGTTAAGATGAGAAATGCAATGTGTTTATATTATTCTGCTGCCTTCATTCATAAGTATATTTCCTTGATCAGGGTGGAAAGTTCAACTGACAACACATTTCCAACAGCAATGACATATTCTCCTCATGTCATGAGACCTCTTTACTTTCATCAGAGAAGAACACTAAATACTGTATTTTTAGCTATGAGTGAGAGAAATATTTATGTTGTAGATAAGTGTGAATTTTCATGGAATCTCATGGCAAGAATATTTCATCAGAATGACCCTGCTGTGCACATTCAGGGAACATATAATGGGATACCACAAAAATGAGTGGAAAAAAGTAATCATAGCACTTTGAAAGGGAAATAACACCATTTTATTACCCATTTGGGCAGCATGAAGCAACACAATTTCTAGTCTCTTTAGTGTTGCTAACAAATTTCACTTAGTTTAATAAAAATATAATTATTTTACTTCAACTCAACTCTAAGTTGTTATTAGAACTGGGCAGAAAAAGGAAATTCCATTTCATGTAGTACTTTGCCATTTCAAATTTGACTACTCTGATTTGGCAATGATAACAAAATAAATGTGAGCTTTCTCCAAGAGAGGAATGGAGAGTTGGCCAAAAATGCTAAAGCTATTGTTGGACCCACCTGGTTGAATGTTGAGGAGCCAAAGCAGAAGGCAGCAGAAAAGATTAAGTTCTTCTCCTGTAACCATCTTTGTTTTTCCGACACATGCTTAGCCTTTAGTGTATGTATAAGCACCACTGACTTTACTGGGATTAAGCCCATGTTTAAATAGAATCCAAGAGAGTTCATCAACCCTCTCCTGTGGATTAGGCAGCTGATGGCTGGCAGCCAACACAGCTGTACTGGTGGTGTTCCCCAAGTATGCACAAGGACATGCTAGGCTTGCCAACCAAAGAAACCGCGGGCTCCTCCTGCTTGAACAGGTTCAGCTGGAGTTTGGAAACTCCACCTCACCATTGCACACTCCTACAAAGCAGGACTGATGCACTGATACTGTGCACTAAACAGGGGATCTACTTCTCAATGTGGAAGCTTGCACATAACCTGGTTATAGATGAAGAAGTTTGCTTAGGAAGGAGCTGAGAGTTGGTGATGTCCCATCACTGTATTTCTTGGCATTTTAAGACCTATCAATTGCATGTTTACGTTAGAAAGAGGAAAGAAGATATTAGAATGACCTTTTCCCATCTCTCATCAACACCGAGCAATGTACCCCTTGAATCTGCTTACTCTGAGCTGACTGGAGCCCTGGGAACTAAAGCCTTCACTGGAAGTTCAACAGCCACTACCTCACTACCATCTTGGCTGAGTGAACCTTATTTTTATTAGCAACTAATCTATTCCAAAATCTAACATAGACAGCAGGAGGATATTTCAAAAACAAAGAAAGAAATTAAAAAAGGTAACAAAATATGCTTTTTAGATAATTTATGAACACAAAGAGATTTGAATCATCTTAAGGCTGAGGCATAATACCCCTAGTCTTGCATAGTGGCTACTTCTTTATCTAAGTTTATTAAGGCGACCAAGAAGCAAATGTGCTTTTGCTTACATCCGAAAATCAAAGCCACAATATATGTCAGGTCATGAAAATTCTGTGTTTACTACAATAATGGTCAGAAATTTACTTTGATTTCATGTTAGAATGTGATATAATTTAAAAACTGTTAAAAGCATGTGAGAATGTAATTCCCATAAGAGAATGGGGGAAAAAGGTTAAATACTAAATAAAATTAAATGCACATAAATTCTTGTCAGTCTTTGTGAATTACAAAGCATTAGGAGTGTCTTAAATGTTGGAAAAATATTTCCCATCTTTAACTTCCCTAAAGATAAAAGCACAAGGTATTTAGCAGACCAATTTAAAGTACAGTTTGGATTAACTACATCTATTCACAGATTTCTGCTGACAAATATTGTTGTTCAAAACTATAGAAAAACAAACCAGAGGATTTTAACAAGACACTATTCTGTATTTTCTATTTCTTGTACCCCATTTTTGTATTATTATTATTTGCATTTGAAAAATTGTTTCTCAAAATCCTGATTTTTTTTTTATTTCAGAGTGCAAACAAAGGAAACTGATTTACATGGCAAATTTTATGTTTGCTGCTGGAATTATTTTAGATGAAAATCAGGAGTTGGTGTTGAATTATATTATTGATGAAAAGTGCAAGAGAAACTGTGAACTTTTGCTCGATAAAACATGTCCAAATTGAATGATATTGGGAGTGTTGATCAAAACCAGAGGACATCTGGACAATGGATTAGGAGAAAAGTAGTGTGACTTACCACTTCTCCTGACTATGGCTCATTCCCTCAGCTGAGCTGTCTTCTGGCCTTGCACTGCAGCCTGGAGGACTGGTGAGGCGGTGGACTATCCTACATTCCAGGAGATGTAGTCTCAGATATAGAGAAGGTGAAATCACACAGCTTCCCTGGCATAAATATATACATAAATAATATTACATAGCTGCTTTTTTTTTCCTTTTAGAAATGTTGTCTTGTAAATTGGGTGATTGGGTCAATACAGAGCTCTGACCACTTCAGTGCTGTCACTGCTTTCTTGGGCATGTGCTTCATGCAAACTTAGAGCGTATTAAGTTTTGCTCCTAAAGAATTTATATTTAATCAAAGATTCCTATGCAGGCAGTCTGTAAACTCTCAGTGTAGTGGCACCTTACATGCATGGCTTCTGATCTAATCTGTTTCCCAAAAAAACCTACAGTTTTTTAATTGCCAGAGTTGTAAAAGCCCAGTTTCCAATCACTGTACTCTTACAGCTGACTAAATGTTCCAATAAGTTACATGAAAAAAAAGCTCATACTTTATTACTCACTGGGGAATTCATATTGACTATCATCAGTCACAATACAATGATCTTTTTTTCCTACATCTGGCAACATATTCTGGTATCTTTTGAAATCTTTTTCTTAATATTAGAACTGGTTTGAACACTCTAGGGAATGAAATTAGGAAAACTGAATGAACCTGGGAACAATGCCTCCCTTAGGAAATCAGCTAAGGATAGGCAAATTTTATATTTCTATTAGCATGATAGAGTTTTGTGGTGGAGCAATTTGAATCCCATATTCTCATTTTCTTCTTCACCTTGTAAAATATTCAGTTGTCATGCCATTTTACCAGAGCTTTTTGAAAGGAAAAGCCAGAGATACACAACTTGAAAATACTAAGCCTGCCTTTGTCAAAAGAGCCAGTGATTTGTAGTGCTGGAAACTCCTGTGTAGCTGAGGTCAAAAGTGAATTAAACCCTGGAAGTGCAGCTTTATTTAGTACTGAGACATCAGGTGTGAATACTTGTCTGGCTGAAAGAAGCCTTTTTTTGTGGCTAGGTTTGCTGACCATAAATCTGAAGTAAGGAAAGGCAGAGGGCTGAGCTAGCATCCCAAAATACTTATGCTTTTAAAAGCCCCAAATATTCTGTGTGCCCTGAAATGTTGACACCTGTCTGACTGAAACCAGTCACCCTCTATGACTGCTTTTGACATGGACAAGTGCATGCAGAATAGGAGGCCAAAGCTCTGAGGGGCAGTTTATTCTGCTGTCTGCAGTTGTATTTTCTTCAAAGCTTCAATTAGCGCTTTTCCTCCATGATGGTGATTTCATTAAAACCAAAATGTTTTGTAAAACTTATTGGTATTCTCTGAAAATTTTATGATTGAGCTTCTTGGGTACAGGGGAAAGAGAGAAAAGCATCTACCTGAAAGAAGGGAAGCTTAAAGGTAACTTCTTCACTGCCTTGTTCCTTGCTGAACATCAAGTTTGGCTCTTTTTTGGCCTAAGGCAAGTAACCAATCTGTAGGTTATAGACAGTATTCCAGCTTGTCTCTTGGGCTAGATTTCTTTCCTTCCTCCTAATTTAAAAGAAGGTAGTGGTTTTGTTCCTGTTAGAACAAGCTTTGAAACCTCAGTGTGTTCCATGAGATGGAATTACTCTTTTTCAGCCAGCCCTTTGGTTTTTACTATGCTCAGGGGTAGTTATTGTGGTATTGTTTAGTAGGTTTCTGGTAAACCCCCAGGAAAGTTTAGCAGGGAGGTGATAAAAGTAGCAGCAGAGACAGTAATGCTCTCCTTATTTTAATATCTTGTTCAGAGCTAAAAGATTGAGATTGCAGTTATGATGTTTATTCTGGTCATAGAAAATAGAGAAAAATATACACTTAAGCAGATGAGGAAAACAAAAGATCTATATTTATTTAATAATGTAAATAAAGGGATATAATAATATAATATTTTGAGGTTTTTCTGTGCCAGTGCATGGTCAGCAGGGCTGGCTGAAAAAAATTTGGTACTAATTTACAGGCCAGATAAATTGAAGAGGCCTAGAATAAAGGTGAAGGGTTCACTGAAGACCTGTCTGAACCAAGAGTTCAACTTGCCAAACCCCAGTGACTTGAATACTACCACCGTGCTTAAGGAGAGGCCCAAGGGAGTTGATATCTGTCTACAAAGTAGTTCTGCAAATACCACAGATCTGTCCTGTGGTCAGTGACTGAGCTTGTCACACCATATACAGGCAACAGCTCACCACAAATAAGTATCCAAAATGCTACATCCCTTTAAAATGACTGCATGGAATAATGTTTTACTCTGTTGCTCATTCCATTGAGTAGCAGATCTTTATGGTTTGTGATAGGGATGCTGCTGCATGTCCTGTTTCCATCAACAGTCATTAATCCAAGGGTGCATACTGCCAGCCAAGACTAGGGTTACATACAGGCTATTTGTCCATATTATCTGGAAAAAAATAGGCCTCATTGGCAGAAGAATTATTTAGGAAGAATTTAAAATCTTTTAAATGATGTTTGATCTAGTCGTCTTCATTTTATGTGAACAAACGTTGGGCATAAATGGAAAAGAACACTAAGTAGGACTACAGTTATAAAATATATGCTGTTGGGAGCTTCTTCCTTAAAGCAGCATTATCAGTTAGACACTGTGCAGTATTTCCAGCCTACAACAGATGTGTCACAGCCATGCTGCTGTTGCTTGTTTTACCAGCATCTTTTTTGAAACTATCAAAATTCTCTCTCTCCCCCACTCCAACCCTTGAAGTAATGAACTGGCCCTGTTTTACTTAAAATATTTTGCATTATCTTCACTAAATGAGACAGAAGCTGCAAACAGCAGTAGCACCATTCAGTCATGGGGCAGTTAAGATGAATAGGATGGTAACATTTTAATTTTAAAAAGTAATAAATTCTCTTTTTGCTTGGTGACCCTTTTAAAAAATCTTTACTAGCTATATTAAATACACTTTCTTTAACTAGATTATTCCCAGTTGAGTGACATAAGCTGCTAGAAAAGCATTTGCTTTATCTGATTGAATTTTTAAATGTTAAAAAGTTGTTATATGTTTGTATATAGACAAAACTGTGAATCTCAGCATGCATTGTTTATGTTTCATTGCACACTGAATTCTGTTAGCTACACAGTCTACACACACTGAAATATAATTCCTTCAAAAATTTGTGCATCATCCTAAATAATTATAGAGAAAAGCCATTTATGCCTTTGGTATTTTTCCCGCAAATGGGAAAAGTAGAAAATATAAATTCAACCTCAAAGAATTTAATTTCTATAATTGTCTCTTTAGAGAGATATTTTTGGAAAATTGAGGTCTGAGCAGTATTTTAGCACAAGATTCCTTTCTGTGGTTGAAAAGCATTGTTAAAGTGCAATAATTATTAATGACATGATATCCAGGATTTTTAATGTTGGAGATTTAAATGTATGTATATATATCTTTAGGTAGAAGTTTTTATTACTAAATTTTGGTCTATCTTATTTGAAAATACCTAAATATCTGCCATCTGGAGTGTATATCCATTGTCTAAATCATTCACCTACTCTCCCACCATAGGTGAAAAAAGGGCAAATCTCCTGAAGGCAGCTTATTCCACCTCAGAGACATCTGCTTTAGGGTGGGATGAATTACTGTTTGGAAACATTTCTCCACTGATCAAGGAAGGAGTCTGTGTGATGGTCTTAAAATCAACACTCCAACTTTTCAATATCTAAAATGAGGAGACCTGAGTCTTATTCACAGACAATGTGCTACAATATGCCTGTGATAGGCTTTGTACTGCCAAACACCAAATATTGGCCACCCACATCCGACAAAATCCCTGGAAGGCTCCCAGTCTGAGGTGCCATTCCTTCATTCTGCAGTGATCACTTCAAACAAGTTGGAGGAGCTACCTAATTACATATACCCACACAGGTGACATTTTCTGGAAACAATCTTCCTGGAAAGGTTGTGAAATCTCCATAGAATCATAGAATTGCAGAAGAGTTTGTGTTAGAAGAGGCCTTAAAGATCATCAAGTTCCAATCCCCTCCCTGATAAGGGCAGGGACACCTGCCACTAGCCTGGTTTTCTCAAAGCCCCATCCAACCTAGCCTTGCATTCCTGGGATTTTTCAAGACCAAGGCAACACTACTGCTGCTGCCAGTCCTGAACTAGATAGTCATTCCCTGCAGAGAACTTCCAACCTACATTTCTGCATTGAGTTGGGTTCTTATTTTTCCCACTGGTGACTAAACAAGTCCAGATATTGAGCTTTGACACAGGCATTGATGATTAGGTGAGATAAATGCCAACTCTGGTCTCTGCTTTTCTAAAAAGGGAAGGGGTTGGAATTTCTCTTTTTACTTTTCATTATAATTTAAACCTCTCAGCACATACTGCTTTCTTTAATTTAATTTGTTTCCCAATAAATTAAAGTTCCCAATAAATTAAAATTAAATTGGAAACAGGAACATTTCAGACAAATTGTTTTTTCCCACCTACACTTTTTTTAGTAAGTAAAACACTGAATGTGATCTTACTGGATAGGAGTTAGGGTTTGGGATTTGCTCTTGGGTAATGAAGGCATCCGGAAGAGGAGATGGGGACTGATAACTTTTAAGGAATAGTATGGCAGTAAAACCCTAGTCTGCAGTAGAGGAGAGCATCAATGACAGTGAAGACACTGGTGCAGATCACAGCAGTAGTGTTGTTACTATTTTTGGAGCATTGCACACTAGCTACGTAAGAGACCCATCAGTGTCTGATCTTTGAAGATATCATCATTCTAACATTTCAAGAGCATGTAATTATTTGTGGGAGATATTGCTGTGTGCTGTTTTTTTGATATCTGAGTTAAGACAACTTCTGTACCCCTAACTCCTTTCCTCCACTGAAGTACAGCATAAATCTTAGTTTAGAAACGTTGCTGTCAGCCATGGTATTACCTGAACCCTTTCTATGTAATTTAGAGGGCAACAGTGAAATCTACGACAGACCTCATGGATGTTCTGTCTCTTCTCCTTTTTCTGTTCCATTAAACTCTCTTTGCTATGAAATGTTCTTTAGGAAAAGAATGAGAGATGTTCTGGTTATGATAAAATGTACTCTATCAAATAAATGGGGCTGGCAAAATGTCTAAAGTGTGGTTAGACTCTAGATTCATTTAATCTCCTCTGAAACTTTATTCCATATTTTCTTTTTGCAATCACACATGAAGAACTGGATTTTCATCTGTTTTAAGTCAATATAACATCACTGACATCAGCTCTCTGTTTCCCAGGATAATCTGGGTGTTACAGCACCCTGGCATGAAGAAACCTAGACAGTGTGATAGTTTCCAGCCCTGAGCTGGTTCCCACAGGACCAGCTTGAGCCTCCCTGCACTGGACTCGCCTACAGATCAGCATTCCTTCATGTGCTGAGCCATGTGAACAAGAGAGACTAGTGAGAGTTGAATCAGCCCAAGTTGCTGCTGTGCCCAAATTACCAAGGCTTTCCAGGCATGGATGTGCTAAAAACAGTGGAGGCATTGAAGAAGCAACCCAGCAGAGTCCAGCAAGGCCGGACATAAGTAGGAAGTGTGAGCAGAACAAGCTTGTTTTCCAGAAGTGGGAAGTCTTTTCAAGGGTTGGATCAGTGACAGAGGCTCAACACTTAGCTGTGGTCCTTGGCTGCCAAAACCCTGCCAAGTAGTAGATTGCTTCAGTGAAACAAATTCAAAAGTGTCTTTTCACAAGGGCACTGTGTATTTCAAAGCCTATCTACCCCTCTAGACTGTCCATGCAATCTATTCATATATAGTGGAGAGTCATCTGTTGGTCTGTAAGAGTTAGAGATCCAGTCCAAAGGCTTTGGCTAAAGTTATGTTCACCTTCTTCTCTAGTATTTGAGTTGATGTCATCTTTTCTTCATAAGTAGAAGCTAGATGTTTAACATCCTTGAGAAAATACTTTTCAGTTTCTTACTGCAGATTCTAACTGCAGAGATTTTCTGAAGAGAACACACATTTAAAGAATCAGTTGCCAAAACATCGGCGTCTTGTGCTCATTTGGATCCTTAAGGATATCCTGTTTAGCCTATCGGTGAATAAGGATCTTCTACAGGTACTGACACCCCCAAGTGACAGTTTTACAGCAACCTAGACAGTACTATGTCTTTTTTTAGTCAAGTGACGCTGCTCACTGAATCTGTGTTTGACTTGCTGGGTTATGGCTTCTGTAAGCAGTGGTCAAAGAAGGCAATCCACCAGAGAGTCCAGTAACTCTTGCGCAGCACTGGCAGCCATGTCATATTAGCTGTGTTTGGAAAAGCCAAAGTATTTAGGAAGAACCACAAATAGACCATGAATGCTGAACAACATAGGCAAACTCAAGAATGTGACCATGAATACTGAATGCTGCCTCTTAAATTTGAGTGTAGGGAAAAACCCTACATTATTTATGAAAACAAAAAGTAATGTCAAAAGTTAAGGTCTCTGACTTTTGTTTTCCTTTCTTCTTCTTGACTTTTTCTGGAAAGCACACTAATCAATCCTACTATACAGTCCTTCAACTTCCTGGAGGTATCCCTCTCATAGTGCTCCATAAACATATCCACTGTCCATTAAAATCCTGCAGCTCACTGGTTCTGAAGTGGGACCCAGAGTCTCTGCAAAGAAAATACTAAGAAGCTAAAATGGATTCTGTGGATCCAAAAGAAGGATCCATAGCTAACATTCACCAAACACAAAAATTGCATGGCTTTAATTTGAGAAAAAAAATCATATTTGCTTCCAATTTTATACTACTTTTGACATGCTAGCAAGTACTTGAATAAATGCAGCATTTTACATTTAAAAATTGCAACCCAAAGGGAGGCAGCAATAATTTAGCACACAAAAACTATAGGGCAATTTCTCATTGAGTTGCCACAGAAGCCTTCCCATATCCTCAGAAGAAATGAAAACAGATGAAGTCCTGCATAGTCCATTCTCTAGAAGGAAGTAGATCATATTTCTCACATCTGTTACCAGCATGGCTGATCTGTTCTGCTCCTATCAGAGGGATGATCAGGATCAATGATTTGAGGTTTTGCCTTTTTAGGAGTTATACTTCTCACCTTGTTATATTCTTTGTTAATTTTACAGCACTTTGATGCTATGAAGGAGCTCCTACTATTCTGTCAATAGTACAAGGTCACTCTACCAGTGTATGATAATACATCCCCAGCTTGTGTGCTTCAGGCCTTTGAGTAGATTAATTTTGTTCTAGTAAAATGTAGTGATGCATCTTTCCTTCCTTCTTTTCTGTGGATAGTCAGTCCAATGTTAATGTCAAAAGTAACTTCATGTTGTGGTAATATATTACATTTAAAAACCTCAGATAATGTAAAGATCTGAATGTAAAATGTCATAATACTTCTGGGAAAGTATTTTTTCCTCCTTTTAAGAACTATACAAATGTTGGATGATGGAAACCACTTAAAATTTTGATCTACTTGCCAGCTTGCCAATATGCAGCAAGAGAGAGTGTACAAACAGGTTGACAGGCATTCATACTTGGAAGCCATGGAGAAAAAAACTCAGGGATAAAATTGAAGGACTATAGATCACTGAAGTTTTCCAAATTATTTTAAACTCTAGAAAATGCAGCCTGAAACACTTCTGAAATGTAAAAGTCTTTCTCAAATTCAAAGAGCTAGCCATTTACGGTGAAATCTTTGGATATATTAAGTATATTTAGTCTCACATATTTTAGAGATGGAAATTGCCAGAATAAGTCTTATGTTCTTGTGAATCTCATCCCTAATAAAATCTCTTTTTTTTTTCTCCTACTTTTCTTAAAGGTTTATAGGGCAGAATAATATTTAATCATAGTAAGGTAGCGATTACAGAAAACCTTCACAGGCTTTCAGAATGAAGTAGTCAATAGTGAAATCTATTCATTTATAGAAATTCAGAAAAGAATGAGCTTACATAAAATACATGCAGGAAAACTCGGAGGTAACTAAAGACTGGACACAACCATACTCTTTGCTTGTATTTTACATGGATGAAGACCAAGGGAATTACCAGCAGGGCAAGCTCACAATGATGAACATCAGCCATCATTTAAATAAATGCTGAAATATTTATGACACACATCTAAGAGAAGAATATACAGGGGTAAAAATTCATAGGTGGCATTGCCTTGATGATTTTACAGTCACCTGAGAAATTGCAAGTCATAAGATGGATCAAACACACAGGAGTTTAAAGGGTAAAAATCTGCCACTTTCTGCTCTGTATAAAAGCTTGCTAAATATTTCAGGGTGAACTGGCAGAAAGGGACTAAATTTGCCATGGAACATCTCAGGGACCAAAGATTGGAAAGCATGTTTCTGGTGGATCACTTGAAAAAATCAATCTCTGAGAATGACAGAAGCATCTATTCCTACTCAAATATGTGTCACAAAAATTCATGCCATTAAATGATAGACATAGAGGCAGCAGTTTGGACAGTCGGTAAGAAAATTGCACCATGTATGTGAAAGCTACACAGGTAAAAAAGAAAGTGGGAGCAACTGCCACCGCATAATGAGTTTCATTCAATTTATTAGGTTAATACACACAACTAATTTCTGCTTTTATTGGGAAAAAAAAGTGTGTGTCCATGTCAAGGTAAAGAATTATATGGACTTTTGGTTTTGAATCAGAACATCATGTAAGGGTTAAAATGCTTTTTTCTTCCAAGTGATTAAAAAAAACCTCAGAATCTTAAATTGAGTTTTAACTTTTGGATGTCAAATGCATTTTTAATTAGGATATTCTTTCTACTATGATTAGTATTCTTAGCAGATGCTTTTGCTCAAAAATCAAGACCATTGGAAACCAATATGTTTCTTAAACTAGTTATGATTTTTTGCAGTTCTCTCAGAGAATTTTGATCTAATTGGCATGTGTAATAAAGGGATTTCCTGTTCTAAATATACTGATTTCCTCAACTGTTGTGACTGTGGGTAACATATGTCTCCAAACTGACTATCCTCAATTACCAGTGCTCCAGAGTTTAACTTGTGAAAGCTCAAAGATCTTATACAGTTTCAACAGTTTCAAACTTTAATTCTAAAGTTCTGAGTTGAGTGGGATTTCAGGGCATTTATGACCTTTCATGACATGCTCAATATGTTGCAGGATCAGGCCCTTAAGTAATGCCACAAGGAAGTATTCAGAATATGAATTTCTGGATTTTGTCATTTGGGATGTCATAGAATTGGCTCAACAATCAAAAAAACATTCAGAACATCTGGAAGACATCACATTTCATACTGATGGTACCTACTAGATTTAGGCAGAAAAGCCCCAGCATAACTTTTTTTTTTTAATGCTAGCCCTTTTTGAAAGAAGTTGATGCACACATAGCTAAGTTCTTAAAAATGTAGAAAATCTCACCAGATCTGAATAAAGGTTTAACAGGAGGATTTAGAACAGACTATTATGACAGCCTTGGGCATGTCATAAATTGGCCAGATTTGATATAGCAGAACAGATAGAAGGCAAAAGAACCAAGATTTGCAGAAGAACTGGAGTTTTAACAAGAAGTATGAAGTGGAATATGAAATATTACATCCATATGCTAGAAAAACCACATGTCGAACAGAAGGAATGGTAGGCTATCAAAGCAGTGACTTAAAGTTTGTTGGGTTTGGCAAAGCAAGTCATAATCAGTACAATAAACAGAACACTCAAATACTTAAATAACCTTGAAGAAATGTTGTAACTGAAAACAATATTTCCCTCTTGATTAAAAAAAAAAGCAGCACCAATTCTGTTAAGCAGTATTATATTTTAGTTTTTTCAAAATTTGAAGGTATGCAGCATTACTACATTTTGTTTTTATAGTAAGTACAACTCTCTTATGAAAACACTACCACTTATTAAATATTGCATGAAAAATATCTACACCTTTGTGTGCAGTAAGGAAAAACAAGTACAGTATATGCAGCAGCAAACTGCAGGTGACTGGAAGGATCATGGGTTCTACCTCACAGTATTTTTTCATGAAAAATCTCACACATTATTTATGGATTTGCCTCACTCAGTGCAACACTGGAAGCTTTATCCATTCTTTTAGAACTCCTGAGGACACCACATCATCTCCAAAACTGTTTTCTTTCAGCTATTACAGTATGCCACACTAACCAAGATGCTACCTGCAGCGAGCAGTTTAAAAGTATCCTCTTCTTTTTGCTGTAATGTAAACTAAAGCTAACATAGTTCAGAGATTTCAGCAGATGTTACAAAACAACAGAACTTACTATAAAAGTCTCTACAAGGTGCGATCATTTACACTAACTGCATATGACTCTAAGAATTATTACTAGTACTTACAAGCAGGTATCCTGAGCCATAGGATGGTAGTCCTGCAAGTTACAGCATACAGGATGTATCTTTCATCTCTGAAACTAACAACTTAGTAAGAATATTTCTTGTTTCCTTTTGAGGAGTCTAATGCTCAGGTTTACAGCAATTTATGTTTGCTGAATTTTATGTTTGTTTCAGCTACCTTTCTATGTGCTAAAATAAAAAATCACACAAATCAGCCACCCACCTGTAAACACAAAATGTCCAAAACCAGTTTTTCAGTAATCATTCCAAGTAAACTACAGTGATAGCCTGAAATAAAAAAAGGGAAATGTTGATGGCACTGTAAGATTTCTTCCACTTTTACAGAGAAAAAAAACAGTGGGTGTTAACTCCAAAGATCCAAAATTTCTCTGTTCTACCTTGTCAGACAACAGGGTGTACCAAACAAGAAAGTGCTGATTGTGATCCAGCAACTGTTTCCAGATAGAATATACACAAACACAATTATGAATTATTTTATTTGGAATGCCCAGAACACATGGATTTCCTCGTTTGCATTGAAGAGGTATGTCCCTCAAGGAAAGGGCACGTGATCTTGCTGTAGGATCCTCAGAAGAATCCTGATTCATGTCTGAACATTAGGGTTCATGGTAGACTGAAGGTGAAGAGCCTGAAACACATTTGATGGGATTTATAAGAAACTTGGGCATTAAAAAATATAATTTCTGTTTGTCAGACACTGTTTCAAGGCATTTTATTCTGAAGTAGCCCCATCACACACAGCAACCTTCTGCAGCATGGGAGAACTCCTATGTACTTGTGTGCTTGTTCTTATGGGCAGGTTATCAGCGAGTGAAGCAGTAGAGTTATCCCTGAGTTTACACCATATTTGAAAGGAGAAGGGGCAGGATTCTCAAGACAAGAGAATTTAAGTGCAAGAACAGGGCTCCATGGAAGTGTTAGTCACTCAGTTGTGACCTGCAGGACCAGCTGTACTTACAGGGAGAGTGAGTATGTTGGAGGGTGCTTGCAGCTCCCTCTGCTTGAACTGAACAGTCCATAACTCTAACGCCTTTTGTGATGGCTGCCCTGGTCACATAGAATTAAAGGGTGCAATTAAAGGGTGACATTATTCAGCAATTTTCTACTACAGTAGTCATGCAATCCTTTCAGCAAATCTAGGTATTTTACTCTTCTATTTTCCCATGGAATTACAGAAGGAAACTGCAGTGGCATCCTGTGCTAGGCTTTCATCTCTATTTCCAACTCCCATGAGTGCATCAGCAAAAGCTCTGCCCTGCCCATTACTCAGAGGGCATCCCTCCTGAGCAAAAGGCTGAGAAAGAGGACATAGCTCCATTTAAACAAAGAAATTAGGAAGGAAGTCAAGAGGTAGAGGAAAGAGTTTAATCTCTAAGGCTAGAGCATTTCAAATGAGATTAAAGTTTCAGTTCAGTAACTGGAGCACAGATTTTTCTTTTTAAATTAAAATTGACAAGTATGTAACTAATGCATTGTAAATATTAAAAATATTAAGTTTTGCTTACATCTTACAAGCAAGATATTTTGATCCCAGTCTGGGGATATTTACAAGTGATGCCTGTTTACTAGGGGTGATTTTCAATGGATGTAAAGCACCCATCAATGTCTGTAAAGCAATTTTCTCAGCCTCTTTGGGTAATTTTTTTTCCTTTTTACAGCAGTATAATAATCTTGGCTTACTTCAGCTATCATTAATGATAGTACCATTGCTAGCAGAGGGCAATTAAGAATTCCTTAAAGGAAAAAAGCAACTTCTTCAATCCCGTTGCTTACTATAATTTACATTGCCAGAAAGTTTAAGCCTGTAAATCTAGTTTAAAACATATCAAATTGGTTTAGCGGGGGCTGTATATCTCAAAAGCTAGATAATTTTTTTTTTCCATTCTGCCCTGAAAATCTCCTGTGTTTCTTGATCCCCTGACCATGGGCCAAATCACGGCACAACTTGGAGCAGGCGGTGAAGGCAGAAGCTCATTTCTGCCTCCTGCTTCATTGTGGAATGGCCCATTTTTGGGACTCAAAGGAGCTAATGGCACCGATGCATAACAAATAAATTTTATGGTACCCAGTATCTTCTCCACTGATGTGCTGGGAAATTTTCTCCATCACCTTATCACTTTTTATCAGTTCAAGGAACACTGACTCAAAAGTCAAAAATCATTCAATCAAAATCAAAATGTCTGATTAATTTTTGCTGGGTTGTAAAGACGCAAAAAATACATATGGTTATTCATCTGCAAGTCTGAGCCAGGCAACGAAGCCAAAGACTAAAGGAACATTAAGCATGGTGAACTGCTAAGGAAAGCTCTTCCTCAGTTTATCCATTCTGGGGTCACTTATGCTTTCTGTAGGGCTTTAAATGCTAAGTCTGTTGCTGGCTTTCAGCCAGGCCCATTCCTGGCGCCAGAGAGACTCATCATTTTATCAGTCTTGCCTCTGTTTTACGAACATTTAATTGTTTGTGGGATATTCTTAGAACACAGAAATGATAGATCTTTCTGGCATTCAAATCAATTCATTAATTTGATTTATTTGTTTTCCCTAATAGCACAAGATGTTTCAGCTGAGTATTTATTTGGAAGGACTTGGTACATAGAGAAATGTGAAGAAAAACAAATGTTTTTGTTCCATTCAGATTAGCTGGCTGTAGTGCACGTGGAGAATACACAGCCCATGTAAATGCAAAAGAAAAGCCAATATAAATGTTTACTTTACAGTATTCAATAAGAACTGCTAGAGGCATAACTTGTTCCTGTGGAAAACTGCTTGAGGTCTGTCTTCAGTGTTAGCCATACATCTTTCTGTGTTTCAGGCTGGGTGTCTTCCTTTGACAATAATCTCTAAGAACAGGGTACCACTCCAGCACATGCAGAATATAGACTGAGCAAATGTACTCATGCATGTTCACTCTTAAGAAAGGATAGGAGTATTATTTCCACTCTTTTTTGAGAGAATGAAGGCTTAGCAGGATGTATGCAAATGGCCCCCACGCCTGACTTACCACATACCTTACAGTAACATGCATTTTGCATTAAAGAGAACAAAGAGTAACTCAAACTTTCCACTCTCCAGGGCATCACATTTGGATCTCTATGCAAGTGGGGAGTGGGAGATGAGAGAGGTAATGCAGCAAGGCAAGACAATCTAGGCCTTTATAACTCCTGTAGTTCAATCCTTCTAATTAGATGTGGATGTTTCCCTCCATTGGCTCCATAGACAAGCACTGACTCACAGTGTTGATGAGAAGACAGTTTCACAAATTTGCTGCTGTTCTGAAAGAAGTCATCCCAGGAGCTTTGAAAACTAAAGGACAACTCATTAAGGTGTGTGACTGTTGCAGAGGCAGTGCAGAAAATTGCCCATTATCATGTAGTTGAGCCAGTGACCTGACAGAAAACTGTGCTGTGACCTCCTAAATCTGGCTGCATAGTTCTCCCAACAAGAACCAGCACAGACCTGAATGACAGGCACTGCACAGCCTGTGGTCATATCCTATGATGTGGTAGACAGTGCCTATCACTAGTGTAAATGATGGCAATGGGAAAGGAAAGAGGACAATTTATTGCACTTCTCCATTGCATATCTACACCTGACCCCATGGCAATTGTTCTCTCAGAGCAATATTGAAGTGCAGTAATGGAAGGTTACATGATGGTTCAGAAATGCTGTGGATCTCATTGAAATGGAAAATTCTTCTGATTTACACAGACTGTTATCATGAAAGTGAAAATGTTTTACTTTTAAAAATCAACCTCAAAATCTCATGCACATAGATAGGAAAATATTTACCCGTATGGCTTGCTCCTGGAAAATACATCATCATCATCACCATTATCATCATAGATTAATGATTATTGCTTAGAGAAAATAATTTCCACTTTCCTACTTTAATAAAGTTGAAAAGTTCATCTGGACTTCAAATTATTTAAGTATTTTAACGTTTTCAGAATGAAATATGCCTGTGTTTTCATACCTACTTTTATTTTTCTTTAGATATTATATTCCAAAACACTTTTTAATAATTTAATGGTTTTGTGTTTAATGGGGGTTTTTTGTGCGTTGAGGATAGAAATTCCATTTATGAATAGCTCTAGTTGTTGAGGAAAGATGGAAAAAAAAGATCATGTCAGACTCAAAAACCAGAAGACCTATAAAAATAAACAAAAAATGTAGTATTTCTTAATATTTGGATTTTATACCAATGCCATGAATGTTGGTGGTCTGACACTGTGGTTTGGCAGTCCTACATTCATTCAAATGCTAAATATTTTTCAGCTCAGTTGTGCTCTCAGACATTTGTGCATATGAACAATTTGCTTATGAACAAGGCATCTGTGCAGAGATGAGCCCATTTGTTCTTAGCCATAGTTATTCACATCTGATTATTTATTATTCAGTCACATATGAATAGCAACACATTCTGGAAACGGTATTGTTCCAGAAATGCTATACAAACAGGACTTCACCGGTTCCCAAACTGAACCTCAAATATTTGTTGTGATAAAAACTATAACTCAGGTCTTGAAGACTATCACAGTGAAAAGGCATGATAGTTACAGAAATGGGCAACTGAGGCACAGAGCAGTGAAGTGACTTCTGAAGCACTGAAATAGGTCAGTGAGAGAGTCCTTTATGCATTCAGTCAGACATCTCAACCTTGGCTTCTCAGGATACTCTGTTCTTGTGGTAGTGTTAAAGCACTGAAATGATTCAATGGACATTTTCTTGGACAAATTGTTCTGTGTGTACTTGTCCAAAGTGGGTAACTATTGACTTATACTGCTGGACTCATATGGAATAGATTAATTTTTAAGCTGCAATTTTTCACAACCAAAATGTTCTTTGAGTAATAGAGGAGTAGATATAACTGTTAATACAGCACATATCATTAGGGGAATATTTTAATTTAGCTAAGACTTTCTTGAAATACATCCAGAACTCTTTTTATTCTGCCCTATATACTGTAATTTATTATAATTTTCCTATTTTGATTCCTATATTTTTCTATTTCTTGTATGTTGTCCTGGTTGACACCAGAAGATTTGTGCTATGCCAAGATTTCATTTAATTCAAAATTTGAGATTATCTCTCAATGGACCAATGACAATCAAAATAGTTACTATTTATAATCTAGAATTATGCATATGTGGGATTCAGGGTAAAAAGGAAATGTCCCATCACTGATTTTGAATATTTTATATAGATATATATATATATATACTGTTAGTTTCTAAGACAGCACAGTCAAGACATCTCTTATTAAATAATGTGGAAGGAACTATTATTGTAACAGGTTTTCTTACATATTTATTTCAAAAGTTCTTATGTAAATTTCTAGGCAAGTGTTGGAAAAAAGCAATGTAAAATTAAGACTAATTTTTGCTGATCTTTAACTAAATAGAAAGTGAAATTGTCTCTTTGCATCAGGCCGGCTACACCAATGCACTTTTGATGAGACAACAGCTGAAAGAGGTTTCAGAAGGGTTCTGCATGCTGTCACTTACACATTAGGGATAATCTTTTCAGACTATTGGCAAAACGAGTTGGCCACAATCAAGTTGAGGTTTAAAATTTACATAATTCATTATGCAGTTGTCTTGTGGTTTGGATTTGGTTTTGAAGTGCAAGTAGGCACCATTTAAAAAAATATTCATATCTTTTGGGCAGCCAGGGGACCCTTACGATCAAAATCTGGCTTTCCAAGTGATACGATTCATATGAAATCTGGTGAGGGTGTACAATTTTCACATTAGTAACAGTCAGTTTGTTTCCATCAGAGAGGTTAGAAGCTGTCGTTTTAGGTTTTTTTCTGCCTGCTGGTATGTTACAGCATTCACACCTGCCAGAAAATGTCAGAATGTTTATTCCAAGAATAAAAATGTGGGCACACATCCGCCTCCCAAAATAAATAGCACAGCAGATATATTCTGTAGCGCCTCCAATACTCACAGGTTGGAGTTAGTCATTCTTCCTGTGAGAGGGTGGCCATCAATCACTGTCAAAGGAAGCCTTCAGTCTGGAGTCAAGAGCAGAGGTACTTAGATCAATGGATGAGGAGCACAAGGAGCCTGTAGGGAGAGAATATGCCTTTTCATATTTGTGAGACAGCACTGTAAAGTCTTAAAAGCATCTGGGCTTGAAGAAGGAAAAATTGCAGTATGGAGAGTCTGCTCATTTGCCAAGCAAATCATCTTTCAGTCACAACCTTCTCCTCCCAAAAGACCAAAGTATGAATAATTTTATAATAAAATGGAAATGCCAACGGAACATATTCAGCAATCATCTGCATTGATTCACTGGGAAAAAAGGAAATCTTTGTTCTATTGTGAAGTAGTACCACGATTTTAAAATGGTAAATGCATAAGAAACACCAAAACTGATACTCAGAAACTAATTTAGTCTGTGAAACTTACTCTTTTCAGATGAGTTCTAATAAATGAGTCTACTCTCAAAATCTTCCTTTTAAGTTATATAAAAATAAAACAGAACAGATCAAGAAAGCTTTTCACGGAAAGGTAAGATTGCCTCATATTAAAAGTGCTGAAATAGGCTTTGCATTGCCTAAATATCTGTCTCAGTCACAGACTCCATGGGTGACCCTGGATGAGTTATTAAATCTTACTTTTCTTCAATACTTACAGAGAAGAAAATACTCCCTTTGAAATTGTTGTCTTACAAGTATTGAGGAGCAGCTAATGTGATGTAGATTCTTATCGGACAGAGAATCCATGTGAGGAAAATGGTTGTTTTAAGCTCTCTCTATAGTCAGAGCAGGAGAATAAGGGGCTCCTTTGACATTTAATGTAGCCCAGCTACGGCCAGAAGGGTTGTTTATCAGTACATGTTTTCATGCATTCATAGCAGAGGAAACTTAGGGTGACCAAACTCTGTATATGCCGTTTGACTTGCCTGGTTGGCCAAATATTATCTCTCTTCCCCCTTGCCCCCCATGCAGATATGACTTCCTCCAGAAGAGTTGGTAACTTCTTCCTTTGTATTTCATGGGTCAAGCTCCGTAGCTAGACTGTTTCCCAAGAACTAGTGTAGGAAAAAACACCTCTTATGAATGACATCATCTGAATACAAGAAGACCACGAAGCCTTAAAGGCCCTGTATCTACAGTTCTCACAAATTCAGTGTTCTCCGTATTTTTTCTAAAATGTTTTTTATGAGATGTCTGAAGCAATATTTTTGTCAAGGTTCTGCCAGTAACAACCTCTCAAGTTTCTGAACCGCACCTTAGATGACAAGTTGAAAACAAGCAGGAACTCTTTGGCTGCTAAACAGCTACTTATTCACACAGCAACTCAGTCCTCAGCTTTTCTTTAAAAAAAAGGTTTGAAATAGCAAGGTGTATAAAGGTCTGACTAAAGGCAGCCTAAGAACAGACAGGAAACTCTGGTAAGGAACATAATTGCAATACTCACTACGTTTATATATTTTATTATGTTGAACTGAAAAGAATTTTAAAAAAACCCATCAAATATTCTGTTTGCAAATGAGGGCCTAGAGAGATGCACTCATGAAAAGTGCAGTATTTTTACGGAAAGAACCTAAAAGAGAGGAAAGATATCCTCAGTCAGGGCACTGTCTGGAGAAATTGAAGAATTTGGACCAAATCCCTGATGGGAATGAAAACCAAAGGAATTTAGATCATGACCTTCACATCCCGACTGACATTTCAAGACCACCCTGCTTTCTGTCTTACTTCCTTTTCTCCAGATTCTCTGTTCCAGTCCTATGAACTCTGGCAAATCTTGACACAATTTTACATTTCTATCAATTTCCTGCACTCTCCAGCCCCCTGAATATGAGAAAGTTTTCAGCACTCTAAGAATAAATAAGACTAGGATAATAAAGAAAGACCATCCATTTCCTTTGAATGGGAGTCACAGTCAGAAACTATATTGTCTTCCACCCTTCCTTATGCCTATTTATTGAGTGCCTTCTAGTTCATTAGATATAGTTTTATATGAATGTAGTGATATCAGAGCAGGGAAACCAGAAATGGCTTAATTGGAAAAAGAACCCCAGAATTTATTTGATTTTTAGCCTTCTTAAATGCAGGCAAGGATAAATACCTCCATCACAGACCACAGAGTTATAAGTCTCTGGCAAATGCTTGTGGGCCTTCAAAAACTCTGCATTTGGCATTTATTTCTCAGCAATGAAGGGTAACCAAGGAGACATACAGACCTAGACTGAATATCTTTGAGTAGCATAGGCTCACAGACATAGATAAGAAGAGGAGAGAATTGTTTGTTTGTAGCCTATCAATTAATGCTACTGTGAATATGTGATCTTAGAAACCAGCATCCTGCAGACAAAACCTAGAGGTGGTTGGTGAAGGCACCCACCAATACAAATCTGACAACTACCAGTGTATTTCAAGATGGCTGTATTAGCTTCTTCCTAAGGAATTTCAATGAAATCTCTGAATTTCTTTGAGAAATTCCACATGACAAGAATTTCAATTCATGTAAGACTCTTGATGCTATGGGTTGAAAGGCTTTGATTTCTGTCCTTTTCCTAGTTGCTTCTATGGAAGTAAAGAATCAATCTCCCATAGTACTTGGCATTTTGTAGTGCAAAAGACCATCCATGAAATGTTCTGATAGGATGTCAAGACTGACACGAATTTTGTGGATAAAATGAGAGCAGATGACAAGCTGAGGTAAGTAGTAATGACTCCAGAGTATAGTTGATATATACAGTTCACAGTCACATACAAGTTTGAAGAGGTTTGTTTGGGTTTTTGTTTTTACTTTGGTCATCTAATAAGGAAACAGTTTGATCTTTGGAAATTGAATTAGACAAGCTGTTAATGAAGAGTAATCGCTTTGCATAATTCAAAATACGTAGAGAGAGATCCCTTGATCTGCGCAAGATGTACTTGGTTAGAACTGGAGCTTAAAAAAGGAAGATAACTCCAAGCCATTTGCAATCTTCCAGTTTGTAACCAAAGTGGGAGCCAAGATGGCCCTGAGGAAGCTGTAGCGACTCAGAGAAATGCATCACTGCTCTTTTAGTCTTCCCTGCCATACAGCTTAATTGTGCTTTAATGTTTTGCTCACAAGGGAATACGATTGTCTGTTCCACCCCCTCCCACCCTTTCTCCATTGACAGAAACCCTTCCCATGCTGTGCTGAAGAAAGACTTGTTACCTCATTAGAGCCAGGAGCCAGAATCTGCCCTGGAAGCTTTACTTTTCAGGAGGTGTGTTTGGGAAAAGGACTGCAAGGAGAGGAGTTTGCAAGGTCAGGTTGGATGGGGCTTTAAGCAACCTGGTCAAGTGCAGGGTGTCCCTGACCATGGCAGGGGGGCTGGACCTGGATGATCTTTAAGGTCCCTGTCAATGTGAACCATTCCATGATTCTGTGAGTGAGAGTGGAGCTCCCATTGCCTGGCACAGACCGACTCAGGCATCTCCTTAAGGGGAAGGACCCCAGCAGTCTGAGTAAACCCAAACCATGATGGCTTGGGTCTTCTTCTGTCATCCTGGTGGCACATCATCAGGTTACCCCTTCACTAGCAATATGGTCAAACATCACATCTCTTCAGGGAGCTTATTCAAGGTAGAAAACTACTCTGATTTTTTCTTCTGGATTGATTTCTTTAAAGAACCAAATCACCACCTACCAGACACGAGGGAGAAAGAGCAGGAATGTATAGTTGGAGGTGGAGGTGGGATTTGCCACACCACTGATTTAGATCAGCTTAAAATGCTGTTGAACTGCACTCTTGAGGACGATTCACAGCCTAGTTTCTCTATATAAAAAATAAAGGAGTCACTAGAGAGCAGTAGGCTCTGCATGAGGCAGTTGGAGCACCTAAGCTAACTGCTTCAAGTCAGCAGCCTGACCCCCCACGTTGAAACATGCTGTTATGCAGTAATGATGTTCTGGACACACTTGGGTGACTGGTGGGTTGGGCTTTTTTTCTGAAATGTTTATTGATTTAGCAAATGTGAAGAAAGGAGTGCCAAATCTGGCAATTATTAGTGACTCCATGCTGTAGCCTGCTTGCAAACATACAGCACTCTGAAATATTTTCCAAAGAGCCTAGCTTAACACAAGAGTGATTCACCGCATTATCCTCTTCACAGATGATTACCTCTCTAGTAACTCATCTGTCTCTTCTTCCTACCTGTTTTCTTGCTCATAGCATAATTTCTAATTTAAAATACATGGATACAACACACTCCAGTATGTCTGGGGGCACTCACACTGGCAAATTTTAATCATGTAACTTTATGTCCTCAGGTAAAGGAAACCAGCTTCCTCTGAGCTGCAGATGTACTCACAGGAAAAAGAAAAGGTCCCTTCAGAAGGATGTGAATTGTGCTTCCTTTCTGAACCACAGCAGGTGACACAGCTACTCTCTAATCATCATATAAGAAGCCTAAGAAAAATATCTTATAATTTAGACATAGGAAATTGAGAGCCCAGAATTAAGTACTCAGAGAAAAGTGTCATCAAAAATATTTTCCTTATCTTCAGAGTGAAAAAATGTTAAGAACACAAGCAGCCATGCAGTGTAAAAGGCTGCACTGCTCATTTTGAGATCACTCCATTTCTAAAGTCATAAAGTATGGTTAGGTATTATAAAAACTGAAAAATGTCAGGATCCCTCTATTCAAATTTAAGAGAAGTTGTTCTTTGTTTACTCTGAGATTAATGAGTGGAAAATCAGACAGTTTAAGTGAAGTAAGTTTGGAGAACCTTTTGCTGTACTATGGAAGCTTTTTAGATGAGCTCAGCTTCTGAAAATATGAATTGCTGCACATGGCTAAAGACCCAGCATAATCGCAGGCAGAAAAAAGTGCTCACACGTTTATTTCTGGAGAACAGTGACACCTAGTGAGCATCCTGACTGAAACTAAGCATTCCCTGGGGTCTTTGAGACTGAGCCTTCTACTTGGATTTATCTTCTTTTTCTACTATTTGAACTTCACAGTTCCTGGAATCAGAACTGCATGTGCTGCTCATCTTTGGCAAGGTCTAATGAACACGAAGAGCAAAGTAGCTGTGACACAGCATGGTGAGGGAGTGGGGTGACTTTGAAGAGCATGTCAAGGAATGTGTAGGTATGTGGCCTGGGACAGATTTGCTGCAGCAGAGGAATTATGGTGGTAGCAGAGTTGCCTAGGCAACAAGCATCAAGCTGTCAGTCAAAGGTCAGGAGCTGTATCAGCCAGAAACCACAAAGTGTAAGTGGTTCATTAGTTCAGCACTTTCCTGGTAGATTTTCTGTTTCTGGACTCCTGGAAAACTCCCAGCAGAGTTCATAGCTGCCTTCTTATCCTGGAGATCCCAGGGCAAGTAGCCATACTCACTTCCACTTGTAGCCAGATGGACTTCCCCAGACACCAGTCTGAATTCATCCATGATGTATAAAGCCTGCACTCCTATCCTGGGGCTCATCCCAGGACTATGATAGTGTGTGGACACATCCACAAAGGAGCAAAGATGTTAGAGCTTTGAAATAAAATGCTTTTGGAACTGAAAGTTCCATTCATTTTAGATTGTAGCACTGTGAATAAGTGAGGAGAGGGATGATACTCCCAGGACCTGTGGACAGAGGAAAGGGATTCAAAAGGAACTAGAAATGTCACTATGAAGGAAAAAATCTCACAGATTGCAGCAAATCACACTATGATCTTGGGGTTTACAAATTGTTTCGAGATACGCATACACCAAACTGGAAGTTTCCAGCACTTCATTAGTATCAAGAGAGGTGACCTTCCACCTGCATGATAAATGACCATTATATCCAATCCTACCTGTCCAGTCAGTAAAAATCTATTTTATTACATAAATTACATATATTATATTAGTATTATGAAGAATACTGGGTCAGATTCAGCAGTTTTTCTTAAAGCAATCTAAGAAACAGGTTTTCTGTAACTATGCTACTTTCTGTAACTATGCTACTTTAAAAAGGCACAATCCTTTCACACCTAGATTATTATATCCCATATATTCACCTGCCAACATTGAAGAAACTCAGAAATTATGATAAGGCCTAGACTGGTGGAAAACTAAAGGTAATTAAATCTTTACCTTATGTGCTATGTAGTTTCTAAAGCTGGAGGATGAGAAGTTTATTTTACACAAATGTCTGATGATATGCTACTTGAATAGAATAAGTTCCCACTGCAATGTGATTTTTTGACCATTTTCTATGTCATGGCATTTACAGTGCCCTTTTTTTTTTTTTTCTTTTCTTTTTTTCCCTCACTGAAAATGCTGAAAGTGTGCATACATCTGAGGAAAACTTGTGCAAATATCTCAAATGTCAAGAAAGGAATCTGAACGCTACTCCATTGTGTTACAGCTCTTGTTTTATCTCAAAGAAAAGCACAGTATCTGGACATCTCAAGGAATCTGCATCTTATTGGATAGGTACAACTGGACTTAGAAGAGGACTGCTGACTCTCCTAACCACACTGTGACCAACACAGACACTGGCTCTCAAGTTTTGCCTGGCTCCTCTTGGAACAAGGGTTTCCTGCAGAGATCTGATGAAGTTTGCTATAAGGAGGGAATGAACTGTTATACATCACTGAAAACATGACACAGGAGTCAGACTGTGTGGCAGCCAGGAAATAGGGGGCCAGCCAGTCAGTTTTTGGAGGACAGAGCAAGCAAAATTGATTTTTTAACATAAGATCCATTTGCTACAATCCTGCTGCCATGGACAGGGACACCTTCGACTAGAACAGGTTGCTCAGAGCCTCATCCAAACTGGCCTAGAACATCTCCAGGGATGGTGCCACCACAAATTCTCTGGGCAATCTGTTCCAATGCCTCACTGTACAGACAGCAATTTCTTCACATCTAACCTAAACCTATTTCTTTTCTGTCTGAAGCCATTCCCCCTTGCTCTCTCACCACTTGCCCTGGTAAAAAGTCCCTCTTTGGGTCTGTTAGGTCCTCTTAGCCCCTGTTAGGTACTAAAAGGCTGCTCTAAAGTCTCCTTGGACCCTTCTGATCTTGAGGGCGAGCAACCTCAGGTCTCTCAACATGTGCTCACAGAAGAGGTTCTTCAGTGCCATGATCATCTTTGTAGCCTTCCTCTGGACTTGCTCCTACTAATCCATATTCTCCCGAGCAGGATACAGTACTCCAGCTGGGGATCTCACAATGTGGAGTGTCACCAGAGCAGAGTAGAGGGGAAGAATCACCTCCCCATACCTGATGACCACACTTCTTTTGATGCAGCCCAGGATATGGTTGGCTTCCTGGGCTGCACCCGGCTTCTTGTCAACAGCACCTTCAAGTCATTCTCCTCAGGGTCACTGTCAATCCATCTTCTACCCAGCCGGTATTTATGCTTGGAATTGCCCTGATCCAGGTGCAGTGCTTTGCACTTGGCCTTGTTGAACTTCACAAGGTTTGCACAGTCCCACAGGCTCTCAAGCCTGTCAAGGTCCCTCTGGGTGGCATCCCATCCCTCCAGCATGGTGACCACACCACGCAGCTCAGCGTTGCCAGCAACCTTGCTGAAGGTGCACTCAATTCCACTGTTCCATGTCACCACTGATGATGTAAAACAGCACTAATTCCGATTCCAAACCACCAGGAATGCCACTGGTCACTGATCTCCATTTGGATATTGAACCCATGACACAGCTCCTTGAGCTGACAATCCAGACAATTTCTTATCCACTGATACACCTATTTTAAATTACCTACCAGGATACTGATTTACTATTTAAATTTCAATATTAAGGGTAACAGAGAACATTAGAGAGAGTAATTTTTTTACATTCATAGGACTAGTGAGATATATCTATGTGATTATTATTTGTCACAAGGTCATGTTTTAGGAATGGCACTCTCCAATTTCATACTCCCACTGAAAAGAAAACCACAAGCCGGTCCCCTCCCCTCCCTCCAGTGGGAGACAAAAGGCAGAGATTATGTGTTGAGATAAGAGCAATTTAATGGAAACAGCCATGAGATAGGAAAACAAACAGTAACAGCAACAATACTAATAACAAAAGTGTACAAATAAAGGGTGATTTCCATGCACATATGCTCACCAGGTCCAGAACAGTGAAACGCAAGGGCAGACAGAGCCTCCTTACACCACACTTTTCCCCGACTGCAAGCCACACTCACTTCTCAGAAGCTAGAGTCCCTAATTTCTGCTCCCCAGCAATGACATGAGGTGGTATAGAATAACTGCCTAGACATGCCCACACAGCTCCAGGTTTGCTTCTTCAGAGCAACTGTGGACAAATTAACTCCGGCTGAAACCAAGACAGACAACTACCCAAGTAACTTGTTTTTACAGAACCACTTTTCAGATTTTGCAAGACTTAAAGTTTCTATCCATTGATCATCTATAACCCTACAGGTTAGGTTGTCTGTGATACATTAAACAGATCTGATCAATCCTTTGCTGGAATTGCTGATCCATAAGCTATGAACTATCTTTGTTACTTATGTAAAGAAAAGAGTTGTTCCTACTCGGAAGAAGTAGATATTCTCCATATGGTTAGACCACACGCAGTGACACAGTCTTCACTAAATCCTTTAAAAAAAATTATAAATAAAAACAATTGAAATGAAATAGCCATTCCTTTTGTTTGTGCTCTGTTTTTAATTTGCCTTTTCCTTTTTTTATCAATTAAAAAAATCAAGGTTAATAAGCACAATTATTTTCCTTGCCTTTAATCATTGTGTCCCCTAGGTGCTGGTGAGGGAGCCCATGTGACTGGGAGAGTAGGACTGGAGTCCCTGAAGTAGCATTAAGAGAAATAATTACTAAATGTTGGCCTCTCATTTTTATTTCTCCAGATTATAAATTGCAGAGGGGAGTTTCATTTACTTCTTGGTATGAATTAAATTATTTGCTGCTCAGCAAATTGGAACATGTTTTTTTCAACCCACAAAGTATTTGGCATTCTTTTCCAAATGAGAATGTTTACTTTAATGTCCACAGACCCTCATTCTTCTATTGCCATCTCCTCCTGTTTCCCTGACCACTTTTTGTCTAGTCTCATGTTCTCCCCCTTTGACTGCTGTACTTCAGTTTTTCTTTTTGCAGTCAGACTGAATCAGGGTATTAATGTCTGTTCTATCTCATGTTACTAACATTTTCCTTTTCACTCATACCTGTTTCAATATTTCCTTTTGAACTTCCCTTTTAAACAGGGAAGAGGAAGTTCCCTGTATTCCATCCTGACACATTATGACTCCCTGCTGCTAAGAACAGAAGTTCTAAGGAAGTCCTCCTACTTTTGCAAAAAATCATACACTTTTGACCTGATGGAATGGCCCATGAGCATTCCAGCCAGCAACTAGAATGGAATAGTATTCAGGGCAGATTAAATTTTGAGAGAATTTAGTTTCCAACTCAAAACAAACAGCAGTCACTGCCTCCAGAAAGCCTCAAGATCACACAGCCAAAATTTTAGTTCTTACAACTTTGTCAAATTTGGATCAACATTTTACAGTAACAACAAGAGATACATGGTGACATCAGAATGGTTCTTACATTCCATTGAGAACTCGGATATATTGGAGACAGTATCATTTCAATGGGCACCACTTGGCATTACTAGGTAGAGTCAAGTTGTCGCAATAAAATTAGACAAACTCTTTAAAAGAAACATGGAAAATTTAATATCAAATATCAATTTAAAAAAAAAAATAGGCCTTAGGAGAAGCTGGAGAAGAAAAGCACTCTCTAGTGGAGTATGCCAGGAAATCTTAGACACTTACAAATTGCAGATGTTCTGAAATTTTTATTTGTGCTCTCTTACTTAAAGAAGAAATTGTGTTTTATTTCTGAATCATAACGCTTCCAACTCTCAACAAAACTATGTGCACTTGGGTATCTAGGCTTGCTATGAAATTGTCATACAGTCCTCATAATTCATAAAAATACTTCCAAAACTGTAGATTGAAACTTGAATCATGTTTTGCTATAAATAATTAATTTTTTTAAATGCACACAGTAGAGTTTTATCTCTTTGATGATTCCTTTTTTGCTCTCTTTAAAAGCACATTTAACTGTAAACATTATTTAAACATTATATTATACATATTTTATATGTATTATTGAAGTGAGATATTAATTTATTACAGCCTGCTGCTTTCCAGTTTATACTTCTAAACAAAGCAGGCAAACCCCTCCCTGAACCCCCAAATCCCCAAGAACCCAAACCAACAAACCACTACCCAAGAAACAGTATTTTTAATAAGAAACTATGTGACCTCATTAAAGATTAAGGAGTATGCTGCAGGTTCATAAACCTGCAGCATACTGTTCAGCTTATACCAATTCACCGATGTGAGACTGCTCTTTCTTCCAGAATCATATTAAGCAACCTAGCTAGCATCTTCCTGATATTATTCATTTACCCATCTTCTGTCCCAGAGGGAAATTGTTTAAAAGAGATTTTAGAACAAATATTATGTGCATTATTCTGTGGGCTCATCTTGGATAAAGGAAGGTTGAAAAAATATGCCTTAGACTTGGAATGAAAGTAAATTAGCTTTTGCTCTAAAATGGCTCTTAATCCCTGTGGAATTTCATTCCATGATTTTGACTGGCCAATGAAAAAGATTGTTTTTAGGGCACCCATGTACTTCAGGGGGTTGTCTGTGTATAATGAACTGTGTGAGCAGAAAGGTGAAGATCTGATACTTCAAAACAACTATGAACCTTTTAAAAAAATATCCAGAGATGGACAGAATTTATCCAGAGATTTAATCAGGCCCAACTTGAGATGTCTTGGGGTTATCATGTATCTTCTCCCTTAGCAAAGGCATGTATAACTTCACTGGACATGAACAGATAACAGAGTCCTACCAATTATCTCAACTTTCCAGCTAGAGCAATTACTTTGATCTTACAATTATGGTATGTCATGTCCTAATAAAAAATTAATCAAATGATACCCTAAAGAAAAATAATTAATGAAAAAATTCTTCTACCCACTGAATCTCTGAACAGTGTTAGGCTGAATATTAATTATACAAGATGTTTACTTGTTATTTGCTGAGGACAACTGCTATGACTCCTGTCCCTTAATGTTACGTGAATGTCAATTAGATACTGACAGATGACAGTCTCCTGTTCATGTTTTTGTCTTCCAGTTGGAGGTGCTGCAGTTTCTGATGCACTGAAACCTCTTCTCCCGTTGCAAATATATTCTAGCAACATTGTGTGAAAAGCCAACGGGCAACCAAGTCAGGCAAATAAAAAAACAATAAAAACTTTATAATTTAACTGAATATTAAATCAGTCTGAGAGACATGACTAGCAGTTTGGTCTTGAGCTAGGATGAGAAAGACAACTTTGCACAAAATTGCATATTCAATTAATAAGATTTTGAGTGATTTCTCTTTTATTTCCTATTTCAAGGAAAGCTACACTTCTTGAAATAGAACATCAAAGTAAACCATCTGAGGCTAATATTGAAAATAGTCCAATGCCCAGATTCCCTCATCTTATCTGAACTTGACTTTAACCTAAAGCTGACATCCATGGGTTTGATCAGAGTTGCCCAAGTTTTGATTCATTTATCTTTACACAAATTTAGTTACTTCTGTGTTGAGAAGTTTACATTTAGCATATAAATAGTACTGTGCAATTTACTTTAGTTACTTCATCATTTAGAGACGTACTGCATAGTTATTAGTAACCAAGGGTAACCTGCCTTCCATATTTAAATGTGCGTTAGTTTACACACAGGCACATATGTGGGTATTTTACCAGTATTTCATGAGAAAGCCATATCGTATCAAATGACTTTGACATTAAATAACTGACTATACAAATAAGTATATTTCAAGAGTATATTTGACTAAAGGTCTTTTAAGGATAATCTGAAACTTCTTTTTATCTCTTTATAGCTGTGTTGTTATTGAAAGCACCTGACTTTATAAATCCTGATGCCCCTTGTAGAATATTGGAGGATGATAATTTCACTACCCTATGGTAGGAAAAGCATAAAAGAGAGAAAAACTTGAAATCTGAGAAAATGATGACATGGTACCTGGCCTGTTCCTCATACTTGCTTTGAATGGACCTGGACATTTAGCGATGGCTAAATCCATTTGCAAGTACTCATGTATTTGTTAGATACTCAGTACTGGTTAGGTCTATACCAACCCCTTAATGGTCTCATTTAGTACTTAGCTGCTCATGCTGCAGATTAAGAGCTGCTCATGCTGCAGAGATTAAGTCTGCCTTGTGTCTTTAACAGGCAGATTTTAGACAGGTATGGCTGAATCCATTTGATTCTTTCCCAACAGCCCCACCAAACAGGACTGAATTGTTTCCATCCGAGCTATAGTCAACATCTTAAGTAAAATTTTTTAAAAAGTTATATAAAAATTATTATATGGTCTTGCAAAATTCTGATTAGTGGTCTTGACGTTTCAGTTCTACACACATAGTCACAAATTAGTAGCTCAGAGACTAAAATATCCTTGCATCCTCTCTTCCCCCCTCCTCCTTGCTATCCAAGTTTTTGTACTCACAGCTGAGTCAGTGTCAATTTTGCTTGTCTATATTAGAGATTATGCCAAAAATACACTGGAGGGTCTCAGACCACTTTAGAAGGCTGTAATCCTATATTGACAGTGCTCATTAGGGAATATGATACATTTGCATTGGTGCAATTATGACTTTGCCCACTGGCAATCTCGCAGGACACATGCTATTATACACATTTCCTGTAGCAGTTACCTTTCTGCACTGTGTAAAAAGAAGCCCTCTTCCCATCCTGGCAACATCATTTAGTGTGAGACCTAATTGTACATGCCATGAGCTTTCCTCTGCTGAGACTGCTGTATATTCACACATGCACTCACCAAAAAGTACTTATTTTTCTGATTTGCATTAATATCTCAAAAGAATGCTTTGATCTTTGCATATAACCTCCTCTTCACCCCTCCTCCTCCTTCTACAACTTGTTTTCATTTATTAAAAAACACTGCTTCAGTTTTTTTGCTGGAGCTTGTCAAGGGACAAGAGATATGAGGATCCTTATTATTCACATCAGACAATTCTTTCTCCTTCAAATATATTCCCTGCTTGATAATCTGCGTATTGCTGCTTCTTAAACTAAAGATCAGTTTTGAATCTGGCTTTCACTGTTTTAGCTTCCTCTTAAAGCTAAAACAAAAAAAAAATAAATTTGTCAATGAAAGGCTAGTGCAAAATGACTCCCAGACAAGGAAGATGGTCTAGTCAATGTGACAGGAGGAAAACAGCAATTCTAACACTTAGACCAGTCTCTTTTAATTGTAACCAACGCCAAGTGTGACTTCTCAGTAGCATGTTCAACATGTCATATCAGAGATGAAGGTACTATGGAAAAAATATTGGAAAGAACTGGCCATATCCCACACCATTTACTCATTTAGAATTATTTGTAATATTCAGCTGAACATTTAATTCAGTTCTACACTTAATACACTTTAACTAAGTCATTCACTAATGATCTCCCCTCTGTTAATATAGTGTTCTACATGTGGAAATAAATTTAAAAATCAGTGAAGCTAGAGAATTCAAACTGATGCAACATGTTTTAGTTTACTTTCTGTGTAACAACTTCCCACTCCATAGTAATGCTTCCATTTTGCATTGACAAGACTGTCTTTTAAAAAGGATGCATTGATACAAAATTCAGCAAATTATTTAGTCTAATCTTAGCTTCCCACTGAATTCAGCTTATGCATGAGTTGGATGTTTTATGTTTATGGAGTTTAAATGTTTTCTTGGATGTGGGCTCAAAACAGTATCTTAAGACATTTCCTCAGTGGAAAATAATTTCCTTAACAGGGTAGTGGTGAGTCATCTGGTCTTTGTGCCTTAGGGCTCTGCAAGTGAGGTGAGTAGATATTGCTACAGCACTCAATCATATGAAACCACAGCTGCCTCATCTGTAACCACATGGGGACAAATCAATACCATTAGCTTCAGTAAAGTTATCCTCTTGAGATATTTGACCCTAAATCCTTACCTGGAACACACAAGGGTGAGGACTTGTGGACAAAAAAATATAAAACATCAGAGGACTGACAGTGAATTTTTCTTTAATCTCTTCCTGGGAGTTGGCTAAATTGTAATTGGTATTGTACAAATGTACCTCTGAGGCTGGGGCATGTAGGAACTGGAGCTGTAGGGGCACAAGTGTGGTGCACCATACAGACAAGACTTCTTTCACTTCTTTTAGCTTTCACTTCAACTAGTCAGGACTAAAAGGATTAAAGTGGAACAGGATGTGCTGTAATTTGTATATACCCACAGCAAATTATCATCACAGCAGAGGAAGCACCAGAAATCTCATGGCTTAGCAGGACATCTGAGGCACAATACTTACAAAAGATATGACTGAAATGACAGGGCTAAAATACCACTCCTTGTTCAAAAATCCCCTTGATCATATTAATTCCCCGTTTCCGGCAGAGCTCATGACTGAGTGCTGTCTTCCAACCCAAGCCTTTTCTCACTTACATTGCTGTCAAGCCGAGGACCTGACTGCCTATACGTGCGTGAACAGCCGTGTGGGGGCTGGCAAAGGAAGCTCGTTTGCATATGTACAGTCACACTTGCAATTCCATCTAGATATCAGGGCCTGCGCAGCCCTTCCCATCTCTGTATGAAGAAAATTTCTGCAGAAAGGCTCATTCAAAGTCTGTTAGAGCCAAGCAAGCTCTGTTAATTTCCTTTGCTATTTTTCACTTGGGGCACATCAGTTGCAGACCTGACCACGGCTGTACATTGCTTGCCATGCCCAGTAACAGACTCCTGTAGATGGATCACTTGCTGGGTGACACATTTGCCACTAGCTCGCATGGTTGCTCTCCAGAAAATCTTTTTGATCAATTAAACTCAACTTTAGAAAATTACCTTGTTACAGGACTGCTTCGTATTTGGCCTCTTTGCATTGCTCACTGATACCCGTGTAATCCAATTCACTAAGTGTCTCTTGAGGAGGTGTTGCATCAGCCTGGTCTGAACCACTGCCTGGAGTTCAGCGGTTCTTCCTTTATTTATGTATCAACCGTGATTTTTCACAATGCAGTTTTTGCAAACGGCTTATTTTACAACACGTGTTTCAAACACACTGAAGAGGAGGATTACCTGTACCTCAAGCATAAACCCACATATCGTCGAAGTCCTCCCAGACATGCCCAAACTCCCGAGATCGCCTCCTCGGCGCTGCAAGATTGGGGAGATACAATCTCCACCGTGCCGCCTCAGCAGGAGCCCCGAATGCTGCTCCAGCTGGAAACCCAGGAGGAAATCACCCCCCGCCACCCATTCTCGCCTCCTCCCCGAATATACCACTGGAACGGAGATCTCTCTTTCTGCCTCTGCTATTGAACCCTGCGGTTCCCCGCGGCTACTGCGCGCCCCAACCTCCCGCTGTCAGCCGCCGCCCGCGCCGCTGGCCCCTCGCCTCGCCCCGCCCCAGGAGGGGAGGCAGGTGAGGGCGGCCGCCCGCCCGCGCGCCCGCGCGGCGTTGCGCATGCGCAGCGCGCTCCCAGGCATGCTCACTGCCGGGGGCGGGGGGAGCGGGACGCGGTGTGGCGGCGCTGCCCGGCTGCCCTCGGCTCCCCTCGGCTCCCCGCGGCTCCCCGCGCTCGGCTGCCCTCGGCTCGCACCATGCGGCGGCGGGCGGCCGCCTGCCTCCGGGCGCTCTGCCTCCTGCTCCACCTCCGCGCCGCAGGTGAGCGGGGGCGGCCGCGGCCGGACGGCGGGGCGGGCGGGACGGCGGTGGGGACCCACTTGCGCCCGGCGGCGCACCTGTTGGGCGGGAGGCGGCGGCCGCCCGGGTCCGGCCGGCGGCCGCCCGGGTCCGGAGCCCGCCAGCCCCGGAGGCGGCGGGAGCGCCCGTCAGCACCGCGGACAGCGGCGGCCCCGGGCGGGCGAGCCCCGCGCTGCGCGCCCCGCGGAGCGGCCGCGCTTCGGCCCCGGATCGCGAGGACCTGGCCGGGGGCTACGGCAGCGAGGGGAAATCGGGACTCCCTGTATTCCTTCTTCTTATTTTATTTATTTATTTATTTTTAGATACTGGTGAGGAGGCGTCGCTACTTGTATATGCTCGTGGCAGCAGTGGTTTTAGAAAGGGAAATTTCAGCTGCGACAGCAGCGGGCGTTTCGGCTGTTAGCGATGCTAATAAATCCTCTCTCTGCTTTGCTGGCAAAACGTGTGCCTCATTCAGAAATGCAGTGAGCGATGAGCGCCCTAGTATGTACGTGAAGTTCCACTGCCAGTTTCGTTCCAGTAGTCAGAGCTTATATTTCTGGCGCAAATCTCAGGCTTCCTTTAAGCCGTGAAAAACTGCTCATCGTTCAGAGCCTCCGTTTATCCTGTGCAGACTTCAGCATATATTATCTAAGGAAGGAAATAAAATCTGGCGTAACTGTATAATTGAATTAAGTTCTCAATTAGTAAAGTTGAAGAGTTTCTTTGTTTTGTCATTTATGACAAGCTTAGCCACTTCTGAAGTAGTAAACGCTTGCAAGTTCCATTAAGTTTAATTAGGAACTACAATTAAATGCACAGGTACTGATTCTTCAGTCCTGGGAATGTTGTTTTTAGGAAAGATTTTTAAGCTGCAACAAATTTGCGTTGTCTTACTGCAGAATCATTGAACGGAGCAATTGAACTTCATGTGTCTTAATATAGAAGAGCTGTATGAACATCCCAAATAAGGTCTATTATGAAAATAACTGCTTTACTGCTTTTTTTTTTTTTTTTTTTTTTTTTTACAGTTGTCAGGAGAAATTACTTTGTCTCAGTTATTGGTATTTTATTACCCTGTAATATTCGGCTACACTTCATAAAATTTATGGAGCCTCTTTCCTGTAAATCTATAGTTAGGATGCTCATGCTGTTTTGGCTTATATTCATATGTGCAAGAGATTATTGACTGAAAGATGGGAGCATTTCATGATCTGTTTTAATAAAAGCCTTAAGCTGCTTTTAAATTGTTCTTTTACAACATGTATTAAATTTACCATCTGTACAAAATTAGAGTAAAGCCTCTATTTGACATAACATGCCATCTAATCTCAGTATATTCTCTATTAACAGTGGAATTTACATTAGTTTTGTTGTGCTTCATTTTTCTATCCTGCTAATGGAAACTGGGTATATATTCTGCCAGTAAGCTGTTCACTTTCCTTACTAAGTTCTGCTTGTTCCATTAAGTTACTGGGAATTCTTGCAAAGAGATCTTGTCTTTATTATTCAAATGTCTCTAATCATAAGAAAAAGAGAGGAAAATAGATGTTTATATGGTGCTACTGTTTTGCCTGAGTAATCATAGAAAATAATTATTTCAGAGAAGACAAGGGGAGGATGTACAGGAGCTGAATTCAACCTTTGCACGGTTGGGCATGGTTCACACAGAGCACAAGAGCTGTGCTTCCTCTGAGGCAGGGCTGCATACAACTTGCTCTTGTTGGAAGTCATTGAAGATGTCACAACAGTGAAATAACAAAGGAAGCTTAACATCCTAAGATATCTTTGTTTCATCTGATACAAGTAGAAAATTTGGTCTTACACAGGCTACCACTATGGATGTCTTTTATGTATAGCCTAGACCTTCGAATTATTTATGGTGATTTTGAAGCTTTGGTTCACGTGAAATCACAAGATGCATTCTGCTTGCTATGTCACAAATTATATCCCAAATGTCAATTTTTGTGTAATGTGTTGGAAACTGCTTGGCTTTTTGTTCTGAAGCTGAATTTTTATGAGACATGTTTCTAGAGAATGCTTAAGACACCATCAGTAGGTATTAGGAAAATCTCTCTTGATATCAGTTGGTGGTAATAGATTTTAGAGAAAACATAAGTCTACATTTACTTCAGCCAATGCTACAGCAAAAATAATTAATGTGTTTAAGTAGAGCTGATATAGCAAATCCAGTTTCCTTTTGTAGAAAGTAGAAACTACAATTTTACAGAGATTTTCATGTGCTCAGGAAGGTACCATTTTACTGAGTTGACTTAGATACTGATTCCAATATAGCATGAAAGTCATGTTATCAGAAAATGAAATATGATTATGCTGTTGGTATATGCATACATTGCTACCTAAAATAAGACACTTGTGTGTGCATCTCTGAAAACAGAATTAGGCCCTTCTGCTGAGTGCAGCAGGTGAAGTAATCAACCTATATAGAGCTTGCTGTTGCAGGAAGACCTAAATTTGTAGCAAGTGATTACAGGTCAGCATGAACCCTCCACTTACATTATGCATTGCATGAGAGAGTGCATGACAGCGTAGGTTATACTCTCTTTTAGTATGTATGATCTAATACACATGTTCTTGCAATAAAAACCTAGTGTATCCCAAGGTGACTAGGAGGCACTGTCTCCTTGTAAAAGAATGGCAGATAGTAGGAAAAACACAAAGTGATGCATTAGACTAACTTGTAATTAGAGAGCCATTTGAGTCATGCACATTACTCAATTAATTACCTCTTTCACCTAATTTTATTTTTTAGCAAATTTTTAAAATAAAATTAAAATATATGTATTCAGTTACTGGAGATAGGTGATTCTGTGAAATAGAGTAGGAAAACCAACCTGACTTGTTGGTACTCCAAAACTTAACAGCTATCAATCATGGTCTCAACGCATCACCTACCTTGCATTAAAAACCTCTCTTGAAGAAAGCATTTTTGCAGAATTTGCTTTTAGGATAAACAAATCCTGGTCCTGCAAAAGCAGAAAGTTAACACCTGATTATTTGGTCAGGTCATCTACGTCATGGTTTTTTGAGAAAGGTCTTACACTATCTTGCTAAGAGCTTCTATTACCTCATTTTATTATTCTCTCCAGCAGTGAAGACATGCATTGACAGCCTTTAATCAATATGAACCAATACTTTCCTGCTGGCCTTGTCAGAGAGGAAGTGTGTAGATCCTTGTCTCCACCTCTTGATGGATCCGTTCTTCCAGGCCCCCAGAGGAATCACATTTTATCTTTTTTGGGCAATGCTGTAGTAACAGGAGGATTGCTTATATCAAACTGAAGTTTCTTTGACCACAAACTAACACTCCTTTGGGTAGAATTCGCTAGGTAGAAATGTATGTTATAAATATGCTAGACTGGTTCTCACACAGCTCACAGGGTGTCCTAAGTTCTGCTGAGTTCAGCCTTCCTGGTCACACAGGCACTGTGTGATATTGTCATCGTTGGAAATTGATTGAGTGCACTGCAGTTTCTACTTAGGTGTTGGGCAGGCCTATTTTCTATAAAATGCACAAGCTCTGAACAAAAGTAAAAGAATCTGGAGACTGTACTTTTAGGGTTGAGGTGAGATCTGCACAAAACGCATTTGCCATCAGATCCATTTCAGTAATCTCATACTAATGAATGAATAATTCTAGGTTCCAAATACATTTAGAGTGAAAGTGAAGGAGCTATTGATTTAAAAAATGAATAAGGGTGCTGCTTCATTACACTAACATAATCTAAATGGAGCTGGTTCTTATAATTGCCTTCTTTAAAAACACATTGCTGGCCATGAGTGGGTGTTTTTACTAGAAGAGTCTTTTCTGTATTTATTAGTAGGACTCATGGATAATCAGAGGGTAGTCATCTGTCTCTTCAAAATTCTGTTGGGGAAAAAACAGTTTTATAATTCATTATCTGACTTCATATTTTTGAGGAAATATTTAGTTGGAAAAGAGGCTCATCATATTTTTACATGTAGAAATTCTTGCTATTCATAATTTTAAAAGGCATCGTCTTCCATGAGAGATTTATGTTCAGTACATCCATTATTGAAGTTTGTGGTCTTGGAATCTCTGACTAATTCCATTTATTGTATTATAAGGAAGACTAAAACATCTTAAACACTGAAGGCTTGTCTGAGCTTCTCTGGAGAGCAAAGTAGGAGAGCTGCTGAAAGTCCATGAATTAGGCTCTTGGGGGTCTGTCTCTCTAGAAGGAGGCTAATGACATAACTTTGTGGCTCTATTTGGTGGCAGGCCCCCCTCCACAGGGGTATTACAATGATTGCTGTGGGGAATTATATGGAAGCTTAGGGCTCTTACTCCATAAAGCACAGTCATTGTGCTGTAGGATTTTCAGCATGGCTTCAGAATAAATACTTGGAGAAGTTAATAAGATCTGCTCAGAAATCCTCAGTGGGATTTTTTAGAACAATACTGCTATAAAAGAAAGCCAAAACTTTAAGAGTGGAGTTGACTTTGCTTCACAACAGCTATATATTTCCATGGAAATACAATTTATTTCCTTGAAATGCTATGTATTTACATCCATCTTTTGCAGAGCAGTATTTATCTACAACCTTCATTGGAAAAATGACAGTAATCACAAAAATTAGAAAATTATTGCATCAGTTTCTTGCACCTTCTGAAAAAAAAAAATCTGACAGGAGTCTATGTGGTACATTAGTGCCAGGCATAAGTATGGCAGAATACTTAAGTGCCTTTGGGACCACTAGCTCATCTCTTAATTCACATGAGCAGACCTAGTGAAATCAATGGTCTATGGTATCCAGTTTCAGTATTGATGTATCACGCAACAGGCCCATGAAATGAGATGCAAAGTGTCTTTTTGAAAAAGATACCACTCATGCTTAATCCTGATTCACTATAGCTTTGGATATTTTTGGCCAGGGCATTTTTTTCTCCTACAGAAAAGAACAAATTTAGCAAAAATAAAATTCCAGTTGTTTCTGTTTTAAGCAGATTGCTTATTAGAAAGGGAAAAAATCCTTGCAATCATCTCTCTCCCTCCCTCCCTCCCTCCCTCCCTCCCTTCCTCCCTTCCTCCCTCCCTTCCTCCTTCTCTTGTGTGTACTCCCACCCTCATCACACATGCATGTGTGCGTGCCCTTTCTTGCTCTCACAGCTGCAAACACATGCATAAAGAATCATTCATATTCCTGCTCACATAGATACATACATTTTGTACTACTTGATTTTGTCTGAAATTTTTGGTCAAAAAATTGTTTTTAGCGGCAAATCAAAATATTTTTCTGAATGTTTACAATTGTCCTATCCTGTTCTTGCTTAGCTCTGATGTACTTTATTTGCTCTGAATTTTGACTTATCATGGGTACTGTGCCCCTGCTGGAAAAGGCCTGGCCTTTGGTTCCTGGACCTAGCTAGGAAAGCACAGAACCCTTCCTATGTAGGAATGTGACCTAGTAGTTCTGTAATGGGATGTAGCCATTGCTAGTAGCAAGGCTGTAAGTTTTGTCCTGATTTTGAAAGGCCTCATGATTAGTATTTGACATATTTAATATTAAATCTGACTTTTGCTCATACCTTTGCTGGTGATTTTTGATCAATTTCAAGCACGATCATTTGGGACACCTGGTCTGTCCAAACTTTCCTTGACCTGCTTGTTTTGCTTGGGTTAGCTCTGACAGCAGATTTTCTACTTAAGCAAGCATTTGTATCTGTTTTGATCTTTTTGTGTGTGTGTGTGGTACAACTGTAGTATACACAGGAGCAGTAACAAAGGCTTGGTAGAGCAGCAGAGGCTTGAAGAGTGGAGGCACAGGATGTTTCGTTAGCCAAGTGCGGGTATGGGATGATAAGAGATAGGGCACAATCTTGGCACTGAAGACTCCATGGTAGAAAAAGCTCAGTAAAAGGTGAAAATGCAGACCTGGAGCTTGAGAAACTGGTTTTAGACATTAATGAAGAGAACTAAGAGATTGTATCTAACATACATATGTGGCACCTTTTATAGTAAGTTCAGATATAACCTGGAGCTGCAGACCAACTGAAAACCAACTGAAGAAAGAGGAAGTATAAATGCATATTAGAAAACATAGATATATGTAGCTTCCTAAGAGGAAGGAAGAAGAGAGGAGGAAGAAAAATCCATCAGCATTAACATCATATCACTCCTGATGAAGGACTCCAGGTGCTGACAACTCCTCATTACAGTGCCCATCACTAACACCAGTGGGAAACAACTGATCTGAGGACCCAGAGAAGCATGGAGTTAGAGTAATACCAGGGAAAGGGATAGACAATTTGATTTTACTGTTCCTGTAATTGTGACTTTTTCTCTATTCCTTGTTTTTCTATAAAAGTTAGATCTAGACTAACATCACTTCTTGAATTAGTTTGTTAAGATTTTCACTATGCTAACTATAAACTCTTGGCTTCACTTACATGTGTAAGGTGTGCTTCATCTTTGTTTATAAAAAAGACTTTGAAAGTAACAGAGGAATTAATCTACCCAAAGGAGGCTGTGAGAAGCTATACAGCAGCATGCCTGATCATTAGGTCTAGCAGCTACTTTGAGTAAATAATGGCTTCATTTGTATTGCACTAACAGGTTTTGGCTAAAGACAAAGCAGTGGTGTTTTGGCATAAGTCTCTGCATGATGGGAACAGTCACAGCATGCAAGTCCCTCTGTTATTTATGGAAAGTAGTTTCCTAAGTGAATTCTTTTGTCAATTCAAAACTTCATGTATTACCAAAGCAGCAAGTGGATTTGTTTTTTTCCCTTTTCAGGTTTCCCTGGTGTACCTCACGAAAGCACTTATGAAAGTATGTTCTGTTGCCCAGCTAATGTTCAAGTAGTATTTTAGCTACTGTTTTAACTGAATTTTATTGGCAATAATTTTTGGTGCACCATGCTAAAGCTCAACAGCAGTTTATGTTTGGCTAAAAGTGCATAACTTTATCCAGATGAGCTTTAGATTTGATTGATGTACTATTTGGTGACAGCGAGATATATTGTTAGCTAGACAGTACAGATGCAAAGCATATTGCCTCCAGACAGCTTTTGTTTTCATTTTTTGTTTTCAACATAATATAAAACCTTTAAATTTTCCACCAGATATGTTGACTCCTTTTAGTATGTTTGTTGGTTTGTTTGTGTTTTTTCTTTTCTCTTGGTAATGTAGATGAAATAGGGATAAAGCAATAGATTTTCTGTCTTTTGAAGGCAAAGCCAAAGGAACGTCCTGTTGCATGCACCAGAAGAGACAACTTTCACAGTCCAGAACAGACAGAAGTCTTCTAAACCTGCAGGAGTGTTTGTGCTATGTCTAGAATTACCAACAGTTAGCATTTCCCTTAGGATCATTGCTGTTGTAACTCCTGAGGGTTAGAACCATGCTCATAAATGGTCAGCATGAGAATAAGCATTTTGGCATTTAAGCAATTTTTTTCTCCTTTTTGTGGAACATGACCTCCATGGTCCTTGTATTGACAAGAGAGAACTGCAAATTCTGCTCTGAATGGGAGTCCAGTTCTATCTCGATGTTCTAAAAAGAGGCAGGGAATGAATCTCCCAGCTGTGAGAACTTCGGTGTTATTGGAGAGGATTGATCATTGGTCTGCATAAGTAACGTTGACCTGCATCTCACAGTGACTGGGATAGCTGCTCAACAGGTAATAAACCATGGTGCAAGAGATGATAAAGCCAAGCCTATGCAGTCTGGGGCCAATTTATAGGTTTGAAGGAAGTTTGTATGGGACGAGAGCTTCTTTCAGAGTGGTGAGCCAAGCAGAAAGGAAAAAAGCATGGGGAGCTCAGGGTACAAAATTTAATTACCAAAATTTGGTAAGTATTTTTGTTACTGAAAATGAGAAATTACTTGGCAACAGCCTTAAGTACTGTAACTCAAATTGCATTTGAATTAAATTTGTCTTTGAAAGCAATCCATCAAGTTTCAGCATGTTGTTCCCTTATGAAATGAGTCTGCATTTTATGCTTTTTTCCATTCAATTTCCAGCTTTTAGCATAGAAACCTCAAGCTGTGTAATATACCAAGTTCTTTTTACTATAAAAAGACTTCAGTGTTATTATAGTGCCAGTGTGTTAAGTGTGAGTATTAGGTACTATTGTGCATTTAAAATATATGCACTAGGTATCTATATTCATTTGTGCATTTTATTTACTAGTTAGATACAGCACAGCACTTTTGTCAGTGGGTTTGGGGTGGCTGCACTGCTTGCAAGTAGCAAATATAGAGTATGTATCTCATTATAGAAAAATGTGACTTTTCAGGAGCATAACTTAACCAAATTTGTTCGGATTAAGATAAATAACAAGATTTAAGAAATTACCTCAAGTTGTTTTTCCAGACACACATCATTACTTTAGACACCATTATCGTGGCCCTATCAGGTTTATGTTATGCCCCACTGGGACTTTTCCTTTTCCAATCAAATAAATTTCTAGTTTGTGGCTGTAGAGGATGTTAAGGGGGAGGCACCCAGCTTGAGTGGCTTTTGTGTTGTTGTATCACGGTAAAATTATTTAAAGGAACCAGAGGTCTGAGATTCTGCTATGGGAAACCTGGGGCTGAGCTGGCAAGGAAAGCTTGTTTGACTGAGAGTGGGGTGAGTAGGGAGTCATCATTTCCTTAACAAGGATGTAAGATAAAATATCTGTAAAGCTCTGATATTTTTATGTTTTAAGAAGATAAAAAACATGCTGCTGTGTTACTGACTGATTAATGGATCTTGACTATCTTGAAGTTTTTTTAATCTGTCTATTCTAGCAAAAGTGAAGATATTTGGGAATTGGGAGTCTAATAATTTTCTGACAGGTTGCTTTGAGATAAAATGTCAATTGTCTTAAAAACTATTTAGAGAGTCAAGACAGTCTAAAGAAATCTTGGATTTTCCTCTATCAGGCAGAGGCCAACTGGAACAATCAAAAGTGCCCACAACATTTAGCACATCGGATTTACTATTTATTATGGGCTTTCCTTTCTGCATATATAATGCAACTTTGTAGACAGGCTCATAAGCATGTCTTATAAGCATGTGCTATCGAACATTCCTGTGATTTACCCATCTGAGGAAATTTTGTGCTGTCCATATACTGTAATGATGTATATATTGGATATAGAATTCTGTCCCATTGGACAGAATATTCCCAATGGAACTCCCATTCTCCATCAGTCTTCTGTAGATTAGATTTTTTTTTTAGTTTATAACAGAAATAGTTTTATCTTGTATGTTTCTGCAGACAACTTAAAAGATCAAGTGAGCACATATTTTTAACTATTAAGCAGAACAGCTGGATTATGCAGAACAGGGGATTTCATAGGGATCTGTCCAATTTTCCTTTCAGGAGGATGGCAAATGGTGGCAATGATAGATATACTGAAACTAGTGCAAGTAGTGAAGATGTTCAGATTTAGAAAGTATGCATTCTACATCACCCTGGAGCTTCTTGTTGCACTTTAATAGATGTAGTGTTATACTTGGTAGAGGTTCTAGAAGCACAGCTCCGGGGATTGGAAATGTAACTAAATCTGAGAGTATCTGTAAAGAGAATACTGTTGTACCGGAGCAGCCAAATTAAAGAAGGGGCTTACAGTGGATAAACATGGAAGCAAGATCAAGACAGGCTTTTTTGTTAAAAAAAAATCTAAGGAAAAGCAGTGGCATTGTGGAGCTGCGAGGAAGGAAAAGTTAACCTATAGGTAAAGAGCAGAGAAAGAAATAGCAATATTCATCAGGAGCTGAAATCTAGTAAAGAGTTGTGACCAGTCACTACATTGTACAGAGAAGAACTGGAGGGTGGAATGAGCAGTTCAGATCAGTAGAGAATCACAGTGCAGCTTCTGTTACTAAAGGAAGCTGGAATGGTTATTACTTGATAAGTTCTGATGTGGGTTTGAAATTACCATTGATTTTTGTTCACTTTGGAACAAATAAAATTTCCCTTGACATGAAGATGGCTACATTTAGCTGAGAGATAGGTGAAGACTCAGCATTTTTTTGGATAGATGAAATAGCATGGAATCACAATCTAACATCTAGTCTGTTCGCAGTGCTGAGGCAGAATAAACCGTAATTCTTTGTAAATACACTTGAGGGGAGACAATTTTAGGAGAAGGAATAAAATTATTATAGTTAATAGATAATAGCAGCACTATATTTCAAGTGAGTGAATATTTCAAATGAGTCATAAATAACTCTACATCCTGAAGTAGAGTTCAAACAGGGTAGTGTGAAGAGAATATCAGAACATAATTGTGGATAAAGTTTGCTAAGCTTATTGAAGAGAAACCTCTAGGAATTATATTTTTTGAACCTTTTCCTAAACCATATTTACTGAATTTTTGTGTGTGTTGGAATATCTGAAGCTTAAAAGGCACCAAAATCAGTTCTTCATAGCTTCTGACAGTTTCCCTGGTGGCTGCAGAGAAGCATATTCTTTTTTTGTAGAAGTGCATAGTTTGATATAGGAATCCCAGTCTTCTCTCCCTCGAGGGTTGGAGAGTGGAAGTATTTGAAGCTGTTGTGTAGCAGAAGTACTGGTATTTCTAACTACTTAATTCTCCAAGTGCCTGGTTGGTGCCTAATTGTTTGTGTTTGGAGCTGAAGTCTGGAGGGTCGAGAAGGAATATATTATCACTTCATCAAATTGAGAGGAAGTTTAGGTGTTTAGGTTCCCCTGTAGTATCAAAGGTGGCCATTTCTGAGGGCCACCTGAGGCATCCATGGCAGTCTGGGAGCCAAAGTCTGGTAGTAGTTAGGGCCTTATACACAGTCATCTAAGTTTAGTGGAGTTTTTCACATAGGACACTGTGGATGCTTGTAACCTACTTAAGATACTGGGGCTATGTGGACTTCTCAGATAAACAAATTCAGTGTGGTAATTTTTTTGGAACATATTTGAACATCTGATTGCTTAGCTGATGAAAAAAAAATTGCGTGAGTATAAAGGGTAATGTTATGTAATTAGAAAATTAGACTTTAATTTCTCATTACTACAGGTTAAACAATATATTTCATTGCCCATCTTGAAAATCTACTACAATGGACCTTGTTTGGCTGCAGAGACTGGTGCTACTGATGTGATACTTAGCGTTCTAATGGAAGCAAGTCTGGGATTTAGAAGCAAATGGTGATTCTGCTGTTAGAAAGTATTGAGATTCAAGGACAAATGAGCTTTTTCAGTAGTTCCTTTAACTATTTTTTCAGTCAAAAATATTCAGGGGAGAATTTACGCTGGTAGTTAATTGTATTTTTTTCTGCTTCATTCAGCAAAAATAATGAAATAAGAGGGAAAGTTGGAATACTGAAGTGGGTAGAACATGCCATACGAAGAATTGAAGGAGAATCACAGTTCGTTTGATACCCTCAGAAACACAGGAGCAGGAATGAAGGAAGCAAAGAAGAGTCACCAAATGTGTTGGTGGTTACATTCCTTTGTCTTATCTATGATCAGTTTTGAAATACTGGTTTTCTGTGAAGGAGACATGAAAATAAATACCGCAAAGAGATGACTGTGAGAAGTAGGTGACAATGAGAAGTGCTGATGCTTCTTTTTTTTATTTTGTCACTGACACAACTCTCTAAATTGCTAGTTAAGACCAGCCGTTAGGATTTTATCAATGAGGCCAACACCCACAAAGCTTAATGAGAACCCAGCAAGCTTAACAAGTTTTGAAGTTTAGCTGTCTTTAAGACTATAGTCTGCAGTTTCTCTTTTTTTTTCTCCTGCTTTCAGATGTCTTCGCAATCAAAACCTGACAAGAGCTCATGTGACCTCAGTAGTTATCTAGGAGATTGTGTTTGTTTCAGCCATTTGAAAGAGTAGTCTTAGATTTAGCATTTTACTTTATAATAGAGGATCTGTGTTCTGTCTTTTTACTATTGATTTTCTGTTCATGTATATTATAAATTGCTTCACTGCCTACTGACAGAGACCTACTTATTCCAGAGAATGCATTTCTCAATGATGCAAAGCAATACTATAGCACAGATAAGGTATTGTCCTTGATTTCCCTGACTGAAATTTCTTGAGGAAATTAGGTCAACAGAATGTAATTACCTACACTGAAACCTCCTAAGGGCACTGGATAGAGCTGTGCAAATGACTGATTATTTTGATTTGCTTACAGGAGCAAAAAAATCAGAGGAAAAATTCAGTTTGAATAGAACAAATTGATTTCTTGTTCATCCTGAATTGAACTGTTGTTGGTGCTAAGCTGGTCTTCATAGCTCATTATGAGAATTAAAATAAGATTGATTTTATATTTTTTAAACTAAAAATCAGCTCTCAAATTTAATATTGCCATTAAGTCCAGCAGCATTTGAAGAAGAAATTCCAGGCTGATCAGAGTGAGCTCTCTGGGTGCACTTCTCTCAGAACACAAAGTCCCTTTTCTACCACGCTGGGTTTCTTAGAGTTTTTTTCTGGAGGTGACTAATGCAGTTTCAGTTACTTTTTATCTGTGAGGCAGCTGAGCCTTGCCTATTTTTGTGGTCAGATAGACTGCCTTCCAGACTGGGAGCTCAACTGTAGCTTTTCTGTTCATCATAAAGGCACTGAAGATTCACTATGTTTCATCCATGAAAAAAAGAAGGAAAACAAAACAGAAAACCAAATAAAAACTTAGTCTTAGTTCCTCTTATAAAGGCATCATCAGGAAATATTTTGTCTTTCAGAAGATAACTTTTTTTTTTTTTTAACTAACACATAATTAGCTAAACCCATGTAATTACAGAATCACAGAATGGGTAGGGTTGGAAGGGACCAGTGGTCCAACCTCCCTGCTCAACCTCCCTCAGGGTCACCTGAGAGCACTTTGCACAGGATTTCATCCAGACTGTTCTTGAGTATCTCCAGTGAGGGAGAGTCCACAACCTCTCTGGGCAATCTCTTCCAGTGCTCAGTCACTCACACAGCAAAGAGGTTCTTCCTCATATTCAGGTGGAATTTCCTGTGCTTCAGTTTCTGCCCATTGCCTCTTCTCCTATTGCTGGGCACCGCTGAGAAGAGCCTGGAAACCTTCTCTTGACGCCCTGCCTTCAGATACTGATAGACATTGATGAGGTCTCCTCTCAGCCATCTCTTCTCGAGGCTGAACAGGACCAACTCTAACTCCTTGTTAGCAATGCTCAAGTCCCCTGTCTCCAGTTCCCTAATCTAAGAGAGTTCTTTGTGCCCAGCACCAAGGTATGCAAGGTATGGCCACACACCAGTATTTCCTCTGCAGACAGCCAGATGCTCCACTGGCTGGCCAGGCAATACTCGAGTGAAGTTTTGGTCAACAACAGTTGGCATAAGGAGCTAAAAGATCTCCTGATATAAGCAGCTGAGCAAGGAATGTAGAATTGGGATTATGGACTCATCCGAATTTTAAATCTGATTTTTTGATCAGGTTCTTTAGCTTTTCTCCTCAAGTGCCCATTTATAACAGATGATCGCTGATAGTCTCATCTTTGATATTACTGGCTGATAAAATGCATCAGTAAGTTGACTGCATAAGTTTTGCGGTTGAAGTTGGTATCAATACAGAAGTTGAACTTGGCTCAGTGTGTGTTCTGCTTTTGTATATATTTTTTAACTGTACCCATGGCTGGAAATATAAATAACATTTTTAAAGCCCTGTGAGAATGAGCTTAAGAATGTGGTACACTTCACATACTTGATAGACTCTGTAGTCCTGTTAATCTATTGCTGTAGAAAACACATTGTAAGATGTTAAGTGAATTCTTGTATTCCAAAAATATTTTTCCAAATTTCTCAGAACGCAAAGATCTCATTGAATTTTCGGTGTCATGTACAGAATAGCCAAGAGACACATTCTAAACTTACTCTTCTCTTTCCACAGGCTGCTTTTCCGGAGACAGTGATCACTTTTTGGCAATTCATCAGCGAAAGAGTGGAAAACCTGTGTTTGTTTATCACCATGTGGAGAGTGTGGAGAAAAGTTTGGATACAGACAGCTATAAGGATTCCAAACAAAATTTCCGTTCTTCTTCCCACACCAAAATAAGCAAGTTGCACCCTGCAATAATTGTTAAATCAGCCTTCCCCAGGTCTGTTTATGACCCATCCCTCAATCTCTTAGCAATGACTGGTGAAGACTTGGAAGTGGAGAATCTTCCCATTCCTACAACGAATGTGATTATTGTGGTAAGTGACTTTTTATGGGTTTTGGAGGGTTTTTTTTAGAAAAAAAATTTTAGAATAAATATTTATTTTTTAGAATAAATATGCCTGTATTTAAATAAAGACGGATTTCAACTTTGGGTAGCCTGACTGATCATCTAAATCCAAATAATGACCTCTTGTCTTGAATTTCTTCACTTTGGTGGAATTTGCATTTATATAATCACACTCTGATTAACAATCAATCTGGTGGACCAGTGCAGAATATAGCCTCTCTGTAGGTAAAGACCTTACCTTTGCCTCAAATGCTGTTGATCCTCTTGTCTTGACTGATGTTTGCACAGTTTTTACTGGATAGGCTTTGAACTTATTCTGCATAGGTCACAAGAAAATGTACTTCAGAGAACTATTCTACAGAGGCAGTGAGGTTTTAAAAGGGTGATATAAAGGTTTCATTCACTTCTGTTCCTCAAAAAGATCCTGTTTCTTGCAAAGAGTAAGAACTTTGTTGGTGTATGCACTTCTTCTGGGACATATGGACTGGGGACCCTCCAGTGTCAGTTAACTCTGTGTGTGACCTTTCCCATTCTGAAGATGGTGATGGCAGTGCTCCCTCCTGCAGTGAAGGGCGTGTCAGTTTAACCATATCCTGGTGCTGCCCTGCTGCATCCTCACCCTTCAGGCCAGTGGAGCAGCCTGCTATCAGGAGAGCTTTCCTTGGTGGGGTGCATGGTACAGTCTGTATGTGTTCTGCACAAACACTGCTTTCCTCACCCCCATGCGTGGGCAGCTCTCCTTGATTCCTGGAGGGAAGAAGAGCCACTTACAATGGCTTGTGCACTCATTAGAGTGAACTAAAAAAGATTAAAGTGAAATCTGTAAATTGCTCAGGAAGATGAGAGATTAAAAGAGAATGGACTTTACAAACAAGGGAAAAAAAGCACAGAACACAAGGGCATGTTAGCACACCAAGTGTTTCAGAATCCCATACGAGTTCCCTGTATGGTACTCTAGAGATCTGCCCTCATGAATGCTCCAAGTGCAATAGAGTAGTGACAATGAAAAGAATAATCAGGGTAAAAGAAAAAGACGGTAGTAGTTTTATTTGCCCATTAGTAGTTTTAGCAGATAAAAAGTACTGTCATGGAACTAGGCTCAAAAAGCTGTGCTCTAGACTTGTTGCATCCCATACAAACAAGACCTCCTCATCTGAGTTTATATGGCTAGCACGTTAGTGGACTAGCTGTGTGGAAGTATCCATATCAGAGCAAAATAAGGGACTGTCAGTCCTGCTTTGCTGCGGACAGGCCAACTGCAGAGTCCCAGTACTGAATGGTACTGATCAAGGGAAGGAGATGCCAAGCAACTGGATATATCTATCCTCAAAGCTAGCCTAAACCAGCAGGGCTGACCTGTAGTGAAGGTACCTGGTCCCTTCTTTCCAGTGCAAGCATTATTTCACTTCTGCTCAAGGTGTGAAACCTTTCTGTTAGTGCAAGGAACTCAGAATAGGCATGGCCCTGCTTTTTTTTTTTTTCATTAGATGACACTGTTACCTATGAATTGTTGTTTTACTAGGGTTTTGCACAGTTTTGGAGTCCCATGGTCCTCAAGTAGTTATGGAAGAATCCTGCAAAATATTCTAGGGCTACCCTGATTTTAGCTGACTGGCTCTGTGCCTGCATTAAAAGCTAAATGAGGCAGATTTTCAATTGGCAGATAAATTCACAGTAAAAAAAGGTCCATTAAATCTGTATTAAGTTCTCATTAAGTGGCTTTGGTCTGAGGCTTTGCTACTGCATTTCTAGGATGGAACTGCTGCTCTGAAGCCTTCTGTTCTGGCTGAGAACCATATGTGCTTTAAGGGGAGGTATAACAGCATGAGCTAATCATGACATGAAAGCTGTTTATTGCTTGGGTTCTTCAGCTGTCTCTGGATGTGCTGAAGGACAGTGGTTTTGGTTTGTTTCTAATGTCATCCTTTCAGAAAAAGCCTTTGGGGAAGCATATGTTTGAGGCCAAAGTGCTGTGAGTCAGGCAGTGCATTGGACTAATCCCACCATCAGAATTTTGAAGATGCCTTCTTTAAAAGGGCAGCTGTCCCACAACAGAGTGGTTGCCATCATCCAAGCACAGCCCTGCTCTTTCCAGGCTTCTGTATTTCAACATTCTGTTTCTCCCTCTTGATTGTCACCTGAAGTAGATTGTAGTGTTAATGTAATTACCAAGGGAAGCTGGTTTGTTTTGAATTGCATGTGTATCGCTCCCTCTTTGTTTTGAATTAGCACTTACTGCCTGTTGCTGCTTTCTGGTTTTTAATATGTAGGGCAAGTGTCAGTGTTTGTTGTTTTGCCCTGGCTGACCCTTTTTGTTCCAGCCTTTAGCAATGTTGCTGGTTGCTCAACTTGAAAGTGCAGTTGCTACTGTTCGTGCTTCCTGTAATCCAGTTACATGATTGGTGCACATTGTGATTTAGTATGAAAGCCAGCAACTTTTTTTTTTAAATAAATCTATGCTCTGTTAGCTCTGCAGAGGAGAGGAAACTGAATTCAAGCTAATTTCAGTGACTTAAGGTCCATTTTCTTCATGATTAAAGTGGAAAGGCAGGGTAAATGGATGCCTAATGCAGAACTATTACAAGGTTGCATTTTGTGCTAAGGACTAAACCATCTGACAAGGAAAATATTGCCAATGCCCAGCAGAGTGCTATGAAGCCAAGAATTCTGCAGATATTTTGTCAAAAAGTGATGTTTTGTGACTCTAACAATAAAGAACATGTTAAGAAGTAATTTTACTGAAACTGGGGATAGTGTAGTTCTTGTTTGCCTAAGTGAGGAAGAGGAGGTATTTATTTTCTGGGAGGGAGTTTTATATAATTAAAGGCAATCACATTACCTGATATTAAGTTCCTTTGTGTGTATGTTAGTGTTGGTGTTCAGTTCACCTTGTTTATTGAAGGAAGTAAGGACAATTCAGAGCTCTTAGAGGCATTTTGACTGTTCTATAAATGCCTTAGTGCTTACCCATATGTTCTGTTTAGCTGTCTCTCTAGATGATGTGAGACTAAGTCATCTGAAAATTGCTTGGATAACATACAGAGTTACATAATTTTTTTGTAATACTTGAGTTTTCTATTTGAAAGCTTTTATTTTGCATTTCAGAAACCATATACTCATTGAAGGTATTAGAGAATTATTAGTGCAGTGAACAAGTTCTCAAAATGTTTATTTGTGTTTATTCCAAGTCTTTCCAATTCTGAATATAAGAACCACAAAGGTCAAGACAGTACATGGAAAGTGGGAACAGAATGTGGATAATCACTTATGATAGAAAATACTGTCTAACATACTTATTAAAAAAAAGCCAAAATACAAACATATATAAACTTGAGAGAAAAGCAGAAGGACTTGTAGTAAAGGTTTCAGCTCACACTAGGTCTAAATTATCACCTCATGGATATGCTAAAGCATCATCCATTGTAACCTGATGTAGTTTGGTCTGTCCAAAGCCTCTCAGGCACACAAGTGTATTGGACCAAGATTGAACCAAGGTACTCAGATGCTTTTTTCACTTGCATCCTGTGAAGTGTTTCAGAAATGTAAAGGTCATACACTTGCTCAATATATCAAAATTTTCCCTTTCACACCTCATTCTTACTATACACCTTCTCATATAAACATGAAATCTGTTTCTTTTTCTGTAGCTTAGAAATTCCACAGTGCTGTACTGTAGCTAAAATTCAGCTCATCTCTTAATTTTTGCTTGATTTACATGAGTGTTACTGAACTGAATTGATTTAATTAGTTTCTTTCAGTTAATGTCAATGGCACATATGATTCACAGGCAGCCATACAGAGCTTTTCTTTGCCTTTTCCATGGCATTTTGTGTAGGGTTGTATTCCTCAGAGCTATAGCTTTCCCATATCATCACATTTATTTTGTCTCAATATTTGAACTATTTACTTTCAAGCATGCTGAAGAGCACAAGTAAGAACTTCAGGTGCTACTACTTTGAGAGAGGATTCAGTGGAAGAATAAAGCAGAACAACATATGTATCTGTAATAGATATTCATGTGGAAACCAGATATTTGGGCTGGTATCTATTAAGATATCTAGCATGCTTCTAAACACTTTCTGGATTACTAGGGAGTTAATATAGGTTGGAGACCATATCCAATAGGCAGACTAGATGTGATCATACTGATCTGGAGATTAGTACTGACATGAACCATTTCCACATCAGTTTTCTCACAGCCAGAGAACAGTACCAGATGCATTTAATCTCCTAGTATAATACAGCCTTGATATCTGCTTCAGGGTGAGTTCCCTAATTCCAAATGGCTGTAGTGACAAGATTCATATTGATGATAATGGGTGCTTAGGCAGAGCTGCACACTACTACCTATTTATATAAACTCATACACACACGCAGACATTTAGTGACATCTTAATCTGGAGTTGATCCCAGCTTAAACAACACATTTTATGTTGAAATAATGTGGAAATCCTTTCCAAATCTGGGCACAGTTCAAGTAGGTGGGCTTCTTCTGGGTGGTTTGGGTATCTGAAAACCATGTGGCTGTGAAACCACAGCAGAACTCCTTTTACACTTATGTCACATTCATCCCACAAGTACTGCTGTATTTCTCTTATATAACTTCCTTCATACTACATACTCAGAAAAGATGCATCTTTTGCTCACTTGATGACATGGCCTTAGATGTATAAGTTTATTTCTCCTTTAATTCCCCATATCAGGTTTAGATGTGTCAGGTTTAGTTTCCAGTGTCAAAACCCAGAATTTGTCTATATTATTTGTTACTAAATTTTATTTCATCTTCCCACACCTCTTTTCTGCTGGAAATGTCTCTTTTTCTAATTCTTTGTACTCTTTATGAAGTCATGGCTTCCATGAGAAATGTCATCTCTAAGTTCCTCTAGGAGCACACAAGACGTCCTCTTGCTTCTTCCTTGAAAAGACCAGTGAGACAATGGGAGCCACACTACTATATACCCTTTCTGCTAAGCATTGCAGTTCTCTCCACTGACTGGTTTTGTTTGGGGGGCCATAAGAAAAACTCTGTGAAAAGAACCTGATAAAAAGGTGGAGGCATCCAATGCTTACAATTATTTTCAGTCCAAAAAATGTTTTCCCTAGTGCTGCCTCTTTTGTGAAGACATTTAATGTAGATTTCCTTTCATGAACAAAGAGCACTATGGAATTTCCATAATTTTGTGGAATTTATTTTTTACTTTTCTTTAAATGAAAAATGGATGTTTCTTCTCAGTGGCAATTTGGTTATACAAGCTGCCTTCTTTTTCAAGGCTAAGTCACTGAGTCTTACTGAATGAGAGGAGTAGGAGAGAGAGAGCCCTCCAAGTCACAGCACTAAGTTGCCTGTGATCTTTCTGCATGCCAGAAGCTAAATGACCTTCTGAGAATCCCTTGCAAGACAATAAGATGCTCTGATAATGTTTTTTCACTTATAGCCTTTTTCACTTTTTCCCCAGCTGTCCACTTTACTGACTGTTTTTTCAGAATCTCTTTTTTATTCTTTTTCCTGAATACCATGCCTTGACATAAGATGAAGTCTCTTCCTTTCTTCAGTTCTCTTTGTTAGGAACTCTTCCACCTCTCGAACTCTTGTGTCAGCCTCTGCTGGCTCAGCATCCACCCAGTTAAGTAGCCCAGTAAGGCCATGCTGAACAATCAGTAAAGGTATCTTAAAATGTTACACTCTCAGTCTGATAAATATGCATAGAAGTCTGTGAGAAGTGTCAATAGCTAAGCATGATCCATTCGACAGAAATTTAGGATTACTTTTAGGAGACCACAGAATAAAAGTCATTTTCTTTGGGACCTAGAGAAGGGAAGAGGATTGGGGGTGTTCTTAAAAAAGAAGAGGCACAGTTTCTGAACCAAATGATTTGATGCTTTGCATCATGTGTTGCCTGATATGTTATACTATGGTCAATTTGAAAGTTATTCAAAATGTTAGGTTTATCATCCCATCAATCCTGTACAGTAATGCCCTGATTTTCACTGGGATAGATGTAAACATATGTATATGTAGTTCTATGCATTTCCAGATGTGATTATGCTATATTGCAATAATACAAGTGACTAAGGAGCTGCTTTTTTGAATACTGTGCCTGACCCTGTGGTCTCAGCCTCGAGTCTGTCAAATTCTGGCTCAAAAAAACCCATTTACCTGTGTGTGTGGACAGATCATGCACAGTTTGGTGCTGCAACTCAGAGGGCTCTTTGCATCCTACTCCTCCTGGCTGGTAAGAGTACCCTAAGCTCACTCCCTTTGTAGACCTTGTCAAGAGATGGTCAAAATACTTTTGAAAGTACATGAAGCTAAAACAATGGATTAAAAATAAGGCAAAAAATATGAGTGAGGAGAACAAGTAGTCCATAAATGACAGGTCAATCAAACAGTGCTGGGGCAAACAGTCAAGCTAACTATCTATGAAATATAACGAAAAGTCAAATGTCATGTTTTGTCACTGAACATCTGTTATTGCTGGCCTAAGAAAGGGGCTGGCACTAGCCCAGGCCAAGGAGGCATAAATAGAAAATCATGTATCTGCAGTAACTTCTCAAAGGAGCTTTCTGAGGTGTAAGATCTTAGAACCTAGTGAAGTATCAGCTGTATCCATCTCCATTTCCAGGTCATGTATTTGTGCAATACTTGGAATAGCAGAGGATGAGTTCCATGCTGTTAGTGAAATTTTAAGATCTTACTATAAATTACAGTGCTGAATTGTTAACAAGCTCTAAATGTTAGTCACACGTTTCAAGAGTGGGCAGTATCAGTCAATACACTTAGTGTGATTGTTCTAATCACTGTCGTGTCTTTTTACATTGTGACCCCAAATGTCAGGTCTTCACAGTATTTGGCTTCTAGACTCAACTCCACCTTCTTGTAAGAGATTGATGCTCGCCATTACTTCTTAAGTTATTATACTCGACACAACATATCTGCAGCAAGCCCTGCAAACAGACCTAATAGCCTGCAGCTCTGTCATTCTGGATTTTGTTTGCATAAAGAAATCTAGAGAGTCTGCATTAGTTGGCCTCATTTGCTTTCTGCTTCCCTCTGTGCACTTCAGCAGGGATAATTGCATACTGAACCATTAGCATGGTATTGTGTTTGCTGTCAGTCTTTGTGGAAAACAGGAGAGATTGCATTAGGTTGGTTGTAACATGCACTAAAACCTCCTTAAGGCACTTTTTTCCATCTGATTTGCAAAATGTTAAAAGAATGTTAGTAGGATATTCAGCAACCTAGTGCTTTGATTGATTATCTTACTGAAGGCAACTTTGGGGGTGCTTTTGTAACATTCAGTGGGATGTTGCACAAAAGCTGGTCATATCTTTCACAAATTGCCCAGATCCTCTTCAGTCAGAGCATTCCTTTTCCTGCATTTTTAGTGAAGGGAAGATGTTTCTTGAAGTCATTTAATTTTTTTTCAAAAGCTGCACTGTTTAAATCAAAAGAGGATTTCAGGAGCAGGCATGTTATATGTTTTTAAACTAAAGCCTAAACTGTCATTGACAGTTAGCCTTGGGCAGTTTCTCTAAAGGAAGTGTCAGCTGTTCCATATTTCTTTCAACTGTGTATTCATGTTACTGGCCAATCCCAGCTATAAATTAAATACCGGTGTGTAGCAGAACAGAATCTGCTTATGTTATCCCATTCTTCAAATATGTGAATTTTGTCCTCTAGGAAAAATCTTTATTAATTGATAATTTTAAATTTTTTTAAAGCATTTCTATGAAATTAAATTCAGATACAGTTGCAGTCAAAGCAAAGATCATCAGTGTTACTTAAGCTGTTTACCCAGGTGTAGGAGAGCTGCCTTAAAGCCTTGCTCTAAAGGAGGTAGGGGAGAAAACTGAATTTGAGCTTTTTCTCATTTCACATGATCTAGTTGCTGAGCTAAGGGGTAGAGAGCACCACTTTTCTCATACTCTCAGATGAAATTATTTGTTTGCCCAAATCACATTGTTTCAAGTAACTGAAAATTCAGAGAAATGTTGTTCTTGAGCTGATCCAGTACAAATATCTTGTGTGTGTTTTGATTTGGTCTCCAAAAGAGGCAACCCCCCCCTCCCCCAAACAAAGCCCCCCAAGAGCCCCCCCCCCAACCTTTTTTCTTACATGGCCTCATTTATTCCTCTGATTGAAAAAGGCTTCTATACTTTTTCTGTGCCATGCTGTACTGGATTCCAGAAGAAGACACAGAGATTTAGACAATAGTGGAAAGTCTTTGGCTTTTTTATGATGGTGTCCAAACTGCACTTTGGTTGTTTTGGCATTTGAGTTCAGAGGATTCTTCAGTGACTGGAATTGCACTGACTTCATTACCTAGAACTGTACAGACAGGCTTGGACTTCAGAAGTTCAGGAGGTTGCTCGACCTCTATCAATGTTCTCTTTTCCTCTTACAAGTGAGTGGAAACCTATTACTGCCTAAATTGGACTATGGAAAGGGAAAGTTTCCTGGCATGCAGAGTTACAGGTGCCGTCACTAGAATCACACATGCTTTATGTTCAAAATCATAAATAAGCTAGATGGCCCTATTGGGATCATGAGACCCACCAATAGAAAATTGGTGACTACTACCCACAATAAATCTATGCATTATGTTGATAATGTTCAGGAATAAAGAATCCAGAAGCATTTAAAAATTCTTTTAGCACCCTTAGAAAACTATTTTTGTGAAAACTCAAATCCCCTACAGAAACATTTAAAAGGCAGATAAAGGGCACTCAGATAAAAGACAGCAAGACAGCATGTGTTTCCTTATCAGTCAATGTTTTGTTGGATCTGGCAGTTCAGCCTCTGGAATAATCCTTCTGCTTCTTTACTTCTGACTTTGTTGTTAGGAAAAGCGACAGCTTCGATAAAGTTCCTTAATAGATGGATCATAATGTGTTCCATTAAATATTAAGCCTTCTAAAAACTGCTTTTGAAAAATAATTTAAAAACACATTATTTTTCTATCATCATGACATTAATATGTGATATTTTAAAACACAGTTTTAAATTTTTGAGTAAACCAAACAATACCAAACAATATTTTGGGGCAGAAGATGATCATCTGAATTTACTTTTTAAAATGCTTCCTAGGTCTAGCATTTCTGCACTTTGGCATCTCTTTTGTAAAGAATAAATATTGGATTCTGAAATTAAATGCACAGGCTCAGATGATATTGGGGTTTAAATGTGATAGCATAGCTCTCAGGTGAATGATGTTTCTTCAGTCACCTCAATATCAAACTGGGACATGGAAAGGGGAATAGTCCAGGGAAGTAAGCAGAGAGGTACAAATTCTTCTATCTTTTGTCTTGTTGCTGAAAGCATTAAAGTGGTGTTCACTGTCCTTTTTGAAGGTCAGCCATGACTGATGATTTGTAATGGAGCTAATTCTTACTTGTCTATGCACCACAATAAACTGGTGGACAATACTTTTAGTGGTTACAGTGCTTTAAATTGAGTACAGGATAGATGCATCATGAAGAGTGTCAGGATATATATCAAGACTGCTAAATAGTGTTTCATAGTGTAGAAAGGTGGTTGTCTGCATATGTTATGTCAATGCTTATTTAAACATGAATTGTAACAGATTTACATTTGAACCTTTTTTAGCTGTTGGAGAATAATAGTGGAACGTCTGCTTTGTACAAATTTGGCTGGGATCACATGTTCTCCTTGGGAATAGTCATTGTTAATAAACAATGCATAGAAATCAATAACAATGTAAATGAATTTTTTTTCATTAAAAATATGCTAAACTAAATTTATACAATCTCACAGATTGAATTGAATTTTTTTTCCCATTTTTCTGTTGGTACTTTCAAAAGTACCTTGAGCACATCCAGAGGAGGGCAACAAGGCTGGTGAGAGGCTTGGAACACAAGCCCTCTGAGAAGCAACTGAGGGAACTGGGGGTGTTTAGCCTGGAGAAAAGGAGACTCAGGGGTGACCTTATCACTCTCTGCAACTCCCTGAAGGGTGGGTGTAGTCAGGGGGCTTGGTCTCTTTCTCCAGGCAGCAACTGACAGAACCAGAGGACACAGGCTTAGGCTGCGCCAAGGAAAATATAGGTTGGATATTAGGAAATAGTTTTTTACAGGAAGAGTGAACTGTCTGCCTGAGGAGATGGTGGAGTCACCATCCCTGGGTGTGTTTAAAAAAAAGACTGGATGTGACACACAGTGCCATGATCCAATTGAGGTGTTAGGGCTGGGTTGAGCTCAATGATCTTGAAGTTCTCTTCCAGCCTAGTCATTCTGTGTGTGATTCTGTGTGTGAATAAAGGTTATCTTTTTGCTGGTACTAATTGTACCAGTAATCTTGTTTTCTTTTCAAAAACACACTCAGGGAAGTAAGGATCACTTCTTGTATGGTCCTGTGGTGTTCTGGCAGTGCTTACAGCTTTCTGCTTTGTTTAGCCAGATTGTTGTTGATATACTTTCTTTGTGCAACACATGGTATGTTGTCTAATTAAGAACACAGCTCTGGAGGCTACTCTTGACAAATGTATGTGATATTTCAATTTCATGTTTTAACAATTTACTTTAAGGTACTGTAACATGTAGTCTTAGAGTGGTGACGTTTTCTGAGCTGTCAGTCCTTTAAAACATAAATGTTTTGGATGAGTGGAAGAATGACCTTAAATACTGCACTCTTAGAGCCTTTCTGTTCTTTAGGCAAAGTAAAGTTACAGCAGTGTAGAAATTATATTCCTTGTTTTAGGCTGAAGATGAAAAATATCATTGTCCCCAAAACCTTTCTCACAGAGTTTCCCTGAAATGGGGTTACAGGATGCTGTGGCTCTGCCTAATTAGCTACAATAAAAATGTGTACATGCAATAGAAATTAACTTGAAAATTAAAAATACTCCCCTTCCCCCCCTCCTTTCTGTTTAAACTGTAGCTACGTTAATTAAAGACCTCTCCCCTTTCTTCCTTGGCTACTCTGACGTATACTTAATTTTAAGGGCATCTGGACTGACCTGGTAGAATCCCTGTTAAAGGGAGGCTGTGGTGGGAGAAGGGATGGTGGTTAATAGCTGTAGGAACAGCCCTCTGGCATGCTGTATACACTTGTGGTTGGGCACAAATGACTGGAGTTGGGCAAAAAGGGAATGATAAACTGCATCTGTAAAAGACCACGCAAATAATGAAATAGCAAGAAATCTCTAGAATGCTGATCAATATATTAATCTAAAACAAAACAAAACAACAGCAACTGACTCCTCTAGAAACGGGTAATAGGGCAATAATTTAATAGATAGATATCTGATTTGAAATCCATAGATTAAATAAAAAATCTGATTGAGGTTTAAATTTTTAAATATACTTTGTAAGAATCTGCCTGAAAGTGAATATAAACTTTAATGAAATAACTGTAATGTGAGGCTTTTGGTAATGAATGAATTAGAAAACCATATGGATGCATTAAGTAGAATAATTAATGTACCATACACAAAAGTAGGACACCCATAAATCATTTATTATGTCCTCTTCATCAGTTCTTGTCTCTTTGAGTCTTAATTGAAATCCAGGGTAGCTGGATATTAGAAAAACTAGATTTGCTAGTCAGATAACAGACAACTTTCATTAAAGCATTAATTAATTTTAGAAGTCTGAGGGCCTGATCCATTAAAAATACTTGCAGAACAGTGCTACTTTAGTAATGTTTGGGGTTTTTTTCTATTTTAATTATGCTCTTCCTCTGGTCAATGCAAGTTGTGTTCCACTTTAACTTGCTCAGCAAGCATGATGGAATACTACTGTGTTTATAGAATTAACTGTTGAATTTCCCAGACAATTCCAAATGCTTCTGCTGGCTATATGATAAAGTTACAAAAGTAAGGTAATCTATTATTTACAGTGACTGTCAGTGAGCCTGCTCTTCCAAAGGCAGAGATTCTGAGGACCTTATTTAGGCAGTTCATTCTATGCCCACTACTTCATGTCAGTAGGAACAAGGGAACACTGAAGAAAATACCTTTTTGTGGGTTTTTTCACTTTTCTTGTATTTAAACATAATAATTTAACCTCTCATTTTATAATCTTTAATAGTGATCTAATTTCATTACTAAAATGGCCAAACTAAATGTTTTGCATTGCAAAATGAGAGCATTTTATAAATGCTGAAATCAGTGTGAGACTTGAGCTATAAGCTTATTCTGCCAAAGAGGTACACCTATGGCAAAATGATCAGGGTTGTTTTGATAAAATACTTAAAGAAAAATTTTAACCAGGAAATGGATTTACACTATTGGTCCTAAAAATATACAAGATTCAGTCTGACGATAATATTATATAGTTATAATAATACATCTTTGTTGTGGTGATAAATATGCTACAAAAAAGTAGAGATAGGCAGTATATTTTCATGTGCCATATTTATTTCTGTTCAGGTGTTATGAGTAGGTGTTATTAGTTTTTATATTCAATTTTTCTTTATTCAAAGTAAAGGACTAAAGAATGTTGTAGATAATGAAAAAAACTCTTATAATGTCATGTAAAACTATGATAGAATATATTAAGACTATCACAGAATCACAGAATTACCTGGGCTGGAAAAGAGCTCTGAGATCATCAAGTCCAACCTGTGACATAACACCACCTTGTCAAGCAGACCATGGCACAGAAGTGCCACATCCAGTCTTTTCTTAAGCACCTCTAGGGACAGTGAGTCCACCACCTCCCTGGCCAGCACATTCCAGTGCCCAGTCACCGTTTCTATGAAGAACTTTTTCCTAATGTCCAGCCTAACCTTGCTCTGGTACAGCTTGAGTCTTTGTCCTCTTGTCCCATTGCTGGTTGCCTGGGAGAAGAGACCGACCCCCAGGTGGCTACAGCCTCCTTTCAGGTGGGTGTAGAGAGTGAGGAACATGAAATTAGGTCACATCTTTCAGGGCTTGCTATCTAAGGGACAGCACAAGTGCACAAAGCTGGCCATCTCTAACAAAAAAATCCCTTAGAGTTCCAGTGCTGGGGAATGTATTGCAGAGCATGAGGAGCATCAATATCAATATTGAGTTATGGAATCCCTCTGACTCTGAGCTACTAATGCCTAAGGGCAACTTTGGTGTCTCCATATTATGTGCCATTAAACTGATGATCAAGGACAGCTTGAACACTGACTGTATTTCCAAGCCAGACTTGAATGTTCCCAACTATCAATGCCACAGTCAAGCCCTTTCTCTTGTTCTCATGTAATTGATCTTTCTTCTTCTGCAATGCCACGAGTTTATTTGGCTGACCAGCCAAGTTTGTTCAATGTTTCTCAAGGCTTTCTCTTGGCCCACATCAAATTCACTTTTGATTTCTACCATTATCTTTCAGTGAGTTGTAAAATAGGCTCAGCATAAAGCTGCGGGGTGTTCCAGGGGCTAGTCAGAATTTCCTTGCATGCCCTGTTTGACTCATGGGGTGCCACTTGTCCAGACTTCTGTTATGAGCACAGCCCTTTAAATTCATTTCATTAAAGGTAAGAGACTTTAAACAAAAAATCCAGTGCTTTTGGTATGCTGCATATTCATATTTTCTGATCAATCACTGATGAAATTAAATGCTTCAGAAAGACATATCTGATGGTTAAAGGGACAATTCAATCAATGTGGCCTCATTAATGACTCATGTGTTGCCAGTCCCAGTGATCCTAGCAATTGTCAAGCAAAGTTTGGCAAATGCTGCTAGCTTTTCTTTGTCATAATGTTGTATAACCCTTGCCATCCAATGGTCTTTGCTCTTTTGGCCATGTTACTACAATTGTATTTTCTTGAATTGTAATAGAAAGGAATTTGCTATAATCTTTGGCTCCAATACATAGCAATTTATTTTCTTGGCTTGTCTACAATGTTAAGTCTCTTCAACATAGACACTGCATCTTTGCTTCCCTAAATGTTATTCTGCCTGGAGGATGGCTGACTCTTTCTTTTTCTTGCCCTTTTCTTTAATTGTGGATTTCTTTCAAAATTACTTTGATGGTGATGCAATGCAAAAATACCTTCACTTTCATATCACATCAACTGTGAAACAGCTCTCTAACAGCTCATTAGTAATAGAGTGGATCGCACATTCCTTATAGCAATTGAGCTGTATGAGCTGCTGATCAAGAGCCACTGAAATGAATGAAGTCTTCTGAGTCAAAAAACTCAAGGCAGAGGTGAAAATTAATTCCCTTTTTAGAGAATTTTGAGGTAAAAAAACAACCTCACTGGTGTCGCAGACATCTTTCATGAAAAATCCTTTCTTAGGATTTTTCCTTGTGAGAAGTTGCAGTTTCAGTAACCAAAGTAAACAATGGTTATCTGCTGCTGTGGAATGCAACAGGTAGAGCCGTGATTGGTCTCCTGTGGGTGTTTGGATTTCTTGACTACTCATGGTAGAGCTGGCTCTTGCTCTGTCCGAGAGACAGATCTTTGTTATTCATTCTTTTCTATTCTTAGCTTAGCTAGCTGCTGAAAAAACCTTTTCCTTTCTATTTCTTTTTAGTATAGTCTTAATGTAACATATATCGTAAAATAATAAATCAAGCCTTCTGATCATAGAGTCAACATTCTCGTCTCTTCTTCATCCTGAAAACCCTTGTGACCACAGTCACACACTGGGATAAAATGAAACTATTTAAATCCTTTAACTGGGAGGTAAGGAGGGAATGAAAGTCATGTATCACAAAAATCCCAAAGCTCAAGGCTACAATGAGTGCTCAGGTTCCAGCACCTCTTTTGTCACGTCCTGGTAGGAGCTGAGAGTCACAGGGGAAATTGGTTAAATCATCCAAGTCAGGTTATTTGGTGTCTTTTATTTACATTGTAGGATGGAGGTGAGATAGGCTGATGGAGGGGGAATTTTCAGTACATTTGAGATTGGTCTTGCCTTCAATATATGGGGGTTGCAAGGCCAAGTCTCTTTTAGACACTGAAATGTTGTGCTCTTCTTTCCAGATTAGATTTTATTTAATTAGTTCAGCTGAGTGGAATCTGTAGTGTTGTTGGAAAAAGGTTTGTCTGGAAGTCTAGTCATTCAATTTATCATGTGGCATATGAGGACGAAGCAATAACTCTTCATCCTGAAGCATATACAGATCAGGGACCTGAGCTGGGGTCTCCCACACGCAATATAAAGCTCTACCACATATCTGTTGCTTATTCTGAAATAAATCAATCTTCTTAAGATCTTCAGTATGTTGTTACTTAAGTGAGATTATCAGCAATGTATTATTTCTCAGCAGTATAAAACTAAAAACCTGACGAGAAATTCTGGGGACAGGAACAGGAGAAAGAAGCTATTCTTAGCTGTTCTTTTGCTAACATTCTGTACAAAATCAGGAGGCAGTGTATCAGCACAAGTCTCAACACAGATTATCCTGATAATTGTGATTATACTGAGTTGCTCATGCAAGATATCGATAGTAAGGAGTTTCTGCACCCTTGGTAGAGAAAAAACAAAATTAAGGAAACACTGTGAAGTAAAAATTCAGATATGTGTTTTTGTACAGGGAGGCAAGATCACATGCAGTCCATGTGCTTTCTCTGGTGAAGTGGAAAGGCAGAAATTGTTTTTCAGAGGCAATACCAGATAAATTACATAAACAGAAAGGAATGAATAAAACTTTACTGTTTGAAGTTTGTACACTTTGTTATTGTCTACTTTTTAAAAATTGAATGTATATTCAGGAGTAATTTAGTTAAAATCATTGTCAACTAGACAATAATTTCAGCCAAACTTGCATTACATTACTTCTGCATTGTTCATTCTTTCCTGAATGATATTTTCTACTGGGACTTACAGCTTAATACTGCTGATGTGAATTGATGTGAAACTTATGAAAATAAGAGTCCTAACTGCTTGAAACTGCTTTGTGTTGCCCAGCATAAAACTTGTATTTTTTTCCAGTTAATCAGGCATGTAATGTATTCAAAAGCAATGGTTCAGAACATTGCTGCATTTTTCATACGTCCTTTTTTATTTCATTCTTTCCTGTTTTAGCCAACCATTTGGGGCTTCCCACACTGTATTCTCTACCCCTTTTTACCCTTCTCTTTCATTCCTGTAATAAGTTTGCTGGAGTTCTTGTCCCCAAACTCTCTAGTCTGTAACGCCTACTTAAAACATTTGTCTCACCATCCATTCACCTAGTCCCCAGTGATTCTGTTCCTTCATCTACTCTCTCTCTCACTGCTGTGTGCAAGTGATATCCTTTCCTCAGCCAACACTTCTATTGTATTTTTTCTTTTTTAACATGTGTTTGGGTTTCAGGCTATGATAAGGCAAATATCTAATCTTATCCAAAATCTTTCATAATAGATTCAAACTTGGAAAAATGCCTTAAATAGCACATTTCCTTGGTCATGCCCCCATATAGCCATTGGAATTTTAGCTCTTCTTTCCTCCTTGGCATGCCTTATTGGTCTTCTGCACACTTCTGCCTGTGAACTCATCTCTTTTTCTCACACATTCTCATTCTTCTCATGCTCTACTCTTTTATCTTCTGTAAGTGTGGTCCCTTTCCTCAGGCTGTTACCAGGGTCTTGGGTTGCCTTTGCTTCTTAATCACACTCTACTTTTGTCTTTCTTTTCACCTTTGTCTTTTGGTCCTTCCTTTAGTCTTGTAGTCTCAAACCACTTTACTGTTTTCCTCTCAGTTTTCACATATTTTGTAGCCTACACTTCTCTCTCTTCTCCCAGTAATACATGTCAAAAAACTATTTTTAAAAGCTATTTAAATTATTTCTATTAAAACCTACTCTTTGTTCAAAAAAAACCACCCTTTCAACACATTTCCTCCTAAATTTATCCTAAACCAATACAGTTCCCTTGGTAGTCTTCCCCTTCATGGGGAATGCGCCTTTTTGCCCAGAGCTGTTCTGTTACTGGATCTCTGACAATGCTGTGGATATTGGAAATTTTCTTGAACTGTAATGTCCATTTTCTCATCCTGTACTAAGGCAATATGGCAGGTGTTCTCAACTCTGATATGAATTAGGATTTTTTTTGGTCTGGTGGGGTTTTGGTTTTCTTGTTGGTTTGTTTGTTTGTGGTTTTGTAGTTGAGTTTTTTTGGGGTTTTTTATTTGTCTTGTTTATGGCAAATAACTTCTTTGGTTCATTGTGAGTGCACCTGTTTTCTTATTTGTTTGTGTTAAGCTGGAATTAACAACTACAGAATATTCCTGCTTTTGGTATAGGGTTGCTTTGCTTTTGCAGTGTTGCATGGACTTTTGGATTCCAGTTGCTGAAGGAATTATTGCAAAGCACTTACACCCAAGTACTTACAGACTGGGAATTAAATTATGGTATAACTAATTTCTGAAAAATCCTATTTAAACTCATGACCAAAATATACTTTGAAGTCCAAGATAAAAGTTTGCTGGTCTTGACAAAATGTTACAGGAAAAAATATATTTTCACTTTGAAAAGGATAATGTTTGCACATGAATTGTGACTAACCAAAGCTAACTTGATGCTTGCTCAAAGACAATAAGAAAGTTATCTCAGCTAAACAAAATATTAGTTTAAGATTAATTTGTTGTAAGGTGTACATGTCAAAGATTACTTGACAACATAAAAGTAAGCAGTATTTCTTAAGTGTAGGCATTGAATGGGTTGAATTTGTACTCTGTAGAGTTTTGGAGGAAAAATGTCTAGTGAAAATACATCAAGTAACAATATTGTCCACCAGATGTCCCTGTACTCATAGGTGGTAATGGACAATATTCATTCACCTGTCTAATTGCTTTTATTAAATGCAATTTAGGATAGTGTATGCATTTCCCAAGTCTCTGTTAACCTTGTATAATAAGACCATGAATAACTGGCAATTTTATTAGCAGTAATTGAGAACTGTAGTTATGAAAATAAATTACAGGAATTCACTGTGAAGTTTCTACTTGCCACTCAGTTTTGGGTGATTTTTCTTCTCTTGGAAAATAGTCTACCTTTATCACACATTGCATGGTAAAAATAATAACTATTGATCTCTTATATTTGTCATTTATATAAATTTATACACTTAAATACATTAGTCATCTAATTATTGCCAAGCAATATGTTTTCATCTATCTGCCTATCAATAAAAGGCTTTAAGTAACTAGAACTGAAGAACTAGTGAGTTGAAGGGTTGTGGCTTTTGTGGAGATTTCTTTTAACTTTGGTAGCTATTGGAGCAGACTTTGGTCATGGCACCTGTATTCATGCAATGTATTTCATTTCTGTCAGCTGCTCCCTTGGCTTGCTGTGCAGCCAAATGCTTGGCTACCAGCTGTCCATGCATGTTTAGTGGCTCTAGCAGGACTGTGAGGTATCCCTTCACTAGTGGGGACTTAGGCTGCCCTCGAATCTGTAAATAACCATGTACCTGACCATACCCACAGCAGGACCTGGCAGGTCTGCCAATGCCTGTGTGCTTTAAGCATCATGGCTAATTTGAAGACATAACTTGAATTTTTGGTGAAACCACGATATGGAAAGGACACCTTGTCCTCTTTCTCCCTGGCAGAAATAAGCTGCCAGAAGGGCATTTGAATCCATGCTGGGAGCAGGGACCTGGCATGACTGAGAGATCCCACCCCAGACATTCCCTCTGTCGGGTCTACATGGGGAGAAATCCTTGGACAGAGGCATCAAACACTGGTCGCAGAACCTATGTCCAAGTTTTCCTTTCGTTTTCTCTGTTTTAAGTTAATGCAAATTATAGCAATTAAATTTTACAAAATTATTATTTTATAGTTCTAATTGTGACCCACCAGATGTTTCTGTGTTTGGCAACGTATTACTTCATTAGAATGTTTAATTGTAATGATGGTCCTATAACCAATCTTCTGCTTTTCAGTTGTAGTTAGAAACTTTTGCAAGATGCAGCGCCTTTAAGATTTCTGTTGAATGTGCACAAATGTATTTATGGGTATTTCTGTTGTTATCTTTTCCTTCTTTAAAAAAAATGGTACCTAAAAATTCCCTATCAAAACTGGGTAAATTTGTATTGCCTCTTAATACTGCATTTGGTTAATACTGCCTTTGGATAATGATTATAGAGCAAATGATACAGTTTTTTTTTTGTTTTTCAATGTGTTTGTGATTCCTTCTTTTATTACATGCATGTTTCCTGACCAGTGAGCAGTTATATGAGTTGTCATACAAGATACATAGATTGATGTTATCGTCCAGTTCTTAAAATTATGAGAGATGGCTCTGCTCAAATTAAGGTGTAAATGAGACCATATGCCAAGTAAGGGTTTTATTTAACTAAATGTGAGAGAGACAGAGAGAGACAGAGAGACAGAGAGACAGAGGGAGAGAATGAAAGAGAAAAGAGGTGGGGGGAACAGAAAGAGAGTGACAAAGACAGATAAAAGAAAATATCACCACTCCGTGGATCCCACCAGCATCCTGGTGATGCTCTCCATCTGGTCTTCTTGGTGATGAGGGTCCTCTTGAAAAACATAGAATCCAATGGATTAATGTATGTCCAGGCCAGGTGGGAATGCCCAGGTGGCTCTCTCAGGTGGATCTTTGATGGATTCTGACCCCCCTCAGCTGCCTCTCACAGGAATGTCCCGTGCATGTGGCCTTCCCAGGGTTGGGGGTTTCACTGCTGGGTGGGTCTGTGTAAGGGAGGATGGGTGTTCACTGCCTCTGACCTGAGATAATTGAACGATAGTGTCTCCTTTATCTTATCTAGGCAGCTTAACTCACAGTGCAAAGGCATCTTCAGGAAGGGGTGGGCAATAGTTTTTTGCTATTATGAGCAAAACTCCTTCGTAACAATCTTTAAAGCATCAACCATGCCAGTCTCTGACAATTGATTAATCACTAGGAATTCTGTCTTAAGAGTTCTGCTGTCTGGTGCCTAAGCACTATAAGCTTTTCAAAGTAAAGCAAAATCAGTAGGAGCCAAGGAGGCCGGAAGGGAGTGTCATAGAACAAAATTCTAAATAATTTGGAGAAAACAAGACACTTCTGAAAGAAGCATGCATCCTTATCTTGGTGGATGTGCCAAGAGCTTGCCTTTCCTGTATTAAGACATCAACTAACACTTCATATTTATTACTTGAAAATATATCTTATATTTATGTATATTTGTGTGTATGTATGTCAAGATGGTGTATTGCATGGACATTAAAGTATTTTCTTTTGACTTCCTGGTTGCAAAGTTTTCTCTGTTTCTGTGAGGCATTATTGTCTCTGATGAACTGCTATCAAACAAAAGAACAAGAAGTGTTCTTTTGTTTGATAGCAGTTCAAAAACTGTTTACTGCTATAGCCCGGTAAACAAGGCATGAAAGATTATTCCAAGTCTGAGTATTAGAAAATGCTACTCTGATTTCCAAATCCATAGACCAATTGAAATGTAATTTATTTTTTAAATCCATTTTTTCCATGCTATATATATTTATTTTTATTAACGTTATTTCAGTTTGTGATATACTATTTGTGATATTAATGTAAAGAAGCTTTCAGAATGAAAGTTTAGTGAAAGTAAAAGCTTTTACATGCATTTCAGCCCAAGAGAGTGAACTAAATTCTCTTCCACTAGGCTAACTATAACTTAATCTTGTTGGGGGTTTTTTTTGGCAGTTTTCTGGATTACCTCTAGCTCTTTAATCTCATGAAATATTGTACTTACTAAACTGCTCACGTGTTCAGGAAAGCATTGGCTGAAAAAGAAATAGAGGTGATTTCTTACACAACTTAATTAATTTGAATGTAGGAATGTACACCCTCTACTGTAAAGGCAGTAATGAAGTCTGATTATTTAAGTACTTATAATTTTTAAATAGATTTTGTGCTCAAAACCAGAATGAATGGTGTAAAATAGGCAAAGGTACAATAACCAAGTTGTGACTTAGCTCTGTTTTAGAAATATGTTGTTAATGCTGCAATAGAATGACTCTTGACTGCTCATTACATCTTGTTCTTTTAATGACCTAAATTGCAGTTTACAGACAATGTAGCACTGATTATTTCTACAGTGATAGTAAAGAAATATTACAATACTTATGCTGAACTTCTATAAAGTATATTTCATACAAATATGGGTAAGTTTTGTTCAGCAATGGCCATTTTAAATAAAATTTCTTCCTTAACAATCTTTTTAGACAAGTCAAAATCCTCTTACTGTGACATCTATGAATTGTGTTTACTGACAGTAACACCTGTCTATATATATATATATATGTGTGTGTGTGTGTATGTATGTTCATATATATGCATTTGCTCAACACTATTTTATGTACTATTTTAAAGTCAAACTATGGCTAGAAGAAATGTGAAACAATTCAGCAGCTCTGAAGTATTATCTGTAAGATAATGTGTAAGATAATTTATAAAATGGAAAAAAGATCTTAGATAATGTTTAAGCTATTACTTCTTTTTTTCATGCTTAGTGTACTTCCATGACTGTATGTTTTTCTATTTCCTTGGTGTGGATGATGTTTTTCTATTTCCTTAGTGTGGGGTGATGTTTCCTTGGCGGATGTGTGAAAAATACCTGTGTGTTCCTTGGGCTCGTAGTGTTTCTGTTCTAGGTTGTACCCAGACCTGCTCTGTGTCTGTGGGAATCAGTTGAAATGTTTGGCATCTATTTGCCTGTCTCACTGAAAGAGGGATCCAAAGGTCCCTATGGACAAAGGAGCCTATGGTCACTTGCTCAAACTGAACAGACCTTAGATAAATTGCTTCACAGGATGTGGCACTGTGTTCATTTCTACTTTGGTGGGAAATGGGTCAAGTTTAGTGTAAATTTCTGCCTGGAGAGGATGGAGATGTCAGGATGTAGGAAAATGACAGATCCCATCCCGCAGTGTACTATTGCAGCACTGCAAATGCATGAGGAATGTAGAAGGGACTGAATGAGTCCTGTCTGTTTATACCTTGTCATCTTGAGTCTTATTGATATGACCATGAGTATGTTATCTTGAAGCTTGCAGATTTCAGTGAGCATGGACAGCTACATTTTTGTTTTGAATAGCTGTCGAGTTTACATCTCTGGTTCCAGAATACTTTTCTGATAGTTACAGTACTTGCTGTTAGTCAGTGTGACACTGAGCTCTGCCTGAGACCTCCCTGACTGAGATTTCAGACCACTGGAGCTGCCCAGAATGCAACTATACGTTGTTTCACGTCCTGTCCTTTGCTCCTTCCCATGTGGGCTTATAGCACTCATGATATCCTTTTTTTTTGGAGGACAAACCTAACTCCTGAATGATTTTCAGGGAACTAATCTGTTTACATTTGGCTTGGCTCCATCAATGACAAACAGTATTAGGTCTATTAAATTGTACTTTGGTATTTTAGAGCATTTGTGCATAAGTTTTACAAAATAGTGCTTGAAGGTTGTTTACACAATAAAAAAGGCAATTCTCCTAACTTAGCATATTACTTATTTCTCTAAGCATTTGGATTGCAGTCCAGGATAGATGTAATACATTCACAAAGGCATAGATCCAGGAAAAACTTTCCTTCAGCAGAGTAGCATAAATGAACAAAATGTTCCTGATTCTTTAATTGCTTTTCTTTCTATGACTTGCCATGTCACATAATAACGTTAAATACAACAAAAGTGCATCTGTCTGATCTTGTAACACTCATTCAAGCTTAACTCCCACATACTTCAATTTTAACCTTTTCTTTTTGATTGTGCTTCTCTTGCTAGAATAGTAGAGATGGAATACCTGTGACAGAGGTAGTACCAGAGAGGGTGGCATGTAAGAGAGGAAGAGCAGTAGTTTACCTGGACAAACATGGCCATGTCAAACTGCTTGTTTGATTCAGCCTGGGGAGTAGGCTGGGAGAAGAATGATCTTTGCAGAGGGTCAAAGCTCTGTGCTGGAATCTTCTGCCTTTGGAGCAAGGTAGCTTCCCAACACACATTTTTTTCTGACCACAACCACAAATATGCCAAGGTGCACTCATCTTTAAGAAACTATCACACTCTTACACATTTCCATGTTTTCAGCCTCTATAAAGAGCATTCTCGTGAGCATCTGATTTCTGTCTTGATCACATAGCCCTCTTGGAAACCAGAGATGCAAATAAGGACATATCTATGATACATATCATGAAGAACTGACTGTAAATGAACCAGATCAGGTATTGGAAACAGTGTGCCATCATCACATAGTAGCCATAACCATTGTCAACTTGTAAGCTTCAGGAAGCTCTTTGGGTTTCTCTACACTGCACCTCAAAATGCCATGACTCAGGAGGTGACATCTGTAGGCATTTGATGAACAGGAAGGGACCATGTGGCCATAAAATTCTTCTGGCTCCTTAGACCAAGTGTGAATGGTGGCCAACAAATGACCTTTGAAATTCAAGATCATAAAATAGTTGACAAAATAAGGCCTCTGTCATAAACAGTATGTCAAATTTGGTGCATTGTATATATGCTAAGTGATATATGTTTATTAATAATAATGAACAAGAGTAAAATTAATTCTTAATTCCCTGAAATTAAAAGATGGAATGAAATTCTTTTTAGGAACTTCAGCATAAAATGGGATTAGGTACTCAGTGGGAGATTTTTTTTTTTGCTTTTAAATGAATATGAGTAGTTTTTAAATCTGTTTAGTTATAATTTTCTAAAAGAATTACTAATTGTTGGTAGCTAAGTAAAAAATACTAAATACTGGTATGATTAAATATTTGCTAGATTAAAACCAGGGAAAAGAAGACAGGACTTGTCTCCTCCTGTGCCTAAAGCAGTCACTAAATTGCAGAGTCACAGTCACTTGTTCTTTATCTCTTCCCTCAAAAGTCTGAGCTTCTCTACACTTAAATGACTTCCATAGGGTAGATGGAGAATGCTCAGCTTCTCTATACTTAACTGGCTTCAATAGGGTAGATGGAGAATGCTGGAAGTCCTGGAATGACCTCAAGCTTGTTAGACAACAGTCATTCCTGGGAAATCTGCTTTGAAGTCTCCTTTTAAAATGGAGAATATTTGACCCATATCTTTTTTACTTTGAATTACCTCCCTAATCTCCAAATTACTAGAAGGGGGGAGTGAGGGTATGGTAAGTCTTGTATTGTCTTGGGTATGAAAGTGGGCTAAGTGTAAGTAAACGGAGTTCTGCCCCAGACCTCTGGCCTAGGAGTTAGACCAGTCACTGCCCACAGTGATCTTGCTTTAGTCATCAGCTCCAATTTGGGTTTTGTGCATGTCTATGCCTTGGTTTCCCCTCCTTTTAGGTAGGGTATTGATTTTGACACATACTGAGATAGCTGCAAATATGCATTCGTTATACACAGGATATCTCCTTAAAGCTGTAACACTGAAAACGCAAAAAATCAAAATGCAGGCTTGTTGGTATTATGTCATAGGTAACACATTCACTAGTTTTGATCTGGCTTTATCTACTAAACATGGATCATTTCTTACTAATTTTTTACTAATCCATCTCTTACAAAAAATCCCATGGCATTTATATAATCATAAAGAATCTGACACAATGTGATAGGGGGGTATGTATCTAGTAGAAACAAATCTACATTTACTTGTATGACAATGCAAATAAATTGTTTTACTGAGACTATCAGTGAAACTGTGAATCAGTCTATAAATATGTTTGGGGTTTTTTTGAGTGAAAGGCCTAATTTGCAGATGAGGTGCTGCATGCAGATGTGGCAGGTTAAGTAAAAGCAGTGCAAGAAATTACAAGTTTCCATCTATTTCAACAAATTTTTTTAGTTCTTAAAATCTAAACTTAAAAGTCAGGATTAATGTGTGGTGCTCAGTGTGAACTGTCGAATGACAAACTGTTCAGCACTGAATTCTACTTCTTCAAACAAGGCAGATCAGGTAGGTCAGTGTTTATTTTTTGTAATCCTACGCGGTCAGGGAAATCCTTCTCCTCATTCTTAGTACCTTGATTTCACAAATCTTGCATCATCTCCAGTGTGTTTTCTTTGGAAAGAGAAGGCTGTGAGAAAGGGATGATTGGTAAGGCTCTATTTGTTAGAGCCTATTTGTTATTACATGTCTTTCAGTATTTTGCAGAGGTTGGTGGTTAACACTGCAGGTAATCATCCTAAACTGTAGAAACTTTGTAAGCCATACTGGTAGTAAATTGTGACAATTCTCTTGCAAAGTATATTAGTTCTAAAGGTAATGGGGCATGCTTTTAAACTCCTGTACATATTTCCATTTTTCTTTTTCAATTATTTTCTTATTTAAATGAAAGAAATGGAAATTTCTTCCTTGTGTTATTCTCCAACACTGCATATTATATAGAAAATTATATAAATTCATTAGATCAAAATTCATTTTTCTTAGTTTTCAAACCCCTTCCAGTTTTACATAGCTTCTTATTTTTCTCTTTTGCTATTTTGTTTTTCATTAAGTTAATTGTACCTTTGCTTTTTTTCATGGTTATTCTTTATTAATCTTTTTTTCATTTTGCATTCTGTAATTCTTAAAAACTTGATGTGCTTTGGATAAGTTAAATAAGCAGTGACAAAAAAATAGCGCACACACACACACCAAATAGGAAAACTGGAAAGGAAATGAAAATAAATAGCAAAGCTGGAAATAATTTATTCTATTCCAGTAGATGGCAAAAAACTTGGATCGGGGACGAAGACTTAAAGGGGGAAAAAAGTGTATCATACTTTTTGTTTTCCAAAATGGAATTGATGAAAGAATTCCAAGGGGAATAATGTCAAATTTGCCGATTTGTTTGTTGGGTGGGTGTTACTTAAAAATTTAAGAACATTCAAATGTTGCTTTCTTTGATAAAAAATAAGACAATGTTATTTTCCAGTGGGTAAACTTTCAGACAGAATATGTCATTCGTTCCTTCTGGGGCTGATAGCTCTTTTGCTCCTGTGGATTACAATCATGATTTGGAAAAGTTTAGGAGCTGTTCTCTTTGCAGTGATCTCAGAAGCATCCCCAAACTGCCAAGCATCAAGTGGCAGTTCTGAGAGGTTACAAATGCCAATGCCAACAGTCTATTGATCATCAGCTGGGTCAGCTGGGCAAAAGGAATTTCCAGGCTTCATTTCATGAGAGGACACAGACTTAAGCTGCACCAAGAAAAATGTAGGTTGGATATTAGGAAAAAAAGTTTTTTATGGAAAGAGTGATAAAGTACTGGAATGGTCTGCCCAGGGAGGTGGTGGAGTCACCATCCCTGGATGTGTTTAAAAAAAGACTGGATGTGGCACTCAGTGCCATGGTTTATTTAAGGTGTTAGGGCATGGGTTGGACTTGATGATCTTGAAGGTCTCTTCCAGCCTTGTGATGCTGTGAATTCTGTATGTGATTTACATTGTTGTGCATGGCCCCCTGATTGTATGTAGATGATGCATTCTTCAGGACTAAAAATTAAATCTCCCTTAGTAAGAAAATATTCTCATCTATATCAAACTTTGAAATATTAGACTTTGTATGCTGTCTTATATGAAAGAAAGAAGCATCCTACAAGAAAACACACTTTAAAGTGTAGCTTATCTTGCTGAGTCTGTTGTGGAGAATCCAGTGAAGTTTTAAGTATCCCAGCAGCTCTTTCTACCTTTCCCAAGAACTATTAATTTTTTCTACCATGTTGTTAACTCTACATCCTTGCAGTAACAATATGATGGTGAAGAAGGGCAGTGCTAGGGTGAGGTTTTACAAGTGAAAGAGCAGCCCTGTGAAGTTCGTGTGGCCACTGAGGGATGTGCACTGTCAGATTGTGTACTTGGGGTATTGCTCTGCAGGTTGTCTTCACATGAAAGATTCAGGTCAATATCCTTGAGCAAAAAGTTTGTAGTGAAAAGGCAGTTTTGTTTTTTTTTTTTAAATGCACATATTTATGTTTTAGAGTAGCAGATGTTCTCATTAATATTTTTGATTTTGTTGTTATTGTTAATAGCCTTGTTATCCTATTTCTAATTCTCTAACAGAATGGTAAGAAATTGAAAGTGGATTAAATTAAAACTACATCTTTCAGAGAAAAGAATTCTCTCAGAAACAGAGGAAGTCACATTAATTTGTTTAACCCCTGACCTTGCCTTGGTAACTGGATGAAAGAATTTGAATTAAAGTCTCCCCACAGGGTATTCTCTACTTTAGAGTTTCTCTATCTTATAAATTATACCAAATGTATTTAATACTTTCAAAGCATGCAGTTGCTTTCTAGTTTTACCTGTGCATGTGTGTGTATCTGATTTACAACATAGTTCAAGCCGGAAGAGCATAATTAGAAAAGGTCAGTGTGCCTGAAAAATAGGCATGCTGGAATAATAAAAGTACAGTTTCCAGTGTTCTAGGGGAAAGAGTTCATCATTCAAAGCAATTCAGACAATATTTAATATGTTCTGTCTCTAGTATGCATACATACATGCGCATGGTATCATTCAGTGGTATCACCCATTTTGAAACCATTCTTCAGAGTTTCCCATATGTATGGTTTGACAGCTTGTTTTCTTCAAAGTAGCACAAAGTCTCCATGCAGAAAATAGCACCTAATTGTCCTGCCCCATGTAGCTCCCCAGATACACATGTATGTATTTATCGCTATGCACTTTATATATATATAGATATATATATAAGTAAAATCTCATATGTATATGTTTTTATACAGTCAATAATATATCACAGCTAGGTATATGGTTGCTGTGGTACAAATCTCTAAAATAATAAACAATAAATGATTAATAAACTTAATTTTCATAAAAGAAGTCTGTCAAATCAGATTTCAAACTGCCTAATTATTTAGGGGTAGAGAATTTTACAGCCACAATTCTCAATGAGTAGTGATCATTTTAAAAACCTATTGCTGTGTATGTGCTTCAAATATACACTGCAGAATTGCACTGAAGTAAAAACTGAGTTATTTCTACGTTACTCCTGGTTTGTCGTATTAAAAACCATGGTGTATTCTTCCCTGGGTGCACACATGTAGCTCCCATTACCATTACAGCAAGTATCACACAAGCACCAAGGAGATAGGAGAGTTCCCCAAGGCCTTTATGTTATCCTTCATGCATTAAATCATGTGGAGTGAAACAGAGTAATCTGAAAATATGAATGCTTTTGATCTAGGGCTATTGAATTGTGTTATCCATGCTGCAGTAATTTCAGAGGACGGCGGCATCAGCAGCAGAGCTGATCTAGACAAAGCCTCCCTCTCAAAAGCATACAGATATTTTTCTAGCCTTCTTGAGGGCAGTGAGGGACAATAGAATGCTCTGCTCTTGTAGATATAATTGGTAAGTTGCAGAAAAACTGGAAACAATGCCTTTTATCTATGCATAGATAAAAGGTATTGATGACTGAGGTCTCCAAATAGGTCATGAAAAATAAAATTATTAGTCTTCTTCAACCTTAAAGCTGGTGGAAGAATGAAATTGTCAGTCTGAATAAAGAATTATGTCTCTATAATATTAAAAGTTTTAAGTAATTGCGGTGGGGGAAAAGGGGGAATCTACTAAAGCAATGTAATTTACAGAAACAGCCTTTTCTAATAATGACTTATTATGTCAGAGAGTTTTGACAAAAATTTTAGGTTGCTTTTTGACCAAAACTAAGACAAAAATGTAGCAAAATCTTTTGGCCAGTAGCTAAACTAGCTCTAAATCTTCTACTGTTAGCATGCAGTTTCTATCCTCCGAGATGAGTCAAACTATTCTTCCACAAGTTCTTTGAAGAAAATGTAAAGAAAACTAAAAATTCTAGTGAAAATCTTTCTTAGGAGACAAAGAATTTCTTTGAATTTTTAAAGAGGCATTTGTATAAGTATTGCAAATACCTTTATGGAAGACATGCTTAGAACTTTCCTAGCCTATTCTGAATGAAATTAACAGCCTCATGGGTAATTTAGTTCTATTAATATATGATCTCCATTGCCATGCCTTTATGTGTTTAAAGTTCATATGTCTTCATGGTTGTGATCATGAACTCTTATGCAGTAACCATAAGAGTCTCAGCAAATATTTGTTCACTTATTGCTGGTTGTTGTCCTTTTTACCTGTAATAAAACTAAATAAACAGCTACAGACATTGTATGCTTATCTCATTGGTAGGTTGATGAATCAGAGTGAATAATTATTTGGAAAACAGGCTGCTTCAGAACAAAGAAAACCACCCAGCTTGTGTCATCATAGAAAGTTTAAATATATTAGAAGAATATTGGCTAGGAAGGCCAGACTGATCCAAATTAGTAGGATGTTAACATTTATTTGTAATGTAAAGAGACATAGTAAAAGGTCATGGAAAAATTTCATTACTGTAAGTCTGCCAAAGGTTTAGCTTCTCCCTGATACGGGACAAACTGTTCTGTAAAAAGTGCATTTACAAATCTCATTTTTATAGGCTTTGTCTCATTACTCTCTGAATTCAGTGGGAAATGTCCTGATGGCATTAGTGGCATACAATTACTGTCCTGCAAGGTATGCTGATCTCTTGCACCTTTGGGATTTTATTTAGCAATTCACCACTCCACTGATGTTTGAGGAGATTGTACCCACATTAGTTTAGTTGGTTTTGTGTTACTCATTGTTGATTAAAGATCACTTCTTTCTAGTCCTTTTCTATCATCGCCTTCCCATGTTACATTTCATCTTATGGGGATTTTGCTGCCTCATTTCATTCCTCTTTTCTACTCATTTCATAGGGCATGGGGGAGGGGAAAGGGAATAGTGGATATTTCTAGTAGTATTTCTCCTTGACTTTAGATTTATTCATATGACTCATTTATTCTGCTTCCCTAAGGATTAATACTAAATTTCTACATCTTCCACTTTACCACAGAGATTAACAGCTGAGAGTAAATGAGTGGAGGTAGTCAGTCATCCTCCTTTTCCAAAAGTCATTAATTGTATCCCTTCTTTCTTCTGTCCAGAAGACCTTTTCTGAGGAAGCTTACTTCTTCCTTTGCTGACATCACAGGTGGACATATTTGAGAAATCCAGTCTTCAGTCTTCCCCATTTACCCCTGTGAAAAAAGCTTCCATTATCATTCCAAATTGTGTCATGATTGGACTGTCTGTTGTTTTCATCAAGCATTGTGTGTCAGACTATTGAAAAGTGTAGTCCTGCACTCACCACTGTGTTCTCTTTATACTTCGTAAAAATTTTGTAAGATCCTGTCAGATGAATTACTTTAGTGCTTCCATGTATGTATATATCCTAAAGCTATGTGAAGGCAGACAGTCAAGGATATCACATGAAGAATCATCTTCAAGCAGGGTTTTTCTCTACTCTTCTTCCTACTCAGCTCTTCAGTAAGCTAGGGAAAATATTTCTCCAAAATGGTTTAATTTTTTATGATGCTTTAGAAAGGTGCAATTGTTATATTAACTGCTAGGAGAAGAAAGCCCAACTGGGCACTTAACACTATTATTTGAACCTATTTTAGCAGGAAAAAATCGTCTTTAAAATTTGTCTTAAAATTTGTCTTTAAAAGTTGTCTTAGCCTCCCAGCACAAGCTGAGTTGTTCTCACTCGTTACTGAATTTATCATGATGGCACAGAAGTGGAAGTGAAAAGGGTAAATAAACCTTGAATCTTCTCTTCCATTAATAGTTAATTGTTAACTGAATAATGTCTTACTTAGAAGACATTACATATAGAGGACAGACATCTTCTTTATTGCATGTGCTGGATATTATTGGAGAAAAAGGAAAAAATCCTGGGAAAAAATGTGCCAATAAATGTGGTCCTCTGGGAAATAAAACCTTCTGAATTTTTTCTTCTTACTGTAAAACACTAAAGATGGCCATAAGAATCTGATAAAGGGTACATCTAGGAAATTAATCAATTATAGTATTTCCTTAAAAGAAAAAAGGAGCTCAGATGTTTTTAAAGGGTTTTTGGTTTTGTATTGGTTGTGTTAATGAAGTTCATTCTCTATAGATGATATAATGCCACATGCAAATGCTTCCTGCATTAGTGAATGAATTCTCTTTTCTCTTGTGACAGAGCAAGTCTCTGGTGAGAAACCTATGAGATATAGGTCAGTATCTCCCATCTGACTGGTGCAATCCTCCCACCAACCTTCAGACAATGTGGGTGGTAATAAGAAGGGCACAGGTATTATCAGAGAATAAATGAATAAATGAAATGAGCTCTACTTGTTAGCAAATTATCAGTTATTTTAGTCTTGCAAACCTGATAAATAAATAATAGGAACATCTCTGATGATACTGTATAAAATGGAAAGTGAAGAAGTCATCAGCTTTTCTGCTTTGGCACATAGTTCATGCTGTGCCTGAGGGTGTTGTTCGACAGAAAGAAAGAAAAAATCCTTTAAGGGCAGATGTCCATTTCCTGACTTGCTTGTGGCCTTCTGGCTCTTCCAGAGCTGACAGCTTCAAAAATCAGAGGATTATACAAATGAACTAGTCTGAACTTGTCTGGAAGTTGCTGGTTAAGCTGCTGTCAGTAGTGGGAAGGGTGATCCCATGCAGAAGAAAACATCAGGCACTCAGCTGTAATTATATCATGTTTGAGATGATTATGATGAGCAAAAAAAGACATGTTGATGAGAAACAGAGATTCTGATTACCCTTCACAACATCTTCCAGCTCTGAGGCAGTAGCCTTGAACTGCCTGTCCTTCAACATCTTATTTGATTTATATTATAACCATTTCTAAACCTGGTTTCTTCTGAGATTATAAGGGATTTAAGCCTTTCCAAGAACTTTCCAAATTTGCAGAAGTCAAGAGTTGTAAGGAAACATTTTTAAGACAAGGAAATTTTATCAGTGATCCTTTCCTAGAGTGTAAAGATTATTTCTATGTGAATACTTTATTTTCTAGGGTTCTTTATTAAATAATATGGACAAACATTCTAACACACATTTCCATTTCTAGCAAAGAATGGTTACTTCACCAAACTATGAAGAACTGTGATGAGATGCTGCATAGGGATACTATTAGATTATTAGAGTGCCTCTCTGCCTATTCAGTAAGGATTGATCTGTTACCTCATACTCTTCTTAGTGTTGACATTACTGGCTGCAACCCAACTGTCAGAGTGTATTTCAATTAGCCTTGATTCCCTTACCAAAAAAGGACTGCAAAATTGGCACAGAGGTGCTTTTGTCTCCCTGTTTCAAGGAAAAAATACAATTAAGCAGCAGATGGGAGAGGGAATGCACAGGGCAAAGATGTCATTAAAATATTAGATAAATCTAATCTAAGAGTAGGGATCTCTACTAGGAAGAGTAGGGATCATCATAGCTGGAGATAAGGAGAGGAAATAGTTAAATTTCTCTCTGACATGAATGGGGTTTTATGGTTCATAAGACAACCTCAAAAATTTAAAACACCCTGATTTATGCAGAAAATCAGTGCTATGATACACTCTGGTTTATTGGAAACTTTTTTTGCCAGTGAGTAGCTGGCAATAATAGTATGCTTATTTAATTGTCATTGTTAGAAGAATTTTTATATTATCCTTCGTAAATACAAAAATTTTAAAAGATACGTGAAGGATGCATGGAAAGCTTTTTTTTTTTTTCTGACACATTTCAATAGTTAATTAGTTGGAATAGTTTACTGCTTTATGCTAGAAAGGGCTTAAAAAATCTCCTATTCTATTATTTGCCAGTGGTAAGTAAGAGCTATATTACTGTCCCTGCTCATTTTCCAGTCTTGTGTTTTCCTATTGAGGACAATAGGTAGAACCATTTTTTATGAACTGCCACTACCATCTAGTGTCACGACAAATGCTAAAGAGGATTTTTTGTGTGCATACCGAATTAATATTCCTGGCTACTTCAGCATAATTGCTGCAGCAGTAGACATAGCCTTTCAGTGAAGTATTTGTTGTTACAGATTTCTGATTTTGTGACAGGAAATAGGAAATAACCAAAATAGTTTCAGGGCAGATCTTCTGGTTTGCAACTACACCATATGCCCACCACGCACAATATGTCTGATCATTCCAAAAAACAAAGTGTAGATGGTAAAATATGATGAATGAATTACGTGTCTGTATAGCACCATTGACTGCAGAGACATTGCACTTGCAGCAAAACAAGCCCAGTGGCCTAACAGGTACATCTATTTTCAGACACCTATTTGTACTTGTTTATCATTTCAGTATGCTTCACTGTTATATCAATGCAGTTGAGGGGTTCTTTTCTGCTCCTAGACAGCTTCCAACTGATTCTGAAACTAATTGAAAAACCACTCCTCTGTTTTTTCCTCTCAGTTTATGAAGAAATTGAGCTCATCTAGTATATAACTCTTTCATAATAGCATCCTCTGTGGGGTTTTAATTGAATCTAGCAAGATGTTCTGAGTTTCTGCTTGCTGTCTTATAAGTAAAACTGTCCTTTTATTCTCAGGGACACTGCTTTTATTAAGTCACTCTTAAGGGTATTAGAGAAAAGCCTCTGCTCATTCCTCTAAAATCTATATTTAGATACTATTTTTACGTTATATGTATCACCCCTGCACAGATTCTGCCCCATTAGGCTACATGAGGACATGGAGCATAACATCATCCACCAACAGCTTTATTCCAACTTACTCCTTAGCTCATGAACCAATACACTTCAGGAGGCCTACGCAAAAGTGATTTCAATTCTAAATTAGAGCTGTCACTAAACAACCCCACACATTGCCCACGAAGTAGCCCACAGAAGTGGCAGCTTGAGACAGGCACTTGCAGCTGAAAAAGAAGGGATATCTAAAGTTATGGGATAAGACCGGAGAGGAAATGCACAGTGAAGAACGTTGAAATAAATAAGCCAGTTACTCAGGGACCCATGTTTGAGCTTACCATACTTGACAAATCTTTCACATTTTCCTTTAGAACACTCTGATCTTCATTTTAATGCCTTTTATTAAATCAACACTGATAGATTTAATTATGGAGCTGTCCAGAATGAAGGAAGAAAGTGTTTTGCACACTGACCTAGAACTAGCATTTGGAGTCTAGATGAGGCAGAGGAACCATGTGGGGTGCTGAGATGGTCTGTGCTGACTGGAGAAAAGAGAATTTCCCAGTGCAAATCAGCAAGCTCTGATCAATGGTTCCATGTCCATTTTCATTATCCAACATCAGGCCAAATGATCTGAGCAGATTTAATAAGTCGTGGAGGAAAGGATGGTTTGGGGTTTTTTTTTCAATCTCATCTTTCAAGCTCAGTGTAGCCAAAGTGGCAGATAATGTGTGGAAAGCCAGTGGCAAGGCTAGATTCTGCATCACATTATGAAAGCAAGCAGACAGCTCTGGAACTCTACCCTCAGATTTTTTAAGATTCATTTTTCTTCAGTAAGGATAAAATGATCATCACAACATCATCTCTGTTGTTTTCATTTGACATTTCTTTCTGTTTAAGTGATTCTCATTTTTTATATGAAGTTTAAGAATGTTGTGTAGACTTGTCTCAGAGTTTATGGAACAGCTAGAGAGAAGAATGAGCTTTGGCATCTAAAATACATGCAGAAACATGGGCATGTTGATTTTGAGGTATTAGCAAGAAAGTAAAATTTTAGCAGTACTTAATGATATTGATAATGACTATTCAGTTGTAGAAAAGATAAATGTAGCAGTTAATGTTTCCCAAAGAAATAGTAGCGTTTGCAAGACTCAGGAAGACAACTGTGAAAGATTTGAAGTTCATTCATGTTTGAGGGGGATTGTTTTTAACCTTGTAAGTCCAAAAAGTATATTTTTAAAAACAAAGTCAAAAGGGATGAAATAATTGCAGGAAGTGGTTTTAATGAACTGACAGTTTAGGAAACCTTGTTTTTTTTAGCACAGGTACTGTTTTAAGAGACTGTTCTTCAATATCACCAGAATTTCCCAGGTTAATAATTTAAATGAGCCAGGCAATTAAAGAAAATAGATGAAAGTAGCATGCAAATGTAAAGGGACATTTCTTGCTGAGATAATAATGTAGGAGCTAAGTAACAACAGCGAAGTCAATATATTCTAGATTAAGGTCTTATTCAGAGACCTTTTATAATTCACCTGAAGGGAGTATTCAAGTTAGCAGCACCATCTTGAAATGAAGTAAAAATTTTGTAGCAAAAGCTAGTTTTTTAAATGCAGATCTTTCCTTTTTTTTTTCTTTCGTTCAAGTTCAATCCTTCTAATATTAATTAAACTGATTTGTGTTCTAGAATGGAATATTTAAGTTAGTGACTGTTTTTCTGGGTTTCTGCTTTGGATGTTTACATTGCCTTACCTTGACAATTTTTTACCCAATCTGAGCTAATTGGCAATTTGCTAGAATAGCTTCTGCAGCATTCAGGCATGGTAGTGTCCTAACCACTAGGCTAGACTGTGTTTCTCTACCTTTTACTGACTGAAAGTGCTTTATATAAAATGTGTTTCTGAAGTGTTTCTGAGAGAGAAATCAGATTTCCTTTGCTAAGAGTGCCAAGTGACCCTGTGGGGGTCCCTTCCTCCTGCAGGCCTGGAGAGGGCAATTAGTTCCTCCAGCCATGAGGGTGGCAGAGTGGCAGACCTTACATCCTGTAATTCCCATGGAGACTTCTGACTGCCATGCTCTTTCTGCAGAGGTGGAAACATTGACCAAATCTACTTTTTCATTGTCTTTATTTTTTTTCTGTATGTGCCCAAATGTGAAATGCCAAGGGAAAAATGTCAGTTGGTAGCAATTTTTTTTTTTTGAGCTTCATTTAATTTCAATGGGAAGTCAAAATTTCTAGCTTTGCTTCATTTATGCAATTTGTCAGAGAGATGAAAGCACTGAGTATTTCTGCAGCCCTACAGTCAGTAAGGGCTGGAAAATAAATACTGACTTCCAAAATGTACATCTCTTCCACCTGAGCAGGAAGGATAACTGCTGTCATGGTATCAGTAACAGCAGGCATCCATTATTTGGTGGCAGAAAGCAAACTGGGGGGATGTGGCAAACAGTTTGTCATTTGTTACTTGTAATGTGTCAGAAAAGAGGGCAGCTCATATGCCTGCTGAGCTCTGTTTTGCAGAAATTAAACATCCTGCCTTTATTGCAGGTCATTATTCACCATGACCATTAGAAAAAGAGAAAGGTTCACTGGAAAACTAGAGGGTGGGTTTGTGACAACGGAGGTGAGAGAACGTGTACTTTGAATTTCCTGCCTTCATTACTTGGTCTGTTTCTCCCCCTGATAACTGAATTTCTGTGTAAAATGGCAGAATTTTGTATAATTAATGCTGTGTATAGTTTGTGAATCAGTTTGTAATGTACTTAAACATCCTTTAAGATGAAAGGTACTCACCATTATCTCTGTGAATCACAGGCTTCTGTCACAGTGAGGCAGAAACTTTTTGCCATAAATCACTTTCCTCCCACACCTTGCAGTTTTAGAAAAACAGGGCATCTCAGGAGTTCTATTTAATTTTTGTATCATAAAATCAAAACTTTATATCTCTCACTATTAACCTCTCACTATTTTAATAATTTTCTTTGTCTTTCTTTTCCTCGCCCCGCATCTGTCATGTTAATTTAAATGGTGGAAAGTCTGTACCACTGCTAAAAAAAGAATGTTTCAGCTCTTCTCCCTGCTCATATTTTATGATTTGATCAACTAATTTCTGAAGATTGTCTCTCTCAAACCTTGTGTTTTTCCCACCAAGATACTGACAGAAGGAAAAAAACCCATTTGTTATGGAGATTAATTTATTAGTATATGTTCCATATACCTCATACAGAGAGACAGCTGAGCAGTAGGAGTTAAGTGATAATAAGTCCATAACAAAGATACATGCTAATGATGGAGTGCTGTTATCAAACACCATTAAACCAAAAAAATTTTTTCACATTACTTCAGCTTATGTAGAGGAGGATAAAACACATCTTATCCAGTCCATGTTATGATTTTTACAAAGATGTTGCTATAGTTGTGAATATGTTTCTATACATTTAAGGTGCAAGTGATTTCCCACAGCAATCAGCATTACCCTAATAAATTCCTGTTGCAAAGGCTCTATGTACCATGCCAAGCAAAGTACTCTGCAGCCCTCAGCCTGAGTGAATGAAGTAATTTAATGGTCTTATATTTTATTTTATGTCATTTAAACTTTATTTATTCAGTACTGAATGGCTGACAAAACTTATCAGGCCCCGATGCTGCAAAGACACTGTGTTGTAGTGGACAAAATGTAGTTGTCACCTTTATCTCTGAAATAGCTTGCAGTTATGTGAATGACTAAATTGTACATAAAATATTTGTACATAAAATATGAATGACTAAATTGTACATAAAATTATTGTATCCTTTTCTGAGGACTTTGAACATGCAAAGTTAGTGCATGGGTAATTTTTAAATTATTCTAAAGATACAGAAATGTTATTTTGAAAGATGCCTCTTATGTCATTAAAGGCTGTAAAGGATGTGGAGGGTGAGGATAGACAACATCAGACACTACAGCTCTGTTATCATCTCCCAGCCAAGATTTTCCACTCCATTGTGCCATTTGTTAATCTTGCAATGGCTGCTAATTAAATTCTAACAATGTGGTATTGGACTTATCAGTTGAATGACTAAAGTGACTGTTTTTTTGGATATCATCTTGTCATATGTTTGAATTACCCTATTCTTAACATGATTTGGGGTTGGAGGTATTTTTGGTTTTCTATGTGTGAAATGGTTTGGATGCATTTCACATACAGAAAAATAACAGCTGGTGAGGGGGCAAGGAAGAGTAAGATGAAGCTAGCAAAATAAAGGGATAGCTTGTATCATATGTGGAGAATTCTTGTCTTCAAACCACATCCTGTGTGACTCTTCATCCTTTGTCTAAAAGTTCTGTGTGCCTAAATCTATCCTTTCCAGAAGGAAAAAATACATTTGTGTTCTGCCTTGCAATGATAGTAACTCTGCTGCAACAAAGCAGACTTAGTGTAATGATTCAATTAGAACAAGCATCAGCATAGGCAATTGTCTTTAGCATCCTGGGTCTAGGTTCAATTTCATATTTCATGAACTATAAAGGGAAGGGACTTGGTCAGAAAGAATCGAGCAGGAAAACTCTGAAACCATGTACTTGCATGGCACCTTTATGCTCCTGCCATAAAGAAACACTAGGCAGGTGAGAAGGCACCCAGAAACAGTGGGTAAAGTTTAAATCATATTTAGACTCAAAAACTTACCCAAAACTGACAGCTTCTGCCATAGTGCTTTGATCTCTAGCAAGTTCTATGGAGTGAAAAAAGGGGCTTTTTTTAATACCTTTACTTAAGGAGGTAGCCTTCCTGCATCTTCCATATGCTCTCCTGCTATTCCTAATGAATGAAGCAAGGTTTAGGGTTGAAGCCTGCACTACAGAAGCTGCTGGGGGTGCTGCTATTGAGGTCAACATCTGCAAACTCACATAATTTGCATATTGCTTCCCTGTCCTGTCACTGGGCAGCGCTGAGAGGAGCCTGGAGCTGTCTTTCTTCTCTACTCCCTCCCATCAGATATTTATGCACCTGTACCTTCTCTTCTCCAGTCTAAGCAATCCCACATCAAGTTCCAGCAACTGCTTGGGAGCCATTGTCTCCACAGTGGTGATGTTTTGGTGCTTGTGTGAGCAGCAGTGGGTCCCTGATCACAGGTCTCCATCTATTTGAAGTTCATTGGGAATGCCAATCCCTGTCACTCACCATCACAGTCTTCTCAGTTCAGCAGAAGCCTAGAGCTTTTGCCCAAATCAAACCTCTGCCACTTCCAAAGGCATCTGCACTTCTTCCCCTGGTCTGGCTTATTTCAGGCTCAACAGAAACGCGGAGCAATTGCTGATTTACAGTGTCTAGCCTCTAGGGTGTAAGGGCAAGAGCTAACCTGAGGATCCTAGCTGTTCATCTTGATGACATAGAAGGCCGTATAGCCCTAGGCATAGACCTGGTTCCCAGGCTTCCCACATTATATAACCATAGGATTGAAAGTACAGCTTTTCCTGGCACAGATACTCGCTTCAGTATTCAGGGTATGCACGTATGGACTATGCCTTACAGCTCTGGGTCAAGAACTGAGATGTGCTCATTACCTGCAGGTGGGTGAAACAGGATCCAAAGTATAACAGACATTGAAACCCTGAGTAGCCACTGTGCACTTCAGCCTCTTCGGTGTACATCTATGTAGAGTAGCAAATGGTACCTGATACTCCAGGGCTGAACTCACTTCTTAGCACACTCTGCATCTTTACATTGTTCTCTAGGAAAACATGTTCTGAGACTTCTGCAGAGCAGAACGATTTTTATGATATCATTGTATCCTGGGTCCACTGATACTAGACAGAAGTAGGAATAATCATGTAATGTAAGGAACTATTAAGCTTATCTAGCAGAGACACAGCATTAAAAATGTTTTGGTTACATTATTTTTATATTTTGAAATCATTTATCCTTGGCATGTAATTTAGAAAATAGGGTCTAATGGCTGTTGGTAATTGCCTGTATGTTCTGAGATCAGTATGTGTGGTGTTCAAAATTGATGTTACTAATTAAATAACAGAAACAGGAACCAAGAGTTAATTGCAGTCTGTGCAGGTTGCCCCTCAGGTGTTTTGTGTCACTGGGTAAGTCTCAGCTCATTAGTAGAAACAAAGTCAATAAGTGTTTACAGAACTGGAAGCAGCTGGAGAATTACAAAATCATTACATCCCATAGAAGCTGTGTGCTGTGAATGTGTGCAGTCATGGTCATGGTCCTGCTCCTGATCACCACCATGAGCAAGACATTAATGAATTGAAAAGTGGTAGAAAATGACAGCATGCATGTAATTCTTTCTGTTGATTACCAAGATAAAAGATACAATAAATGAATTTTATCACCTCCCTGATGTGGCTGTACATCATTCAGTCAGTTCAGAGGTTAAATAGGGATCGTATTCACATAACCCCTCCATGTTTTCCTGGAAGTATCTGTCTGTTTGTTTATTGGATATGAACCTTATGAACCCTGACTCACTTCATGAATCACTCCTTTTAAAAATACGTTTATTTGAAGGTTAACTACATATGTTGTCCCAAAATTTTTATTATCATGAGCTTAGTCATATAAGTACATGCTGTTCAGGTGAACTTCACCAATTACCCCATGTGTCTGACCTACCTAATTACCCCCTGATCCCTGATGATTCTGAGTTATCTCCAAGCTTCTGCATTATCATCACATTTCTGTATGACTTTATGTGACTCAATTGACCTCTAATAAGCATGTTGACTGGCACAAAATTGCTACAAACAGTTTTCTGAAAGAGATCATCTGTTCCAGCATATTTGCAGGTTTACCCTTCTATTTGGTCTTCCAACATCCAGTATGATTACTTCTGGAATAGAATACATACATCAAATTACTATCACCCATAATTTCTTATCCCTCAAATAATACCTAGAATCTCCTTCTTTCTTTTCTCTGTAAGTATGAAAATTTTGCCATCTCAATATGTATCCCTGTTTGATATTTAAACAGAAATACCTTACATATACTTAAGTCTGTTGGCCCTAGATACTCATTGATAGTTTTTCTTCCTTTAGGCATTGCCAACCATTCAACCATTCATGTAGCCTTCTTTTTTTATGTAGACTTTACAGGACATCATGTAGACTTTGCAGTATTTACATGGTTATCTAAAGCAATAAGAATTATCCTTCTTCACAGCAGCAGCATAATTTCTATTATTCTGTTTCTAGTCTTTTCACAGACTTCACAGTCTTCTGCACGAGGAAGCACTTTGGGTTTTCATGAATGGGGAATGTCTAGATGTCAGCACTCTCTGGATTTGAAAGAAGGGCAACAGGCTTCCTGGAGGGCCAGACTGTATTTGTAGCTCACAAAGTATTTCTCTGTTTCTCCTAAAGGTTTTTTTTTTTTCTTTTATTTGTGGCCATACTCAGCAGAACCTCTTACAAGGTGGAGCTGTCCTGGGCAGACTGCCTTTTCCTGATCTGCAGAATATGTAAGACAAGAGCCTTAGGCTGGGATAGCACTGCCACTGCCATGGTCACTGTTGTCAGAGTTCCAAGCAGCCTGCAAATGGGTTTGCACTGCAGATAGGTGTGCAGCCCCAGCTTCAGGTCATATTCATCATAAGGCTCTTTAGGAAACACTGATTTACACCCTTTTTATGCAAGAAAACTCATGTCCAAAAAAACCTAAATTAAAGACACTACAGAAATACAATATCACTGTGAAATTATGCCTTTCATCAAGTTTACCTAATGGAATTTGAATGTTTGAGTGTAAAATTCCCATGTGGGATGCAAACTGATTGATAACATTAAGTCTGTATTCCCAATTCTCTTTCTGCTTTTCCAAGTTTCTAAGGCTGTCTGTTATTGCTTGTTAGTAACAGCTCTCATCACATACCTTTACTTCATCTTTGGACCAAGAATGGCACTGCAGCTTCTCTTTACTACCAGATGTAATACTTCTTCAGTCTAAACAGCTACATCCCCTACTAACAATTAAAGCTCTACTTGTGTTCAATTGTACTTGAAGTTTGAATACACAGGTGTGCTTAAATATCTTAAGGATATGACCTTAAAAGTCTTATATATCCAAAGATTCATCTTCCTTAAAGACATAAACTGTCAGCTAGCAGCTTCTTTCTTGCATGAAAGATTTGTGAAAAATGTCTTTAAATAACAAAAATTGTCGGTTTATCTATGTAGCTGTCAATTTTACTTTCTTTTACTAAACCATCTTAAAAATATTAAAATTAAAACGTTTGAGTTACTGAATGAAGATTTGGCATTTTTACTTACATAAATGGAAGAATGGTTGTTCAAGTTAAAAGTTAAATGTATTTGGACTCTGACACAGAATGGGAAGATATTATTATTTATTCCTTGAGTTTGGAAAAATATTTTTGAAATTGTATTTTTTCTCATTTGTGAGCTGGTCTATGATCTATATAATCTCTATATGAATTGCTAGTGCAGAAGACAGAGAAAAAACAAAATACAGAATTTAAATGAAATTTAAAAACTTCACAGTTAGATGCAAAGTTAGAGCTTAGAATCTCTAATTACAGTCTAATTTTAAAAGACTCATGAATCATAAATATGTTTTCATTTTATATTCAGTAAAGAAAAAACACCATTCAACTGACATGATGAAGTTCCCATCTCATTCAGGTTATGCAAATAATTTAAATGCTTGTCTTGTGTTTTGTATATTAGCTATATAATATACTATTATGTCAATTAACTGTAAAAGTAGTTCTTAATAAAACAGAAGAATCTTTATACAATACATGCTGCAGACAGAAAGTAACACACATGGCTAAGTACAAAATAACAGCTTTGGAGTTCCCAACACAGGAAGGACACCAATCTGTTGGAGTGAGTCTAGCATAGAGAGCCACCAAATTGATCAGAGGGATGGAGCACCTCTCCTATGAGGGAAGGCTGGGAGAATTGGGATTGTTCAGCCTGGAAAAGAAAAGATTTTGGGGTGACCTTCCAGTACCTGAAGGGAGCCCACAAAAAGGATGGAGAGAAACTTTTTTTACAAGGCCATGTAGTGAAAGGATAAGGGGCAATGGCTTCAAGCTGAAAGAGAGGAGCTTTAAATTAGATACCAAAATAAAAACTCTTTTCTGTGTGGCACAGGAACAGGTTGCCCAGGAACAGGTTGCAAATGTTCAAGGAGAGGTTGGATGAGACTCTGAGCAACCTAGGGGAAAGTGTCCCTGCCTATGGAAAGGGGTTGATTCTGTATAAATTGATTCTGTGATCCCTTCCAACTCAAGCTATTCTATGACTCGATTAACTCAGGAGGTATTACATAAAAAGAATTTAGTTAACCCAAACTTTGTTAGGGTTAGAACACTAAGATTTTCTGACATAAAATATAAGAATATCTCCAAAAACCCAGAAAAAGAGATAGTGAGGCATGTTGGCCAGAATTCAGTGTTGGGTGCCCAAATCTACTTACAGCATTGACATGACATACTTTTTCATGTTTCTAAGATAGGCAGCACTAGCCTTAGGGTACTTTTGGTTATTCAGACCTAATGAATATTTGTAGTCCCCTGTTAGTAGAACCATGAAAGTAACTACATGTCCACATGAAAAGAACAACAAATGTAAACTGAGAATTACTGTTTTTTGCTAAAGTTTTCCTTGTTCCTGTATTCTTGCTCTCTCTGTACCCAGCATGACATGAACTTTCATGGTGTTGTTGAAATTGTTTAGAAAAAATAGGAGCAGCTCTGCCTTTAACAGATGAGACAGCAGCATCCTGGACCATGTTGTACCTGCCTGACATAGAAGACCCAACCCAAGAAATAAGATCACCATATGGATGACCAAAAGATGATTCTACAATTAATAACAATTCTGATTCTGTCTATTAGAAACCCATGTTGTTGGTTATGTCAGTGTAGCAGCTGTCCAAAATACCTCTGAAGAAATACATTCCAAGGAATTCAGCATGAGTTTCATCAGTCCTCGTGAGGCTAAGTGAGCTCTTGCTGAACACAGGTCCTACTCTTTCCCCTCCACACATTTAATCAGGCAATTTCTGTAAGTTTTTCTGGGAATTTTATATTTAATGGGGGAAAGATTGTAGAAATGAGAAGCTGAATAGCCATTTAGTTAATCTTTGGTTTCTTTGTTCATCCCAATGAATGAACAAAGTGGAGTTACGGAGTTAATTCCTTTGATGGTCCATTATTTTTGTTCAACATTGTTTTGGGTAGTGAAATGAACATTCCTCCACTACTACAGACACAATATAGTGATGAAGCTGTTAAGGCAGGTTTGCTTGTTTTAGTTGTAACTCAAAGAAAAGGCAAAAGAGGGATTAGTTGGCAGGCTGAGGATGAGCCCTGCCAACCTTAATGGCGTTGGTAATCCAAAACTCCATTTGTAGTAAGCTATCCCATTTTTCATTGAGGTAACATGATACCCCGCTGCTTTGTAGTGTAATGGTGGTTTCTGGATATAGGGCAATTTGCTGTATGCGAAGCCATGATAGTAAAATTATGGAAGAGATAGGGCTGAGCCCATTGCTGTACATACACCTCTGGTGCTCTGTCTTGCCATCCTGTTGGGTGGTGAAGTGGGACTGCACCCTCATATTGAGTTGTATGATAAGGGCTCTGCTGTGCAGGGCTGACAAGAGAGGGGATGAATGGATATAATATATACATTTAGACTGCTGCACAACACTGTGATATCTCTGTCTTTTAGAGGAGTAAAAGATGGGACACATAAACTGTCCAAAATACATGATTTGCCAGCATGGTATGAGGAGAAGATAAAACACAGCAGGGAAGTGGGAAGTGAGGATAGTGCAGGAAATAAAGCCCTTTAAAGCTCTCCAGGAAATTCACATCTACATCTTTGAAAATACAGTGCATGTGTAATCCAACATGGATTGGATCCATTGAGTTTGCTCCTGTGCACTGACCAGAGGCTGTGCAGACCTGGCACATCTGTGTTCTGCTGTGTGCAGCCAGTGTCTCTCTGGAAGTCATGAGTTTCAGTGGGATAATTTTCCCAGAAATTATCAGTGGATTTTTTTCCCAGAAACCTTTGCTGATTGGGACCATTTGCAAAATGGATTTCTGTCTTATCGTAGCAAACAGCAACAAGATCTTTAAAGGATAAATCATAGAGATATTTTTTCAAAACTAGCTAAAGATCAGTTAGACATTATGTATAAAACATAGACAACAATAACCATAGTCTCCAATGAAATTCCTGTCTTTATCTGCATGACACTGTGAAAAAAAGGGTAACATGAAGATACAAATTTAAGTAATGCTCTTCCACTTTTCCTGAAGCTTTGTAGCTTTTGGTTTCATTTTATTTTTCCAGTTAACTTCTGGACTTGTTGAAGTAACACAACTCCCTGGTAGGTTAGGCTATAAATTTTGTCTGTATACCAACTGAGATAGAAGACATACAGCCTTTTATTAACAAGCATAGATGCTATTGTTGTCTCTTTCCTTGGATATAAGGTAGATGTCCTGTTTGTTGGGTTTTTTAATGAAGTATAGAAGTCCTCTTGCCATCATTTGCCAGACTTTACTTTTGAGATGACAGGTAGAAAATAGATATTGCACTGGATCAGAACCATACGCTCAGTATCTGAGAAGTTGAGTGTTTGTTCACAGGCATCTCTTCCTGCCCACATGGAACAGCAGCCACAAAACCACTGGGAATCTCCTGGGTTTCCAGAGTGCAGGAAAGAGGTAGGAAGTGTACACAAAGGTACACTTGTGGCATTCATACAGGGGAGCAGAACCTCTCAAACACAAATGGCATTGGTTGTGGTCACTTGGGGGAATCTGGAAGATTGCTTCTAGTATGTTTAAAGAATATTAGAAAGAAAGAAGAAAGGAAAGGAAAAGGAAAAGGAAAAGGACCTCCAAATCTGTAACTGCTATTTCTCACTGAAAGAATTACAAATTGTTTTGCTTTTATGTATGTGTGAGAATGAGAGGACTATATGCAAATACTTTTCAATATTCTCTTTTAAGGGTGATCAATTCTAGGAATAAAAGGAAAAAACGCATTTTTCTCATTCTAAACATCTGAGCTTGGCTTTGACAGATGTGTTGCCTGTTTAAAAAAAATGAACACAGAATGGTCTTCTGATCTGAAGATAAAGGAGAGAGATTAAAGATCCATGAATTAGGCCCTGTCTCCCTGTCATTTTAGAGATGTAGCATCCAATAATACAGGGCAGCAGAGCTTCTTCATATTTGACCTCATTTCTTCATTTTGACCTCACAAGTGGAGTCCCCTCTAAAGAAAAGTCCCCCAAATTAGCCTGAAAGCCATTTTAGAAAACTTTTTATCTAATAGTTAAGTCAGAAATCTTGTCCTGTATTAGGACATCTGGGTCGCAGTGTATGCATAGCATTGTCAAAGCCAGAAACCTGCTAGTCAAAAATGCAATATTGTTATTAACATTAATAGGAATTGTTGAGGTAAAACTCTCCTTAAATCTTTGAAAATTTGGTGTTAATGTTTTCCCTTCACCTGTGCCTCCTCTCTTTAGTACCAGACAGAAGAGGAAAATCCAGTCTGCTCAGCTGATCATGGGAAATCAAATTTTTGCCTAAAAGCTTCTGAAATACATTCAGTATTAGCATCTTCAGAAGGTCTAAGTTCCTGAGATAGTTGCCAAAATCATGAGACTGTCTTTTCATCAGCTTTCTTGTTTCTGAACTTAAAATGATAGTTTTGCTAAAACTTGGGACAAAGGGACGTGTTCAGTCCTCTGATTCCATCAGTCATGTGAATCCATGACAGAATAAAACCCAAAGTAACTCAGTTTTTATCTAAGAAAAAATAGCATGCCTCCAAGGGTTTTGCTTCATTTTGCTTAACTTTCTTTAAAGTGCAAAATGGTAAAAGGAACTTAAGTCCAGAATTACACGATTGTCTTGTATTGTCTGTCCTTGATTTGTGTTGGTTTGCAGTGCTAAAGTAGGAGGGGTAAAATCAGTAATACAAGCTTCATTTCAATAATTTGTGATTATAGTGATGATAATGTCCATAAACAGACTTCTTTGAGCTAAGAGGCTGAAAGCTGATAAGGATCCAAACATACTGATGAATTGCATCATGCTAGATAGCCCTTGTTACTGGATATTTGTTTCCTGAAAATGGGATTCTGCTCTCTCAAGAGTTGAAGGCTAAGGAATCACTTGTTACTTTCAAAGTCTTGGCTGTGCTGGACCAATAATCCAGACTGTCCTGGTACATGAAACTTCTTCAGGAATCTCACAAGAACAGCCATTATGTAAATACCTCAATTCCAGTTGAGTCAAATGAATTTTGGTACTCTTTAGGTTTTTTTCTTCCAGCTGTATTTCAATCCTCTTCCTGTGCCCAGGAGCTGCAGAGAGATGATTATGAGAAAAAAGGGAAAGCATTTGCCTCTTTTTATAATATTCCCATTGTGTAGGAGTTCAAGTAGATTTTGTTCATCTGAAACTAGCAATAAAAATTGTCTCTGAAAATAAATGCATGAGAAAGCTAGGATGTCAGCAGTACTTACTTTGATTTTCGAAGCAGAGAGAAAGATTATGAACAAGAGTAAGTCAGTGGGAGTCTTTTGGCCACATCACTTCCTGAAAGATGTGAAAGTTGCTGTTTATGTTTCTACTTTTGCTCTTCATTAGTTTATAAGCTTATGTATATGTTTATATCCATGCCTGCTACAAACAAAATTTAAAATCTGAAGATAAATGGATGGTTTTGGGATGGAGTTTAATGTCTGCCATTTTTTAGAAGGCATTTTGTTTGTCTTTTGTGTTAAGGATCATTATGCAAAGTTGTAATGGGAATTCAAACTTCAGTAACTAAAAATCATTTAGGAAAAAAATAACTGAAATGATGGTTTTACAAAAAGAGCAAGAAGAAACAATACTGGCTTTCTGGCATTTAGAATTTTACCCTGGCTCTACCTAGAGATTTAATAATTGGACAGAATTAATAGCTGAAATGAGGGTTTTACAAAAAGAGCAAGAAGAAACAATACTGGGTTTCTGGCATTTAGGACTTTACACTGGCTTTACCTAAAAGTTTAATAATTGGTAGAAAAACCAAACATATTCTTAAGTGCTGTGCTGAACAGAGTCAAAAGGATCTGTTTGCCCTGAGGATTACAGCTGGCTTTGTGATGATGAAATAGGATGTGACTGGTACAATCATGCTGTGCATAAAAGTTGTACTGGACATAATAGCACCATGAATTTCTTTTGCAATGCAGGGAATAAATTTTTTGCCAATATTGAATAAGGACAGATAGGACAATTTTATGTAGCTCATTATACATGCCTCTCAAAGAACAAAAAGGTTGAAATAGTGTTCAGCTGAGCTCTCCCAGCTCTCTTTGTGTTTCCAAATCTCTGAATTGTCTTGTGCTTTTCCATCATCTTGTCCTTTGCAACTGTCTGCCATAAGGGAGGAGGGCAGGGAGAGGTGGATGGATGCAGGAAAAAGTCTAGAAAACTATCAGAGCTTTGAAATGAACTTCAGCTGTTATTTAAAGAAGACTAAAATACTTTGTGATTAAGAAAATCCCAGTCCTTGAAGGTACGCAGATCCTGATTAAAAAAAAAAGACAGAACGTAACTTTTGGGGGCAACATTGAAATTGTCTGTGAAAAAAGCTGAAAAGTTGTATTCTACATATCTGACCTCCATCTTTTTCAAATATAAAAAATCCTGAGAAGAGTCAAATTCTCTTATTCCCATTTAAAGGCATAGAACTGAAGCAGTACAACTGAGGCAGACTTGCTAAGGCCAGAGGCATAGCAACATTTCAGCCTCTCATCCATACTAGTAATCAATTGGCAGTAACTGCAAGCACTCCCAGTTTAGTATTTTTAAAAATAGTTGTCAAACTGTTAAAAATAGCCATGAAGAACAAGAGAACTACTGCAGCCTCCTGCTCCTCTCCCTTCCCCTTCCCAAGGGCTCCCACAGTACAGAGACCTGCTGGTATTGGTGTTATTTAATGGTGAGGCTGCATCAAACTGGTGTCCCATGGACAGCAGATAACTTTTCCTTCTCCTCTCCTACAGCCCCTCAACAATGACAAGCATTCCCTGGGCATTTAGGATATGGGATTCTCCAACATTCTTACTCAGGACAGGTCCTATTAACTTTACTGGGCTTTGAATAAGGTTATTCCTCTGCTGAGTTGTAGGGGCTATGGAACAGCAGTTTCTCAAAATCTGCAGTGCATTCAGTTTTTGGAACCTTGTACATATCTTCTGACTTCCAACTATGTGGTTAATGATTGGTGCATTAATGACACCACAGGAAGGAGGTAAAGGGAACTGAGTACAATGAGCACTGGGCGGACAGTGTGACACATGGTTTCAGACTCACCCCACTAACTACCTCACATTGTGGTACAGGAATGACCCACACAGCTCAGAAGCCAGGAGAATGAAATAATATACCTTTTGAGGTTTCCTTTGGAATAAAGGAAACTATTCTGTGTCTTCTCATTAGATGAGATCAGTCAATCCATATTACCTTATGGCACCACACTGGAAGAGCTGGCTCTTATCTTTTCTTAGAGACTGCAAGCCCAGAGGTTAATGCAAAACATAGAACTGGTAGAAAGCGAAGTGCACCTCTTGAAGACACAAGCCTTATCGTTAGTGGGCTGAATTTCATTCTTGTACACTTCAATCATCAATGAAGGTCATAAAGTCTTCCTATAGCTGACTGACTCACTGCCCAAGTGCAAGTAAGCTCAGTGAGGGAATTGAGGGAATTGTGGCCAAGAGCCAGACCTCACAGATGGAACATTTCTCACTCTTATGTTGATGCTTCCTACAGAATTGATCAAATCAGTCCCAAATCAGCTGATCTCATTTGAGAAATTAGTTCTTCTCCCTGGAAAAAGAAATGTAAATCTGTCACAAAGCTGAGGCAAAACAGTTTAGTCATATCATGCACCCACCTCCAGGAAAGTTTTGCCAGTCTGAGCAGTGGAAGCTAGTGAAGTGTCCTGGCATCACCTCAACAGCTGGTATGGTGTCTTCACCCTCTGTGATGCAGCAGTCTCTAGGATTGTCTTCAGCTGGTACCAACCCGTGCAAATAGGACTAGAATGGAACCCAGTTTCTAGCCCGGGATGGTGGGCAGCTCTCAAACCTCACAACAGCAGGCTGAGAACATTCATCTGTTGTAGCACTAGGGTTCATCTTAGCTTCTGACAGTCAGAGTATGATAGCCAACTGCATGATAAAGCTTGTAGTATGTCTTCTGTGCAGTTTCCAGGGACACTTGTGATTTTCAATGTCCCTATAAGCATTCAGCCCTATTCCTACCTTATTTTCAGTCTTTGGCCTCTGCAACTTCTTGTGGTGGAGTCTGTGGATTAATTGCAGTGTAGAAAAGACTGCTTTGATCCATACATTTTCACTTTCTCATATTTTAATTAACATTCACTTGAAAATCACTTTGAGGGGAGACCATACAGCTATCTGGACTAATTGGATTAATCCTATATTTCTCATCAGTGTTACTTCAGTCTTATTCCATGGAGCTCATAACATGCATAAATATTTAAATGTATATGCTTTCATGAAAAATTGATCAAGAGCCAAAATTGCTATTTAATACTATGTGAGAAATGCATAATTCCAGGAAATAGTGTGCTTACTTTAAACAAAGATTTTTCATAACAGATGTGGGTTGGGTTTTTTTCCTAGCAAAAATGCAAGTGAAATTTTACATTGTCACATCTTGAAAAGCAACATACAAACTTACTAAACTTCCCTGAACTAATCAGGACTTGAAGCAATCAAAGTAACCTATTCCTATCATGCTTTTCCTAATACTTATGCAGAACCAACTTAGAGCTGTATTTTCTTATCACCAAATACTATTAGGACAAGCACATATATTTTTTGCAGTCTACATATGATATTTGGGATTGTTTGGCAAATTTGCATATTCTGCAGCCTCAGTGTCTCCTCAGTAGAAAATGGATGACTTAAACAGAAGCATGTTCCAAGTCAAGAATGTTTCTTATTGCTTTTCACTGATTCTTATAAACTCAAATGTATGCCTGTAATTTTTCTACTATTCTTGGTGATTTTCACTACACTTTATTCAATAATTGCTCCCTGACATTGGAAGTATTTAAATGTCCCAAGATTGATTTTTCTAGTCATATTGTGTTTTAGCAGAAATATATTATGTATGAAAGTTTGAGTAGGTCACTGCAGACAACTGCTGATACAGAGAAATATGAAGCTACTTTAATTAATCACTAAGAATAATTGATTTTATACTCATGAGAATTTTATCTTAGTTTACAGACATAATTCAAAGTGTAATGTAGACCTCATAAAAGGGCAGGTCTTTCCTCTTGCAGAAGATCATATGGCAGTGGGAGAGGCAAATGGGAGAGGAGTGAATGCACCTCAGATGCCAGTTTGGCTTAGGGCAAAGTTCCTTTGGAGTGGCACTTGGCAGAATGCAATGTTGTAGTTGCATAATTCTGGCTAAGGATGTACTGCCTTCCAGGTGATTCATGGACTACCTGAGACACTAAAGTTGCTGTGACACATGACTCACATAATTTTAGAAAGCCAAAATCTTCCGTAGGTGTGTATCAGGCACCTGAGCCAGCCAAAGGGACTCACTTGATGCCCAGTGCAGCTGCAATCTCAAATATTGAACAGTGACAGGAAGGAAAATCTAATGTGTTTAGGGGGAGAAAAAGAAAGAAAATGCAGGTATTTTCACAATCTTTTGATGTATTTGTTGTAGTCCTGTACCAAAGATGTACAAATAAATCTACAATACTTTCAGGTTCCCTCCTGATAAATACATCCTTATTTTGGTTGTACAGCTGAGGCTGTTTGATGAGGGTGACAGGAGGAAACACTGTGGCACTGATGACCTGTGCAGGCAGCAGGTCAGGGTGCTCAGATAGAGGGACCCACAGCTTGGCCATAGGGCAATATTTGCTTTAGTGTAGAAAACCCTCTCATTTTATAGCATTTTTGTTGAATTTTTAAAACCATATATAAATAACTGGAGCACAGGCAAATGAGAAAACTCTTCTCTGAGCTCTCTCACTTGTTTGGCTTAACTAAATAAGAGTGTTTATTTTTGTTTTTGTTTTAGCACAAAATAGAACTCACTCCCCAGTGGCCCTTAAGTATGTAAAATTCCTAGCATGTATAATTTGTTGATTTAGTTTTCATCTTTTTTCATAAAAGTATTCTTAAGATGTGTACTTTCACCTTTAATTTTCTTTATCTTTGATTATTTTTGGTCTGTATAATCAGTTTAGCTGGAGGTTTGAGAAAACATCTGTGGTGGTAGGACCAGAAGGAGTTTTGGAGGGAGCAACAATGCATAGAAATGGAATTGTATATTTGAAGCTCATTGCAGAAAGAATATTATTGATGATAAGGAAAATGTAAGGAGATGGTTCTTCTCTGAATTTTTCTTAAGCAGCAGAACATGACCTGGCAAATTAAGGTTTATTGTAATATCCTAAAAGTATTATTTCAGACTCTGTATCACACATTCCCTTTCATGTTAGAGATTTTCTTTGTCCCTTTAACATGAGGATCTTTATTAAATAGCCCCTGTAGGATGTCAGTTGTGAATGATCTTTAGTGGGCTTCTGTGCTGAGTTTCCCTTTCTGGAACTCTGTCTTCCCAAGTTTTCCACTTCAAGTAGAAAATCCTTCAGTTCAAGCTACCTTTTTTCCTTCTATCAGAGGAACCTAGAAACCGTCGCCACAGTTGCAATATCCAGGTGGGTAATTGCTCAGGAAAATGAGCCATCCAGGGGGTTCGCCTCTGGGCTCAACAAGTCGCTATTGCCAACAGAGGCAGCTGATTCAAAATCATAACCTCCTTGGGGAGGTGGTTGCAGTCCATGATAAACACTGCAGATGAGCAAAGGTAAAGGATTTGTGCTGTCTTACTGGGATATTTCAGCCCCTTCTTTTCCAAAGCAAAAGGAGCAGCTAGAGGAACACAGTAAGACATAACTTGTGTATCTCTGTTAATGCTTTGTTTTATTTATTCAGATGGATTACTTTATAGAGATTAATTTGACTTTTTTTTTTGCAGGTGGTATTAGTACTCATGGATTTAATTTTTGTAATTATAACCTGTAAATGGCTTGTCAGGTTTCCATTGTACAAGTGATTCTCTTAATAATGACATGTCATATTATTTGTCTGAGTACAGGTATTATTGCATTTGTTCTTCATCCATTAGCAGTTTCCTGTCCTAATCTCTTACCTTTGTGGACTATAGTGAAAACGGTATCTAGGCATGCCATCAGAATGGCACAATAATATTAAAATATTTAAATATTAATAACATTTTTAAAATTTTCTGATAGTAGCATTTCCTTTCTCTCTTCTATATTCTTTCTTTTCTTTTTCTTTTTTTTTTCTCTTCCTAACTTTTCTCAACAAAAAATCGTTATACTTAAGAATTTGCAGAAAGGCAATTTTATACCAGACCTTCAGGTCAGACTAAAATTTCAGTCACCTCCAGGAGGCACATGCTAGAGCCAAGAATATAATGCCCCCAAGTGTTGCCTTCATCCCAGACCAGTCTGGTAACGTTTTTTTTATTGAGGAGACCTGATGCCTGTGCTGAATAGACATAAATTAGCTGTGATCTTGTCAGAAGAAACTTGGGAGAAGACTTTAATCTTGCCCTGTTCCTGTCACTTACTGTAAGCACCCAGAGTTCGCCACAGTGTAATGAATTGATACATCTCCCATCTAGTCCACTGCTGCTTTATGCTCTTATGAATACAATACCAAAAAATGGATAATAGAGAGCACAGAGCACATTTGTGATGTTCTCCTCACTCTAAAGTAGGTGCTCTTGGGATTCCATCAAGCATTTATGTAAATTACCTTTCACTGATTGAGTTAGAAATTCCATTCCTAAAGTGACATATTCTGGATTGCTTGCTTTCCTTTTGACAGGAAGAGTCAAATGCACTCCCTTGTGCTGTCTGAAGTAGAAAAAGGTGACCTGTAATTCTCTTAGTTAATTTTTTGCTATAATTGCCAAGGAGCTAAGATTCACACTGACAGCAGAAAAGGAGAAGCAGATCCCTTCAGTGAACAGCAAAGCAAGGTTCTTATAATCAATGTGAGATGCTTCTTCCTTAGATATTTTTGAGCTTTTTTTGGGATGAAAAGTCAAAAAAAAAATAGAACATAAGAAAATCTTTATAGCAAATCTTTATAGCTGCAGAAGATACATCCTGATATAAGGCATAAGGGCAAATTTCTAAGGAAGTTTTCTAAAAGGGTGCTGTAATCTCTGTGTGCAAGGCCAGGTGAGATTTTTAAGCAGGCTGATGCCAGACTGACAGAGAGCTGGCATCTTCAGGCTTCCCTCAGGACCACAAAGGACAATGTAGCTGTTACAGACACACACACACTGCAGCCATGGATGAATACTTGTTAAAGGAGACAGTGGACTGAATTCAGACCTGGTAGGCGGAAATGTGACTCTCCTGAAGGTAATGGACTTTCACCATATTTTACTGTGCCTGGCTATGATGATCCACAATGCCAGCATACTAAATCTGTGAGAATTTACTTTTTTATAGGCTCTTTAAGGTCCTCTATTTCTTCTGAAACTAGATATTTTTCTGGCTGTTTCATTTTTGTGTCTTTATAAGTGAGATTTTAACACACTATTTAATAATATTTCTATCATGTGTTATGATACCTGGATCAAGTATGTTTAAATGAATGTATTTTGATTTTATGCCTGCTAATTTTGCTCATTAACAACAGTTATTATTAACCCCATAACTCAGGGTCACCAGCTTGGACACTCTTTATGCCATCCTAATGTATCTCCAGGGACCCTCATGACAGCCTTTCTATTTCAGGAGCAACTCCCTTTCTCATTTACTCAAGACCTCCAGACCAGGCTGTCTCAGTGTAGTCACAGCTTCAAAGCTCCAAACCAATTCTTGTCAGGTATTCCATGAGTCAGTCTGAGGTACAGAAGAAAAAGTGCTCACATCTGTTAGACCTCCACATGTCCCCTCTCAAGACATCTCTCTATTTTAGTGATAAAGTTGGAGCAGTTTTGTAACCATTGAGGATGTCTGTCAAATTCGAGAAGAAGTAAAGAGAAGAAGACTTTGCATTTTGAAAATGCCAGGGTAGAAAGGGTATTTTAAGTGGAAGAATCTTGTAATACTTCCGACTGAATTAAAGCTCAGTTGTGTGGTAAGAGCAAATCTCATGCATCAAGACCTGACAATGCCAGTAGAGTAAAACAATGAGAAAAAGGGAGGAAAAGAAAGAAAACCACTAGGTACTGACAGAAAAATCAAATCGATGATGGAAAAGGAAAGCAAATATTTTATGGTTTTATGTTGCAGCTTATAAACACTGATAACAACAGTCAAAATGTGTGATGTTTCTTTTCTTTAAGATAAATGTTTCCTTTCTTTCTGAACCATAATCATATTCCCAGTGTGATAACTGACCCACCGATATTTAATTCTCTTTATGCAGCTCTGGTTAGGAAGGAAGAATAACCTGCTTGGTTCCCAGAGCAGGAAGCTGGCCCATGGCTCTAAACAGGAAATTTAAAATAAAAATCTTTTTTATCTTGAGTCAACTGGCTCAGGCAGAACTTAGTAACTTCCTAAGTCAGAAGTTGCCAGAAGCATTGGAATTCTGTGGCCATCTGACATAGTCATCTTTGCTCTCTTCTCCACTGCATATTGTCTGCAAAAGGGATATGAAAACAAAGAAGCAGACTCCAAAGTACCACAGGGAAGTACTGTCTATCAAGCACCATGTGAAGACCCAATATCTGGGTCTTCTTGGACACAGAAGATTTGAGCCTAAATTATTTCTTGGGTAAAATTCCACTCACTTCACAAAAAGGATCTGAACTTGAGGAAACTTCTAAATTTCACTAAAATTCTAACACAGGGAGAGAAAATGCTTCAGTGCTGTAGTTTGTCTCATCCTGTGACCTGGATGAGGAAGCTTTAGGAAATTCAAATATGGGGAATGTATCCAGAATGTTTCATTTCTGATCTCAGAAACTGCTAATCAAAATTAAAATTGTATGATTTCACTATGTGTGACTCATTCTTCACCTTCAGGGAGATATGCTAAGACAATATTCCAAAGGAATCTTCATTGTGCAAACTCAACATCTCATTCTTTAAGGATGCATTGATGTTTAATGCTTAACTTTCATTTCTAAGGTAGTAATTGTGTTATCTTTAACACTGTGACTTGTCCAAGGAATTAAGCCAAAACCATCTGGAACCCATTCTGAGTGTACTTGGGCAAAGGTGGTACTTTGCTAATGAATAGCATTTAAGGTACTGAAATGTACCTTCAGACCTATTATATATTGTGATGTACATAGATTACACAGATTATTGTTACAGGGAAAAAACCCAACAACAATTAGTGAAAAGCCCCAGAGATCAGTCATCTTGAGAATTAAATGTCTTGGACAAAGAGTTCATTTGAACTGATTTTTGTTTTCCAGACACTGCAAATGGATGTAAACAAGCTGAATATCACATTGCTTCGGATATTTCGCCAAGGAGTGGCAGCAGCACTGGGACTCTTACCTCAGCAAATTCATATCAACAGACTCATTGTAAGTATCAAAAGTCTGTGTGTATTAAAGTGTACCTGTTTATTTAAATTCTCTTATATTAATTTTCCTGTCACTATGGAAGAGTGCAATTAAATGGAACAGAAAAATACTTATTATTCCATTTCTTCAACTGCACTATAGAAAAATAGATCCCCATTACAAATTATTTAAATCCTTCTTTGAAAACACACCCAGCTAAGCCAGATAAATCTCTTTTTTGTCCTATTCATAAGCAGATTGCTTATCCCTTAGTTTTCATTCCAATGCAGTTCTTTTTCATGTTCACACCTTATCCATATTTTGTTTCTCAAAGGTTGCATATTGCTCAAAGAATACATGTGATTCATCCTTTCAAAGGCATCTTCACAATTTATCCTCAGACTTTCCATTAGTAAATTAAATGTCATCTACGATATTAATATTCATGATTTGTTATTCTGCTATAATAATCTGTCCTCACAAATGATCTTGTAGACTATGGTATCCTACTGGCAAAAGATGGTGATAAATTTGCTTCCAGCAAAAAAGACTTTTTAAAATCAATTGTCATTGTATGTTTTTTTTTGTGTATGCATACTTAATAGCACTGTTGTCTTTTTATGAAAATTTTACCGTGAAGCAAGAAAACCCAACATCGTGTGTGTATTGCTAGACTTCAATTCACTTTGCAGCGGGAAGAAAGGGTTTTTTATTCTACGTGCAGGTTGAATATTAGGGAAGAAAACTGACAGGTTCAGCATAAAAGTATTTTCTGCCTTGAAAGCTTGATAAGGTTGCATACATCAAAAAGGATTATAAAAATCCTTCAAGAAATGTCTCTGTGAGAAAAGATCTCACAAGAAATATAGCAAGAAAGATCAATAGGAATGCACTGCAGCCCTTTCCCTGTTCTTCAGGAATCTCACTCATTTGTGACAAGTGATGCTAAATTTCATTTGTCTCCTGCATTGACCAGAATGAAACGTTTAAAGATATATTCCAAGAAAAGCACAGTTAAATGAGAAATGTTTTGGAGTCTGAGATATGTATTTCAATATACTGAATCACCTAGTAGCTTTCTTCCTATACTCCTTAGAAATTATATAAATAAACAGAAGAAATGTGCTGTTTATTTTCCTACTGACTCCACTGCTTTTTTCTTTCTCCTCTCATTTATGATTTAAGGGAAGAGATAGTGTCATTTTACACCGGCATATAGCCCAGAATACAGTAAGCACTATTATTTAATTAGTCTTTTCAACACCTGTAAAAGTTCTTCTATGAGTCAATATTTCAGCTCTATAAGAAAGCAAGCAAACTTTTCCTCTATTTGCTCTAAAAATCACGCACAGTCAAAATTCACGAGGAAGTTGAATACATGTTAGGAGACATTATTCCCACTTTTCATCCTTCTAACATGAGACAGTTCCTCTCACACAGAGTGCTGGCAAGCAAGCAGAGCAAATCAAAATTCATCTTGCCTTGTTTCAGTGTGTTGTTTCTAAACTACTCATCTAGGCTCCCTGTAAAAGCAGTAGAGGATGGTAACTGCAGGAGAAGAGGCATTGAGATGCATCCCGATTATATTAGGATGGATTAAGAGATGCCAGTCCCTCTCTGCTGGCTTTCAAAGGTAGGTGACTGAAGTGAGGTGAGGTGACTCAGTCTCAAGTGAGCAGCTCTCAGAAGTGACCAGGAGTCTGAAAGCCAGGATGTGGACAGGCACAGAGGGAGGAGACACCCTGCTAACCTCTTACATGTTACACAGATGCCAGGAAATATTAACTCACTATTTCCAGTGTCTCCTTAGCCTTTCCAGTACATCCTCCTCCCATAAAGTCCCTTTAATGGGATAGAGAAACTCATAAACAGAGGAGGCACAAAACACTGGGAATGCTGCATACCTGCCAAGCCTTGCCTGGTGCCTGTGACCTGCACACAGTAGCAGTCCCCTTCCCATGTCAGAGACTGACTACAACCCCAGGCTCTAATCAGTTTCTTCAGCTCCCACTGGTAGCCAGTGTCCTTGCCATTGTTATTGAGCAGATGGACCAGCAGCACATGTGAGAGCACAGAGGACAGATTTAGGGCAAACATGTTTTAAAGAGTCCCTTTCTGTGCAGCTCTATTTTGAATGCAAGGAATATTTTATGGAAAGAGTATTTCATGCAAAGGTATTTTAAGAAAAGCAAAAGATGGCTTTTTCTTCACTTCAGTAGAGATAATGATACACGTTCAAGGTGATGGCAAGGAGGCAGGGGAAATCAGGATTATCCCTGTTGGAACTGATCTCTCCCATCCCATAATGATGAATAGCAAATAACCAGATTGTTGAGGTTCTTGCCTGTCCAGGCAGCAATGCAAGGAACAGCTCCATGCCTACTTCATGTGTGGGGGATCCCCCAGATCTGGAGTCTGCTCCACACTGTCAGCTCCACTGGCCATAGCCCTGGGGAGATAGGGTTCCCACTTCATGTTTGGACATCAGAGTTGTCTCTCATGCTTTTCAAGTCTATCACAACAGAGAAAGTCTCTTTCCTTTTGCTACCTTGAAACAGAGTGGGCATCACTGACATTTCTAATACAGAACCTCTTAGGCTGCCAGGACTGCATCAAAGACCCCAGGGCAAGAATTAATAGATAAGGGAGTGGACATTCTCAGGTCACCTATTAAGTGCTAACAAGACTTCCTTGGTCCTTTAATTTTGTTGGACCGTACTAAATTGCACTGCAGTCAACTAATGGGACTTGATTGTGGTATGTGTCTGCCATATGTTGAGAAGGGACTAGAAAGTAATGTCCAAATATCACAGCATTATGCTAAGCATTCCTATTTCATCTCAGCTCAGATGAACTGTCTGCTAAAATCCCTGCTGGCGCATTGCCATTGACCCCATCCAATGGCTCCTCCTATTACTATGTTGCATTGATTGTTTAATGATACTAGACTCAGGAAAAGTCTACCTTGTCAATATTGATTGAGACAAAGCATTCATGCCCATGTATAGGATTTGCATTTTCTTCCACAGTCTGCTGGGATTTACAGACAGGCAAAAGGTATGCTGTGCTCACAGAGCAGGTTGCAACATTTATACTCCATGCTTTTGCCTCTGGAATTATAGTTGCAATCTACAGAGAGCAGAGATTAATGCCAGACCCCTCCTATGATTTTGCCTTTTTTTTTTCCCTAGGGAAAGAAGAACTGTGTGGAACTGTTTGTGTCCCCACTGAACACGAAGCCAGGAATTTCTGAGGCGCTCCCATCTGAAGAAGTGCTGCGTTCCCTTAATATCAACATTTTGCATCAGAGTTTATCCCAGTTTGGAATAACAGAGGTCTCCCCTGAGGTTAGTTTTCAATCTTCTAACCTGTATTATTTTGATACAGATTAGGCACTTACTTCCTTGGTAGTATTCCAGCTGAGGTTCTCAAGCAAGAGGCAGAAAATGTATGAGCTTAGAGAGCATCACTAGTGTAAGGCAATTATCATAGAATCCTCAAATAGTCTGGCTTGGAAAGGATTTTAAAGATCACCTAGTTCCAACCCCTCTCCCAGGGACTGCACCTTTCACTAGACCAGATTGCTCAGAGCCCCTCTCTATTAAATTACTTTAGTAGTGCTTTATTAGGCTATTTACCCTTTAACATCCACATCCTCCTCACACAGATGAGCTATCATTGAAATCAGAGTCTAGATGTAAGTGTGCACTAATTGCCTTAAAGGAAATGGACATAAGGAATTCCAGTCTATTAATGGGGGTAGAAAGACATAATAATTTCAATAGAGAGATAAATGGAATGCAGATATTGGGTGTCACCATTACTACCCATGGAACTTTTGTCTGACATGATTTTGAAAAACTGAATCTGTACATTACACCTATGCTTCTTTTTATTTTTAGCATCATCAACAGATTTATTTTCTTTATGTGCTCCAAAAAGAGGATAAAAATAAAACTTGTAGCTATTATTTGTATGACTTCATCCATTTTTTGGAAGAAAAAAAAATCCATTTCCAAGTTGAGATAACATTGTCATCTCCACAGCTTGTCTGAGACATTATCAGTGAGATGGATATCTAATTCTGGGGTCAACCATTTGAAATTTGACCAGAAAATGAAAGAAAGTAAAAGCCTTAAGGGTAAAAAGCCAGTGAGCTCATGGACATGAGCTCATGGCCATATCACACTGCATTTTATTTAGTGTCTTACGTGAAGCTCTTACATACATATGAAGACTCTCAGAATACAGTTTGGGGCCAAACCCCTTCAATCATGTTGTCAAGAATCAAGATTTTCAGTGGAAACTCCCAGTTTGGCAGAGGAAGTGTCCATGTCCAAAAAAATGGGAAAAAAATTAAATACTCTGATGAGCTGTGTTTCCCTCCATGGGTAAAAAGTTCCTGGGGTTTTTTATATCCAAAGCTGTGTTTGAGACACTGCTGTTTCAGCCATTGGGCTGTTATGCCTACCTGTATTTCTACTGATTGGAAATTGTTTCTCTCATTTTAAGTATTCTAAGAATCTAGATGTCTTTTTTACAAAAAAAAAATGAAATATAAAACAAGGCCAATTCATGTTCTACTACAGCAACCTTCCACTATCAAAATTCAGATTCCCAAGTTTTAGCTGTTCTAATACAAAACATAGTAAAGCAGTGGTTTCCAAATAAATCAAGTCTTTATATCACCTATCAGCAAACTGAGTGAAGCTTCCTTTAGGTCAGAATTTCCTTTTTATCTGAAGCACATGAGTGTGACAGTTGGGATAGAGGCAATTATCTATTCCTAGTACTACAAATAACACTTCAGGTAGACATGGGGCAAGAACTTATATGAATAATATATGAACGGAGAAATGTCATCAAGCTGTGAAGAGATGCTGGAAGAAATCAAGCCTTGAACTCAAGAGCTCATCTTGAGTTACATACATTTCAATAATCTGGAGTGTTCAGATATATGGAAAAAAATGTAGGTAATTATTTAGAACAGGATTATTAGAATGAAAGCTGGGCAGTCTCTAACTCCTAGTACTGTTAGAGACACAAGAGATTATTTTAATATTTCAATTGATAGCAGATTATACGGCTAAGGCATTGATCCTGAAAAATAATGCAGCTTTACACTAATATGTAATACACTAATTACATATTCCTTGTGGATCTCAATAAATAGTTTACATGTATAAGACTACAGAGAAAAGAACATCAAAAAAACAACATACAGTCTTTGCTTGGTCAGCTGCCAACCATTTATGTTCCCTCAACTTGCTCTAAGAACAAATTGCTCCAAACAAAGTAACAGCAAACCAAAACAAAACAGGCAAACCTTTGAAGGAAGGTATAATTATACAAAGCCTTACATAGCTGTGATGCATGATTTTACCCATTGTAAAATGCTGTATGTGTGTGTACTGCTGAGCTATCAATCCTGATTAAATCATGAGCTAAAATTATACACTTTTCTACCAAAAGTATGAATGCTTCACAAGCAGTATTTTATGTTGTATCAATGCACAAAAGAAGCATTACTCTCATCTTTCTAGGTGGGTGGCAGACACAGAGGTGTTAGGGCTGAAATTTGTCTCCTTTTTCAGCTGTATTTCAGTAAGAGCTGCCTAAGGCTTGAAAGTCTTCTGGCTCTCTCTCTGTGGTAAACAAAAAGAGATATGTTTGACAGGCAGTTCATCCCATGTGTGACACACCTCTCCTGAGATTGCTTGGTTGACCCTTTTTAACAAGGTTTAGTGTAAACTAGACCCCCAGAGGGTTAATGCTGTGGGAGATTAGCCTGTCTAAAGAAATTTTACCAAGATTATGTAGGAAAACCCACATGGAAAACTGCTCTGCTCAAAATTTCAGCCCATACTATACCATAAACAGCAAAAGTCCCAGTGGATGTCAGTACCTGGAACTACATTTCCATTCATTACAGAAATAATTTGCTTCACATCTGCTGATGCATTGATCACTGCTTGATCTATTTTCAAGTAAGTTGCCTGTCTCAAAATTATATCCCTGTTTCTTATTCTGCAGTTGCTGAAAGAGCAGTTTCCCTATGTGTGTTTCCTGTAGGAACCACGAGAGTACTTTACTGCCTGGTGTAAAATGAGATGTGTACCACTGGAAATGTGTAAATTTAAAGGTGTCTTTGCCCTTTCAGGGGTCTAGGACAGTGTCTATACCTTTCATATCTCCTTGATTTTCCAATGGCTATCGTAGTTGTAGCATTTGTTCTTTTATTGTGGTCTAAAGTGGGTTTTCAGACTGAGTTCTGCTCCATGGGATGTACCACAGTCAGGAGCAGAATTCTCCAGAACAAAGTACCAAATTGTGCTTGATGGTAGGACTATATTCAATGACTTAGGCAGTCTGTTATTATGGTGTGGGAATCCTGACTTCCTAAAGTCTTTAAATTGCTTGGATTTCAGAATTTACTAGATTTCAGAATTTACTAGAAGAGAACTTGAAGTGGTTTTGAATGACAAAAATAACTGAAGTTACACTACATAAGATAAGGGTTACTATGTTTTGAGAGCTAAGCTGACTGCCAGTTGGAAATGTGTCACTGAAGGAGAAATTTCCAGAGTTCATACCAATATTATGCAATCCCAAAATGAAGCATTACAGCCTCCTTGCACAAAGAGGTCGCCTTTGAAGTATGTGATATTAACATATTAGAGAAGAAATCAAAGGAAGCAATCATGCACTTAAAGTATACAGAAACTGTGAGTCGCTGTAAGGACAAGTGATCAAAACCAGTATCTTAGAAATCACAACAGCCTGGACTGATAGAGGCACCTGGGAACAAAGCAGGGCACAAGGACATGCTCCTGTGATCAGGCAAGGCAGCTGTAGTGTCAAACCTGCACAGTGCACCCAGAGCACCCAACAGAAACAGGAGCCCTGCAGGCTGCCAGTGTGGATGTGGAATCACAGCACTTCATCACACATGTACCAAAAGTGGAGCTTTTGGGGTGGCTTCTTCATGGGAGACATGGTTAAGTGGTTACTATCCAGTGTCCTGTGAGCCTGAGAGGTCACACACATTCCTACATGTTTTCACTGGGGGTGGAAATGGTTTCTTGGCAGCCTTTCCTAATGTGCTTCAGCTAACATAGTTAAAATAGCAGAAAAAACAAAGCTATTCAGTGTGAACTTCCATGAACCCTTTTTGATCTTGAGCTCTACCCCCAGCTCCCTGTAAGCTTTCCTCTGAGCTCAGAACTACAGCTTGCTATGCACTCATTAGTGTTCCAGCCCAAGGGACTAATTGGGGTTAACTGACCCAATTTGCAAATTCACCTGTTTTTCACTGAAAATTTACCTTCTCTGGCAGTTCCTGATACTGCAGCAGAATCTTTCCATCTCAGATTTTACACTGACTACTTCAGTTTAATATCTGTCTTGTTCTTATCAAAAGCTGGCTGCTCATTTTACTTGCTTGTAGAAATACTCCACTATTTTTCCCGTAATAAGACCATAAAAGTCAGAATGGATTTTTAGTATCTTTAAAAAAAAAGTTTATAAAAATTGTTTAGAAAAAACACATTTGTTCCAGTTCAGCAGATACTCTTGTGTGCAGGCACTCTCCAGTAAGGTTAGTAATTGAATGGCATTGTAAGACTACATTTGATTCTTCCACACATTGAATTCTGCTGAATTCAGATAGTTTAAATTAACCTGGTTCATTCTGCCTGAAAAACTCACCTTATTGGAGACTCGTTAGGGAATGGAAATATTAGGAAATTATTCCTTCCTCCCTGTTTGCTCTAGGATCTGGTGCTCCCTGAGCTACTGAAATTCCCTTGCCACTCCATCTGCTCTGATATTCCCCCACTTTTATTAGCTGCAGATCTTTGCAAATTATTCTGAGTATATCCTCAAGCCTATTCCTCAGAAACTATCTGAAGGACAAGAATCCTCTCGTTTCTGCCTTGCATTTGGCCATCCTATTAGCTTTTTTCCTGGGTGTCAGCAATTTGTAGTGAGTGTGGCAGTTGCTATCCCTCTTATCAGTTTTCCCAGACAAAGGAACAAAGTTCTGAATGATCTGCATTGACGTTTCAAAAAGCAATTCCTTATCATGGGTGTGAGATGACTCAGTTACTGGAGGTCACAGCTTCTTCTGTCATTAGGAAGCAGCTTAAGCAATGATTTTGCTCTCCACCAGCTAGATCTGGGAGAGAGATTTACCTGAGCAAGTGAAGGTACTACTAAAGTGTTTCAAAATAGTATGTCAAGTAAGTTTAAGTCGTGGTATACTTTTTTACAGCATTTGTTAATATTCTTTGAACATTATTGTTAGAAAGACAAGTCAGGCAAAGACATGTCCTGAACACACATAGCACTAGACAGACATCATAGAGATTAATTCTCTTAAAGTCTTCTCTTCTTTTATTCTCTTCAGTCTGTTATATGTATGAAGTCTGTTATAAAATATTTTAAAAGTTTTGTAACATCATTGAATTAAAGTTTATATGTCTCTCATCCACTGTGACTAAAAATCCCATTAGCTTTTCATTTATTCTTTAGTGTACTTGTCCATTCAGTAAAGAGGTATTAAACCATCCCATTTACTCACTTACAAAAGGTCAGCACGGCCAATTCTCCTTTAGCTCCTGCTTTTTTATCTAAATTTCCTCCTGAGAGATATGAAACACCGGAAGGCCATCAGGTAACCCACTCAGGGTCAAACATTGAGTTCATAGCTAATAGGCCACAACTGCAGCTGCTGCTGTCACCATGGGATTCCCATGGAGCTCAACAGGAGCAGTCTTGGAGATGGAGCAGCTGCAGGTTTGGGCTCTGAGCCAGTATTGGGACCCAAGTCCTGTGCCATGAGCACAGCAGAATGACCTTGCTGTGCTGAGGTAGCAGATTGCACAGAGAGCTGTGCCCCACTACAGTAGCAGCAGTGTTTAAATACGTCTAGGAACAATTTTTGCAGAAATATTTGGTAAGATTTCCAGCTTCTCTTTGAAAGCCCTGAGTTTTAAGTTGCTCATTAAACATCAGACTGACACTTTATAAGCCTTTTTAAACTGTCAATACCTGCAAGATTTTAAAGCATAGACCATGATGCATGATTACACTTACACACAAATATACTAATTTTTCAAGATTGGTTTCTATAGTTGTGTTGAAGGATTTCCATTCTGGCTCCCAGGACTATTACTTCCAAAGAAAACTGTTCTTTATTACGCTTTCAGTTCTAAAGCTGTCAACTACCAGTTAAACACAAGCATTTTTTCAAGCAAGCAAGTCTCTGTAAATCAGCCATGCTACCAAATTCCTCTCAAAATATTTGCATTTTGTGGCAATTGTATCTGTGAATTTTCTTGCATTGTCCTCTTTTCAAAAACAGCAGTGCCTAATGCTGTGCTGAAAAGAGGACCATGAAAACTATATTAGGATCCAGCACCCAGCATTCTTTGTCAGCGTGTTCTCTTCCTCAGGCCATGATCTCCCGCTCCTCAGGAAGCTTTCCCACATGAATTCATCATCATCCAGACTTTCTGTGTTTGGGAGGATGAAGAGGCTTGGTTTTGGGAGGCTTTGTCTTTTTGGAAGACAAAATTGTCTTGATACATTAGCTGTGCAAAAGGGCAGGCTAATGGGTGGCTAAGCAAAGGGTTAGAGCATCCCTGCAGTTCTGCAGGCCCATTGAGCAGCCACTCATCTTTGAGTATGCAGGAACTCTTTCCTCTGTGATAACCTCTGTGATAAACACAACATCCCCAGAGAGGAGAAAAGGCCGCATTGGGATGGGAAGACAGCTCAGTATTTAAACTAGAGGTTTATTTAAAGCCATTAAAGAACCTCAGCAAGAGGGAAACACAAAGACCTTGACCATTTACAATGGAAACCAGAATTTTAGAAAGTTGGTTTTACTCAGTCTGAGAACTCTACTGAAAAGACACAATTAAGAAAATAAAAGCAAGTAGCTGAAAATTGGAAGGGCAATGTCTACTGAACTGTGGTCCCAGAAACATCAGACAACATACTTTATTCTAAATAGTATATTGCAGTTCGACCAAGGGTGCATGTACTTTGTTTCTGCTACAAAATCTATATGTGAAAACTTAGTGAAATTCTGGTAATTTAATAGTCCAATCAAGTCCTACTGCTGCAATAAAGACAAAATTAAATGCTTTTACAATCATTATTATTTCATAATTCCCAGGAGTTCCCTAGGAGTTCTGGAAATTTTAGTGTGCACAGCTGTTACAGAAATGTTCTATCAGCAGGAAGCCAAAGATAATGAGATTAAGCATAATTAGAATTATAGATAAACAGATAATGAGATTGTTTTCAGCAAAATCAATATTTTTTATGTATTTGTGTGTGTAATCTAGAGGTGACAGTGTGAGGGCTTCCTGGCTCACAAAGGCAAACAGGCAAATCACCTGCTCTTTGCTTCGTGTCAGGTGTAGACACTGGGAAGGCTGGCGTGTGCGTGCTGGGGCTGCAGATAAGCCCTGGGAAGAAAGAGGCAGGGCAAGCACTTCCCAAAGGCCATGTGGGAGCACAGCCCTTTGACCTGAGCAGCCAGGTGGCTTCCAAGAATGGTGCTGGGCCTTGTTTGCTTTACCTTCAGGCAGCCTGTGCTGGCTGGTGGGAGTTCCCTGGGCTGCAGATCCCGGCGCGGCGCTGGGAGCCCGCGGTGGCCCTGCTCCATGGACTGGGCGTGGGCAGGGGTGCCAATAGCAGCGCTCCAAGTCATGCCATGTGCTGTGGAATTCCAGCGCTGACAAAGCTGAGGAGAGTGATTAATGCCCAAGGAGAGCTATTTAATCTGCACATGCCACTCTATAACTTTTTTTTCTCTTTCTGTTTCTGTTTCATTGCTTAAAAAAGAAAAATGTTTTGCAAGGCCAGCACGAAGCAGACAAAATCTGGAGCAAAGAAGGATTTTATGCAGTTGTCATATTTCTCAGCATCTTTGTCATTCTAGTGACTTGTTTAATGGTAAGTTTCCCTTTTACCCTTATTTTGTTTTTTATTTCATGCTTTTCTTAGTCTGAAGGATAGGGTCACAAATTCTTTACATGATGGGTGTTTTCTCAAGACTAATAGAAACTCAACTCCAAGGTAAGAATTGGTCACTCTGGTAATGCTGGGAAACCAAAGTTTGAAGAATCACATTTCTTGATGCATTTTGAGTTGAATGAATAATGTAACTAGAAGGAAGCTGAAGAAATAAATAACAGGTTCTTAAATCTACAGGGTAACTGTGTAGGGACATGAGTGATGACTTCTCAACTTTCTTAGTTCCCAGGATCCCTGAAGTCCTCTTACCTGCCTTTATTTCAGTTTTATTCAATAGTAAAAGCAACACCATATTGATAGAATGTTGTCAGTGCACAGTTGTTAGAGTGTGTGTTGGTATTTGTGTATCAAATGCACAAAAATTAAACTGAAATAACTAGTAAGAACATGAATGAATAATAATATTTTTGAGCAGGTTTGCCATTCACATTGTATGAGCTCAGTGGCTAGGTTTCTGAGCATTGGGCACAATTCTAATATATTGAATATGAGAAGTACAGTGGTCACACAGAAGATGAAGAACACTATACCACTACTGACTTTTGTAGGGTAATTTTTGCATTTTTGTCCAATGTTGTATCTTATACATTTTCCTTCTTTAAATTGTGTGATACTTCTACAGTGCACACATACAAGTGCTAACTGAATTCTCTGACAATTGTCAGCATTTATGAAGACACAGTATCTTGGGGTGTTTTTGAGATATTTTGCTCTCAAACACATGTAATTTTCTTTAACCACTTACAACCTTAAGATGGAAAGCATGTTTAATCTGAAGTTATTTAAAAATGTTCACAGTTATATAAATGTTCACAAAAATTTATAACAAAATGTTATTTCATCTTTTAAGGTCTCCCTAAGTTTTGAAAAGTTTAAGATTAAGATTGTTTTATCACAGGAAATTGTTTTATCACAGGAAACAAGATTAAGATTGTTTTATCACAGGAAATTGTTGCTTTATTTAATTTCTACTTTCTTATTGTCTCCATCTCTCCATGCCATTTCACTCAAAAGGAGGAGGATAACTCTAGAAATCTCTTCTTCTCTACTTTCTATTTTGGAGAAGAGATATTTTGGTCATTACTTAATATTTAACTGGAAGAGTATAGAAAATGCTGGCTGTCCTTGTCCTGGTACCACACAATATTTTCATTAATGACCTGGAATGCATCAACAATATTGGAAATTGAAAGCATTCTGTATGACAGTATCAGAACTTTGAATATTCTTAGGGTGCCAGAGAAAAGATGGGAAAGAACAACAATGCTGCTTGGCAGGGACAAGAGCTGTAATCATGTGCATCAATACAATGTAGGAGATATGTGGCAAAACAACAGTTTTGTAGGAAAGGTTCCAGCAGTATCACAGAACAGTATTACAGAAGTAGATAAGGAGATAAGCAACATCAATGTTGCAAAAATACACTTCTTATCCTGGGATATATAAATGAGGATATGATCTCTAAGATCTGAATTCAGCTCTGCTATGATAATTTGGTTGTCATGTCTTACTCATTTTCTATTGTCTCTGTCCACCACATTTGTTTAAAATTTCAGGCAATTATAGGAGGAAGGAGATGCAAGAGTGATCAGAGACACAGAGGACATGAAATAATTTGGTTTATTTATGACAGGGAAAAGGAGCAAGCAGAAACATGATAGTTCTCAAACATGGAAAGATTTTAAAGGCTGTTGTAAGGAAGAAGATAATACTTTCTCCATTGGGGACTGGAAAAGAGAAAAATTTTTACAAGGTGATTTGGCTGAGTCATTAGAAAGATCTTTGCTATCACATGTGTCACCAGACCCTGGATTGCATTGCTTGGGGAAGCTTGGGAGTTTCCCCCATTAAGATTTTAGGCAAACATCTGATTTTAGGCAAACATCAGAAATAGTTTGGGTGTAGCTGATGTGAAGTTAGGGCAGAGGTCAATACTAGTAGACTCCTTGAATTCCTTCCAGATGAAATTGCTATTATTCTTGGTCTTTTCTGCAGGGATTCCCCTTTCTGTTCCTCCCAGGTCCAATATGTATCTTTACATGTGCTACTGTTTAAACTGCAAATGGACACTGTCTCAGATTTTGCCAGGATCTGATAATATGTGGGTATGTCCAATCTGTAAAGTTAACAAATTACTTATGTTTGTTTTTATCCCATTTAATGTGTGTCAGAGTGGCAGAGTGGGTTGGTCACTATATTTTTGGCCATTTCTGGATTTTTTACTTTACCTTGATTAAAACTCTTAGAGCCCTGTAACACTTTCTGAGGAAAAGTTTTAGTGCTTAGATCAAATGTTGTTGGTTAGATTTTTTTTTGGTTTCTGCTAGGGTCAAGCTATCTTTTTTCCTAGAGTCTTAACAATAGATTATTAAATAGTATATTAAATAATACTTGTCCACATTTTAGAAGTCAAAACCATAATTCCTTGGGTCCTCAAGAAGTGAAACTATGTCAAAACATATTAGTGACAAGAAGGTATGGTGAGCATTGTCATGGCCATGAGTCTGTGAGCTGCTTATCTGCTGGTTATCAGAAACAAATTAACTGAAAGCACTCACTAGAGAAAAAGACAGTAAAAATATTTCAAGTCCCTCTTTACTGGTACCAGTGCCCATGCTTCACAGGTACCCCTCAGAGGACTTCTTTTTCTGCAAAATTACGGGAAAAAAATCTTATCCTAGTAATTCTAAACCCTTCAGAATGAACAGATGGTTTACCTAGCCAAGTCTTGTTTTTGTGTATTGCTAATATGTGTATTGCTAATGGCATTAGGTCAGTTCCCAGCTAAACCTCTAATGTTAATCCTTGAACAAACAAACCCATCAGATATATCTAGTCATCACTGGAAAGCTAGGGAATGATAGATCTTTATGTGGTGCTAGCAGGGGCAACAGCTGTCAAAGAATTAACCTGCAGAGAAAAAAATTTTCTGGCCTAGGTTTTCTCTTACTCAAGGATCCAAATCAAATGCTTTACAGGAACAGAGAAAGCAAAGTGGAAAGTACAAGGGTATCTGCAGACACCTTCAAAAAACTGTGTAAGTGCCCTCCATCTCCACTTGCAATATTTACAATTCTTATAAATTTCATAGCTGGTAAGGCATGTTTTGAAATGGAACAGCTATAGCTCAGAAATTGTTTTTTGCATTGCCCTCCAAAGAAATAAGATATGTTAAACAGGTGTGACATGGGTACCTCTGGAGTGACATTACTGAGCACAAGCGACCTGCCTGCACTCACCAAGCCAGGTTCAGCAACATCAGTGTAGGGTTTGATGGAAGAAGATCAGTACAACTTCTGCTTTTGTTGCACATACCAGATGTTCACATTCATAAGCAATATGTGGACAGATAATCCTCGTATTACAGTGTGTTCAGAAATCAATTTCTTGGTGATTGTAAAGCACACTTTTCTGAACAGATGGTTAAATAGCTTCATAGGCCACTCATCACTTCAGCTTTATTTCAGAATAGTTAATGTTTCTCTCAGGATATTGGAGCCTATCCCTACCTGGAGGAGTATTTCAGAGTAATAGCAGCCTACTGTTACCAAAGTGACCTAGTAAAGTTACCCTGTTCAACCACCAGCTCCATGCCAGATGACTAAGGGCTTCTAAGAACATCTGCTCTAAAACAAATTGAGGCTGCTGTAATTAAAGACTTGTATCTGGCTAAATCATAAACATCTATTTTATTTTGTGTCATTGTCTCTCTTGTGTTAAAATGCTTAAAATATCTTCTACAGTTACTGTATTTATCAGTATTTCCTTCTTCACAATATCTTCTGTAACTAATCTCCATTCTGTGTTATTTGCTCTTTAAATAATACTACTGCAGGTATTGCAAATAAGTACTAACTCACAGTGAGAACTGTTAAAATCCCTGCTGCCCTCGTGTACACTGCAGTTTATGTAATGGAAATGCTTATCTTGTTGGGGGAAATGCTGTGTAACACAACTTGTGACTTACCTTCTAGGAATGAAAGTCACCTATGGCAATCTTCTCCAGCATTTGTGATACCTTCCTTGCCTTGTTTACCAGGCAATTGAGATTGAGCTGTCCTCTTTATTTCTGTAGGTTCTGTACAGATTAAAGGAGAAGATCCAGTTGTCACTAAGGCAAGAGAAGGAAAAGAAGCAGGAGATCCACCTCTCACCCCTTCCCCTGCAGACATCTCAGACTGAGTACAAGACCACCAACAGCATGGTCCAGCCTCAACAGGCTCCAAAGGTTATCAATGTTGTAGTGGACCCTCAAGGCCAATGTGTTCCTGAGCTCAAACCTCCCCTGTGTGCCAGTCCATCTCCTTTCAGAATGAAACCTGTGGGACTCCAGGAAAGGTAGGATGGTGCCTGGTGTGCTCAGGATTAATTCTGGTTTTTTATACTTATCCTTCATGATTTCATAAGTTTCTCTTCTGTCAATGAATGGGAGATTTTGCCATATGGACATCTGAGAAGTGGGATTTTGGTGTGTTAACATCTATCTCACAGGTATTCTCTCCTTTCCTTTTCTTTACATATGACCAATGATTCAGGTCATATGAAAATGTTCAGGTTTAGGCTGAGATTAACTGCATTGGTGGCATTCTTTTTGCTGATTATATTTTTCCCATACTCCAAAGAAATAATTTTTTCATTTTTCATTGGTTTTGCCTGTTTTGATCCTGGAGATCCTGGAAGAGAGTTCAAGGGCTGGTTATGTATTGTCAGCAAAGGACATTCTCATTCTCAGGGACTCCCTAGCACCTGAAAACTTAGAAATAAGTATTTACACCAACTGAGTGCATTTAGCAATCTCATACAGTGTTTCCATTATCACCTTTAGACATATTTTTTCCTTAAATGCAGCTTTTCATGGTGGTCAGGATACTGTGCAAAGTCTACAGGCTTTACAAAAAGGAAGAAGTGATGAGTAATGAAACCAACTCTTGTGTGCAGTTCCTCAGAAATACTTGGGCACCAAACCCTGCCATTCATTGTACCTTTCAAAAACTGGGCCAGTGCTCTTTTTATAAAACTAGTTATTCTTCCCATAAGAGAATGCACACTGACATCTGTCTCTCCTCTGTTAGAAACCTGTATAATTTCTTGTCTGATGGCTGCAGGCTGCTTTCATAAAGCATCAGTGCTCTGAATAGCTCACATAGCATGCAGCTGTGCAACTGAACTCTGCTGCCCCGGCACAGACGATAAATGGAAGAACAGACATCATGCAGAGACCAAGCAGAGCCTCATCTGTGAGGGCTCTCAGCTGAGCTGTAACCCTGATTCAGCTTCAGCCATGGGGATTTCAATGGCAGAGATTTTATCAATGGATTTATGACAGACAGAGCTCAGGGAGGGGGATTGATTCTTCTGTGAGTGAAAGAGGCTTAAAGGCAAAGCTGTCATAAAATATGTAGTGATATCACTGCAAAAAAAACCAAAAAAAGGAATGGAGGAAGCAAGTAAATACATTTTGATAGTTTCATTCCAGAAGAGCCTTAAAATAAACCCAAAAGCATAAGAATCACATAGCTAATTTATAATACTTAATATCTAACATAGCATATGCAATAGTTGAGAGGGATTGAGGGAAAGGAATTTGCAGAGGGATTTCGTACCTAAGGACAAGAAACTTTTTGTACATAAGGAGAAAAAACTTTTCCATTTTTCAAACAAAGAAAGCAAAAACAATTGATGTAGGATATTAAGTTCCACTACAGATAGGAATTTTACATTTAATTCTCCTAAACCTAATTGCATCCTTTGAGGCGACAAAGTTCTGAGTCAGATATGACAAAATGGACAGCTGAGATACAAAGAGAAAAAACTAAACCTGATGTTTGACCAAATAAATCAGACATTTAGGTTATTACTAAGGAAAAAGAAGTTAAAGGAATTGAGCACTTCAGTTTCTACTGTAAAAGAACACTAACAGACTGTTGTGAAAAAGCGAAATCCATTGTGATAACATCCCATTGTGCAGCTCTTTTTTGCCATGTTTAACACAGACTCTATCAGCCCAAGTCCACTCCTAAGAAATGGTTGTTTATTTCAAGCTCAGTGTACAAAAGTCTGGGAATATGAGGGAGAGAACTGTAGGGAATAGTTTATCTTCTGTTCCTCTGACATAAGCAGCTATTATTATGTCTATTTCTTATTTATTTACTATAACCTTTACTATGAACAAATTTGTACGCGTTCTAACACTCAGCAGTGTTGGAAGCAAAAAGTAATAATGCATTGACCCATTCTGCCTCAGATTTTATCTAGTGACTAGATAACTGGTCAGTTGAAAACTCCTCTCCAGCTTTCTGCCCCAAAAAACCCTTGCACTAGGCAGCCTCGGGCCATCCTCATTACCTTTGGGAGGAGTGGACCTTTACACTATGGATCTGCCCACTGCAAACCATGCTCAAAACAGTCTACTGGCAGCCCTTCTTCTGTTAGTATGGAGTGAATCAAACCTGGAGGTCCTGTACTACTCATGGCACAGCTTTAGGGCACCCTTTCAATAATTCTTGCTATGCTGATTTTGGTTTCTGCCAGGGGAAGAAGCTCTTGGCAGGTTAGAGTGGATATGGGGGCTCCTTGACAAAATTAGCATGGAGATTCCTTTGGTCACATGGTGTGACAGTGGTTCCTGAGCTGTATTTTCTAACCATCCAGACTACTTCCTGGTTTGATTCCTTAAGAGCAATCCGTAGTCCTGAAATGTCTCGTGTGATCCAGACCAAACTGTCCCTGGTTTGGGCCACGGTTCATTGATTTCTCTTTGAGCACATAGTGAGCTGTGCATAATCATCTAGGTGGGAAGTTTGTGACAATCTCTCTGAAGGATGGGACAGAAAAGTCAGATAATGCAACCTGATCTAGTTGAAGATGTCTCTACTCATTGCAGGGGGGTTTGATTAGATGACCTTAATAGATCCCTTCTAGACAAAACTATTCCATGAATCTGTGCCTGCCTCTCAAGTTCTCTTTGCTTTGTACACTAGGTCCTGCATTGAGGAACATACCCTTGACAGGACAAGGGGTGATGATTTTAAACTAAAGGAGGGTAGATTTAGATTAGATACAAGGAAGATTTTTTTTGCAATGAGAATGAAGCACTGGCACAGTGTGCCCAGGGAGGTAGCTGATGCCCCATCCCTGGAAACATTCATGGTCAGATTGGACAGGGCTCTGAGCAATGTGATCTAATTGAAGCTGTCTCTGCCCATGGCAGGGGAATGGGTCTATGTGACCTTTAAAGGTTCCTTCTGTCCCAAACTATTCTATGATTCTATGATCTAAATGCAAAAATATAGCCGAAGTGATTTTTCACAAAGCACCACATCAGCCTCTGGCCCTCTGAACTTTTCCATTTTTATTTGGAATAGCATTGGCCAGTACAGAGGCAAAAAAATTGTTAATGGACTACTGTGCATGGATAAAAATATTTCTGGGAGTTTTTCCAGCTTCTTAAAACATGTTGTGCTTCTGAATACGAGAGCTAAGTCCATGAACATATTTTTCTGTGTATCTGGAAATGCTCTTACTCAGCTATTTCTATAAGACGCAGCTTCGCGGCAGATAATTTGCACTATCAAATGTGTGGGATGCCGCAATTTTTCTGCCACCTACGCGTGGCCGGTGCCTTGCCGGCTGCGGCTGTGCCAGAGCGCGGGGACAGTGACACCTAGAGCCGGCAGGCAGCGCGGTCATCCCGCAGCCGCAGCTCCTGCAGCAGGGCAGGCGCTCCCACGGCCGGGATTGACCGGCCCAGCGGCCGCAGGAGGCGATGCTGCTGCCGTGCTCCGCTCTCTTGACACTCCACCCGGAGCGCTGCATCCAGCCCCAGTGCCCCCAGCATGAGAAGGATGCTGAGCTGTTGGAGCAAGGAAGGCCAGGAAATGATCGGATGGCTGCAGCACTTCTCCCATGAAGACAGGCTGAGGGAGTTGGGGTTGTTCAGGCTGGAGAAGGGGAGGCTCCAGGGAGACCTTATTGCAGCCTCTTGATACTTGAAGAGGGCCTATAAAAAAGATGGGGGCCAACTGTCTGTTAGGGTGTGTTGCAATAGGATAAGGGCTAATGGCTTCAAACTGAAGGAGGCTAGGTTTAGACTAGATACAAGGAAGTAGTTTTTGAATATTTGAGGTCAGAGTAAATAGGACTCTAAACAACCTATTCTAATTGAAGCTTTCCTTACCCATGGAAAGTGGACTAGATAACTTTTAAGGGTCTTTTCCAACTCAAACTATTCTCTGATTCTATGATTTTCCTAGATGCTGCTCATGGATGTGTGCTCACATGTAGTTTGGAAAGGGGGGGAACAGTGGTGGCCAAGAGTAGAGAGTGGACTCAAGGTGTGGAGGTGACAGGGCTGTCAGAACAGAGGCACTGTCCCCTTTCTATTACAATTACTGAGGCAGGCCAGTGAAGGGCTATTTCTTCACAGCCTCTGTGCATCCCCTGGATCATTCAGTGCAGAATGCTTTGAAGTTGTTCTCTTTTTGTGTTCTCTTTTTTGTGTCTTAAGTGCTGCTCCTTTGCAGCAAAGACCTTCTCCCTTGGCAGCCCACAATGTTTGTTGCTCACCAAAGGAGCAGGAGAGCTGCTGTTCTCCTGTGGGTATCTTTGGTGATGAGCTGCCACAATATCACAGTGCCAACACCCGACTTTCGGATGCAAATAATTGTTTTCTCTTCCGTGAGCACATCTATGAATACTGCATCAGTGTTTACTTTTCTACTTAGGCTTTTATAGGTTTATATGAATAATATATACTCTTCCTTCAGCAGAATAATGTTTCCTTTTATTCTGTTTCTTGGCCCAAAATTCATGTTGATATGAATGGTCCCAGCCAAAAGCAGAATCTGGTGAAGTGGGATGTGGTATTTTAGATTTCATTCTGACATATCAAGCATTGAAAAAATTCTTAGTGCAAGCAGTGAGTTGTTAAATCACAATCATGGTAGATATAAATACAAATGTTACCACACCAGCACAGTATTACAAACGGGGTTTACATTTTCTGTGGCCACTGCAGCTGTGAGTTTTAGTTACAGTGTTATTTGTGACCACGACAATTACATTTCAACTAACTAGTGGACAATATGAAGTTTTGTTCAAATTAGTTACTGAGCAAAGATACATGGAAGAAAAGAAAATGTGGAAAATGTCTCCTCTACTGTGTGTTGAAAACAAACAGTGCTTTGGAAAAATTTCTCAAGCATTTGTATTCCGTTCTAACCACAAAATCCTAAAACTGGCTATTATATTTTAGTAATCAGAGGGAAAAATCACAGCTCTGTGTTTTCTTAGTCTTTTACATATTCATCAGAAACTTATTCTGTCTAAAGGATCCTCATGATCACTATCAGGATGCCAGGGGTTTGCAGGACTCTTATTCAGAACAGATAGTATTTTACATGTGCCTTGTGCTGATTTTTTTTCCTCTGCAAATATACACAAGAGAGTGAAGATGATGATAGAAAACAGTTTGGCAAATAAAGCAAAAAGCTGGCAGATAAGTGAAATAATAAACCATTTTAAAATGTGAAATAAAGTAATTATGCAATGGTATGGAGGAACATCTGTGACACAGGAAAATAGAAGATACTCTGTGAAAAAGAAGAGCCAGCAAGAGCAAAACTTGGAGGGGAGAGGGCTGCTCACAGGCATCATTCAGCAGAATGTGCAACCAATTCTGCAACCTCTATGGAAAATCAGTAGGCATCAGCATAGAGAACAGTACGGGGACAACCACCTGAATCAATCAATTATTGCTCTCTAGAAACATAACAGATGAGTGAATTTGGCTTGAACTCTGACTGTGAGAGCTCTGTGTGATGTTACTTTTCCCCACAAAGCAGAGCAATACTATGCCACAGTTGAGACTCTCCCAGTGAGATTTCTCTTACCATCCTGAAGATCCCTGTAAACTGGCAGCAGAAATCTTTCACCAGTTCTAAGAAGTGTTCAGTAGACATGCAGTGAGTACAGCTCCCTGTAAGTATAATGAAACAAAAGTTAAGATAACATGCATTATAATGCTCATCTCTGTCTACTTCCTTGTAACATGAGAAAGAGAAATATTCTAGTGGGAAAGAAAGGCAATATATTTCTTTATAATATGAAAAAAAAAGATTCAGATAACCCATAGGAGTCTATGGAACTCAGTGCCAAAAGGTAAATTTTTAAACAGGAACGTATTAGCAAAAGGTGCACGCACAAATAATATTCTCTTTCTGTCTTCAGCATCCTTCCTCAGAAACATCTTGTATTTTACATCTTTACAAAGAAAATGTTGTATAATTTAGGCTTCAGGTTTGGAGGTGGAAAAAAATTGCTTTTAATATTGAAAAGTATTCTCTTTTATTAGTCATTCTGAATAGACACACAAATTATTAAACTATAGCTTCAGCGTCTTAGGCAATTTCTGTACACTGTAAATTGCCATCTGGATGACAAATACCACAGATGACAAATAGGACAAAAACTAACTCTAATACCTGTTTTCCTTATTTTAGAAAGGCAGCATTCATTAAAATGAATCATTATCTTAACAATACAGTATACTGAATAAAACCTCATAAGAAACATTGGAGCCAGGGTAAAGAACCTGATGTGCTCTTTTTTTCATTAATATAACCTCAGCTGCACCTCAGGATATCACTGTTCAACCACATCTCTGCTCTAATAGATGAGAAAAATTTCCAACAATTCTCTCTGTCTCTGTTCTGATTTTTAGATCACAGAGCACAGTTGCTGCAAATATAGTTATGGTGTTGCTGATCCATTATGATTTTACAAAACTGTAAAATCAAACTGGACTTGAATGCTCAGAGGGTAGCACCTTGCACTTGGGCTACTGTAAACATGCCAGATTTTGTAGTTTATTGCACAAACATGGGAACTTACTTAATATATTTACAGGAGGGGGCCTTGGATTTCCTGGCTAAAATAAAATAGCTTTGCATAGATTTGGAGGATAGATTTTCCCTATTGTGTGGCACTGAATATGCTTTCTGCATTCTTCATTTAAATTGTAGGGATTGTTTTAGGAAAATGTCAGTGTAATTGTTTGAAGCAAAGCTATGTGCCAACATGGAAGTACAAGCTGTGGAATAGTTTTATGGTGATACCCTATCAGCAGGAATTTGCAAAGCACCAGGCACCAGTAAACTGAGTTTGAGGTAGGAGGCAGGAATTTCTGTGCTCTGATCTGTCTCTTCTACCAACTCCTTTGAGCACTTTGGGCATGGCACATAAATCTCCAGACATATTCCTAACCACTAGATTGAGGATGGGTGGATGTTGTGTCCATCTGAAAAGATGTAACAAAGATAAGAACCTTAACCTGATGTGCAGTGAAAGTCCTACTTGCTACTATTTGTTCACATCATTTAAGAAGAGTGAGAGACTACAATTACAACCCCCTCACACACACACTTTCTGAAAGACCTAAAAATACATTTCTCTCATTTGGTACCTATATTCCATTCTGGTCTGTAAGATCATAGAATCATAAAATGGCTTGGGTCGGAAGGGACTTTCAAAGAGATTTGTTCTTTCAAAGAGAGAGTTCCAGCCCCACTGCCAAGAGCAGGGTCACGTTCCACTTGGTCAGGTTGCTCAAAACTCCATCCAGCCTGACCATGAACACCTCCAGGGGTGTGCATCCACTTATAAATTTGATGTACCCAGATACACTTACAGCACTAAGGCTGTGTAGCAGACATTGGTTTGTGTCCATACTGCTAAGCTCTCTTTGCCTCAAGAGAAGCAGGGCCTGGATGCAGACTTCATCCTGGGAATGGTTTGTGTATGTGCTCATTCCCAAACCATAAATTGCTTTGGAGTGCTCTTGTTGTCAAAGACTAAAAAAAAAACAGGGCTGCAATGATTGATACATAGTACTATCATTCAGTGCCTGGGATTGTTTCCCTGGCACTGTGATTTTTTTTTTTTCAAGATGTAGCTTGCACATGTAGTGTGCAGTGAGTGTGCAAGGGGACCAATCCTGATTGAAGCAGTTGCTTATTGCCTTTTAGGTAATTGTCTTTTCAGTGCAGGGTCTCCCTGAAGCCCTGCATTGTGGCTTCCCTCCTTCTCAGGCCATCTCAATTAGCTGAAAGCCGTGCTGATTTCTGGCACCTGAAGTCTAGGTGAAGAGTAAAAGCAAGGACCTTGGGCTACCTGGGCTACTGAGGTGGGAGAAACTACTCTAAGTAATGGGGAGCGTGAGATGGGATCCAGCTTCCAGGGTCTCCTGCTCCATGCCCAAGAGGTCTGTGCTGGCACATGGATTCATCACTAGAGAGAGAATAATACTGTGCCCCCAGCCTGCATTTGTGGAACACTTCTGTGAGTGCACAGAAACTAAAAACTTTCTGCAAGTGCCAGATCTTTGAGCTGCATGAACGTCTGTTCTGTCCAACCCATTACAGACATCTTTGCTTATCTACAGTGTAGGAAGAGGGCAGGAATGTGAATTGTCCCCTTTCTCTGGAGAGGAAGTGAACTCAGTCACCAGCCTAACAAAGACTCTCTAAAACCTGTATTTTAACTATTTGACTCCTGGCTGCTTGAGAAGCTGTTTTGGTTGTGTTTAGAGCTCTTTGAAGCAAAACTCTGTGGGAGTTGTAATCTCAATAAATAAACGCAAATAACTCTGTACCATTGCCCAAACTTACACCCACAGTTCATTTCCCCGTGTCTGTGGCACATCTTAAAATTACTTCAGATTAGTGTGGGTGGATGGTAGGTTTCCACTCCTGTTTCTATCTCTGTTTTCAATTGTCCCACATCCCTTTTTTCTCCCCTTGTGAAAAATAAGCTTTCCAAGGCACATGACTCTCACTTTTGGGAGTGGTTAATTTAGGCAAATTAGCCTACCCTTGTTTAAGAAATTCTTGTGATGCAGCTTCATGGCCCTCTGCTCTCATGTACAGAGGAATGCTCCGTTCAGCATATGCAGTCTGTGCTTACGCTTGGTTTTGCCTTTACTGTCCTCTGGGGTTTAGTCAGGAATTTTATGATAATTTTATTGTATTCCCAGGTCTCTCATCTGGCGTTTATTCTTGTTACTCCAGTTGCTACTGGTTTTAGCTTGTACACAGGAAACCACAGTGCCAATCAGTGTCGTTCCCAAGGTGACAGGAAACCCTATTTGGTCGGATGTTGATTGTGCTTGTCTTTGCGGCTCCACCCATCACATTTTCTTCCTTTTTGGCTTAAGTTAAGACAAATTAATCAGTGGCTGCCATCTGGTAGACAGTTTTGGTGGGTTTGCAGGGATTTGTCCAGCTGATCTTTTGAAAAGTCACACAAGGCAAAATATCCATGTTAATATTTAAGTGCTTCTTGAGCCTGGAATTTACAGGGACTGCTGTTGCCCTGAGCACATAAGTAATTTGAGTTGTGTGAATGATCCCCTTGTCTTTTTCAGCAGCAGTTTTGGATCTTTAAGTGCTGTTTGGAAATCAGAGAGTTAAACTCTGATGCAGCTTTCCAGTGACTGATTTCCTCAGCTCCTCTCTGCCTCTAATTTGTTTCTGTGCTTGACCATCCAGGCATGGTTTCTGTGACTGCTTCACCAGCTGTCCTAATGTGCAAGCAGAGTGGGACATCTGGGAAAGTGAGGAGATGCACATTAGCTGGACTTGAATGCTCTGAGCACCTTTTCTCAGCCCTTAGCAGGATGTGTCCATCTGTGACATTTGCAACCTAATATATCACCTTTTCACAATGGTAGGTTGGAAGTGCTGTGCTAAGGGACAAAGGCACCAGCCTCTTTATGGGATTGGTTTGTAAGCAGCAAGTATCTCCTGAGCCCTTCACTAGTAGCCACAAGTACTGGTTTCAGCCAAACAACATAGAAGGAAGCATCCGTATCAGATTTACAGCATTCTGATATTTAGAAGGAAGGTTGATTTTTCACATTTGGGGCTTGTATAGAAAAGTTTTCTTGAGTGTCCCCATTAAGGTCTGGAAAAGACTAATGCTTTTATTTTAAACAAAAATATTCCCCTTTCCTCTTGTTTTGGAATGCATTTATCTCTGTTCATGATATTTCTTTTACAGGGCAGCCTAACGCTGAACAAAGTTCAATTCCCCTTAATTTAAAATGTTAGGAACAGACAGAGAAAACACTTAAAGAAAGAAAAGAAAAAAATCAAAGTGCCTCCAAAACTGCAGTGTAAGATATCCAAGTATTTATTTGAATTGCAAGAATCCATGTGCTGGGCAGTGCTTACATCCATCTTATCTTGTAGCCATCAGTTAACAGTCCAGGCCATGAATCTCTTCTTTGAGTGCAATCATAATTAATTTTACTTCTATGCTGTGCTAGGAGAACTCTTCATAATTATGAGAGTTGACTAATTATACTACTTCCTTTTTGAAAAATCCTGTTCTGGATATTCAGCAGAGATCTCTTGCATAGTCAGAGCTAGTATGTACAGAAAGCTTAACATTGTTAGCTAGCAGAAATGTCTCCTGTGTGCACATACACCTTTGCTCAAGGAATACTGCATGTAAATCTCTGGGCTGGGGTTTTTCTCAGCTCTTGCTGGAAATTCTCTTTAGCATTCTCTCTGAGAGCCTTGGTCACAGATCCCTCTGTGCAAGACTCCATATGTACACAAAATTGCAATGTTCCTCTATCAAAGAGACTTACATTCTAGACATCAGAAAAAGTAGTAAATGTATACAGGCAATCAGATGTGCCTCAGCAAACAGAGAAGCAACAGCATCATGGCAGAGATGAGGATGGCCAAAGTATACCATGGGAATGGCTCAGCCAAAGGAATACTGCCCAGAGGCAGAGCTGATTCCATGCAACACTGACATTTCAGCCAGGCTCTTGCTAGAATTGTCTGCTTTGATACCATCACATCCAAGCTGTTGCAACCATTTGGTTAGGCTTTGAATCTTAGCTGAGTTTCCAAGACATTTCAGGAACTCTTTTTGTGATTTTCCTACTAAGACAAGTGGGACATTAATTGGTTAAGTGTTGCAATATCTGTTGCAAATCAGTGCCTATCTTCATGAAATACCTTACCTTTGAACTTTCCGTTCATTTCTCTAACCAGGGGAGTCTGTAAGAAGCTACAAAAATGATATTTCTTTCTGGGACTTTTCCTTAAGCTCTCTATCAAAGAATATACTTTGATGCTTAACAAACAGAGAGTATTGTTATTAATTTATGGTATCTATAGTTATCCTTGTTATGTTAATATTGTGATTTGATAACAGGAGCAAAACAGAACACAGCAACTTCAAATGACCGCTCAAATATGCGATAGGCATCAGAAAGGGAAGTAGTGTATATAATTCCCACACAGAAAAATGTCGTTAAGTACAATGTTTCTCTAGGGAATTCAGTCCCAGTGCTTCAGGATGACCAATGGCAGCTCCCTGGAAAGCTGCTGCCAGCAAGAGATGGGGCTGGTGCTGGGCAGGAGGCAGCTGAGTTTTCCCCTCTGCCAGGGCTGAGAGACTCTCCTGCTTCCCACCATCCCCTGCCAGTGGCATCTCCTGTTTTTGAGATGTCTCAAATCCTTCCTGAGTCATAAAAAATTCCCCTGGGAGACTGCTGCATAGTCCAGAGGCTTTCAGTTCCTTTCCCTGGATTTGATAGTGGATCTAAAAGCACGGTCTTACAAGAAGAGAAAACAATCAGAATGGCAGAAAAGTACACAACAGTTAAAAAATGCAATGTGCATGGGCTTGTTTCACTCCAGACTCTGTTTAGCCTGCTTGGTCTCAGTGGATTTATAGACGTATCTAGGAAGAGAGTTTGGCCCACAGAACACAATACTGAATAGGTTTACAAAAGAAGGCAGCATTGTGAAAAGCAGAAAGCTGGTATTGTAATTAATCCTCAAGTTAATCCTGTAGCTACAGAGAATGTATTTGCAATTTACTGATAAGATTATAATGAAATATCTTTTTTCTCCTTCATCACAAGGATTTTCACAAAGGTAGATGGTTTCAATAGCCCTCTAGTCCCCATGTATAATGCTTACTATTGCCTGGCTCCCAGCTACAGAGCTCATCATCCAGGGTCAGTGCAGAGGTCATAAGGTGGGCTAAGAATACTGTCTGAAGGAAAAACTACAGAAGAGAAACACCAGCCACAAAGATGGGAAAGCACCCTTTGGTTCAGAACATTCTAAAGTACAGATTGGCAGAAGATGGAGAACATACTGAAAATAAGTAACAGTATTAATGAAGTAATCAATAATTCCTGCTTGCTTTGTTCTTGCATTCTTTCCCTAAAACTCCTCTTTCTATTGAAAACAGGATACTGGCCAATCTTTAGCTTTACAGGGTATACCAAATTTATGTTTCTACATTGCTTCAATGTATGTTAGCCTGACCTATATTACATCATCAGCCATATGAAGCTCTGTGTGTTGGAAGCATTTGTGCTGAGATAGATGGAGAGGAGGTCAGGTTGGGAGTGGCTTCAGTTTATCTTTCAGATATGACTTCTCTCCTTTCTCTTTATTTTATAATGCAATGTACATTTAGAGGAATGCTACTTTTGTCAGGATCCTCACTTTTCTCTCCTTTATTCAAATTCATAGAGGTAAATCTAAATCAAGCTGTTTAAGTTTCTAAATGCTATGAATCCTTTGCTAATAGAGGACCGACTGTGAATCTGAAGCAATTGTTATTATGTCACTCCAAAATTTTTAGTCTGTGATGGTGCATATGAGAAAGAGTAGATCAGAAAGCCTTTGCTCTGGCCTTCATCTCTGGGCACAGGTACTGATGCATTTTCCTGTTCTAGAGTCCTGCCTGTGCAGCCCCCTATAGGAATGTCTCTGATGAAGGCAGGTGGTCCAAGGCCATGGACATCAAGGGATCTGCTGAGCTCTGTAGAAAAGAGCTCCAGATCACTTACCTGTCAGTTCCTCATCAGGTTTTCAGCCCTAAATGGGACTGCACAGTTTGGCAATATTTTTTTAAAGGTCTACCTAACCTCTGAAGTGCCAGATAAAGTACACCTTGGCATGCAGACATTTGCAGCTCTCTTAAAAGCATTTAAACGTTGCTCTGTTTCAAATTGCAAGCCTAAGCGGATTTCCTAAACTTTTTTTCCAAAGGGAATGCAGGCATTTTTCACATTAATACGCTTGTTTGAGCAAGCCTTCCCATAGAAATCAAGGCCAGAAAGCCAGACTATGCCAGTGGATCAAGAAAAAAAAGGTGGAAAGAGAAAGGTTTATATGTAAAGCTTAGGTGTCAGGTCTGGAGACTTTAGAAGCAGCTAAAGAAAGGGCAGATCTAAGAGCACATATATGGGTCCTGTCTCTAGGAGCTTAAATCCCATCAGTTCATTGTGCAGCTTAGGTTCATTAGTCACCCTGGGAATGGAGCTGTGTTCCAAAGTGGATGTGCTCCAAGGATTTGGGCTCTGTACAGGCAGGCTCAGGTGCTTTGTCTGCTGTGTGATCGAGCAGAGCTGTTGTGCCGGCTCCCTTTGGAAACGTCCGTAGGTGGCGCAGCTCTGTTGAGCAACGTTGTGGGTCTGGAGGTTTTGCATTCCTCAGAAACTGCTGCTGTTCAGTAATTTCTTCAAAGTGCACTAACAATTCATTTGTCTGCTTAGAAATCTTCCGTGTGACACTTGCAGTAGTCTAAAGATAATGAGGACCAAGTCAAATAAACAAGGAATGTGCTTTTTTATTATCTTAAGGTTGACAGGGTGTAGTAAACGCCTCTTTTCCCAGATGTTCCTTCCTGTCTTTCCCAAATGGCAAACTCACCAGGAAAGAACTCATTGTACTGATTAGCCTTCAAGTCACAATAAAAAATAATTTTCTCCTACTGATACTGTCTGAAGATACTGCCCATTTACATTTAGAATATTCCCGCCTATGTCTTTTTCCAGCTCAGCTGGTTTTGGTTAAAGTCTCAAAAGAGTATTGAAGGACATCAGTATGCAAATTGATTATATATTTGCCTGTTTGGATGTAAGGGTTGTAGATTATATTCCTTAAATGAGCAGCATTTGCAGGATGGAAGTAGAATTTGTGCTTAAGAGATTAATTATTATGGAATACATGAAGCTACATTGACTTACCTAAGGCTCCTCCTATGAAAAAAAACAAACCAACTTTTTTTTTAATCTAAAATATGAAAATTCTAAGATCTATTTTTCATTTATTTGATTATAGACCAATTGAATAGCAGAAAATGTCAGTTAAGCAGTCTTAAAAAAACACTTCCTTGAAGATATTGCTGTAGTGTTGCACCTCTTCATCCTCACTGATTAGTTCAGTTTTCCTAGATAGGCTGTTCTCTGTATAATGCAGACAAGCATCCTCTGGGCATCATGAAGTGCTCAGGAAGAAGTGAGCCTTGCATGTTCTGGGAAAAGTAATCTGGCTTTGCACCTGGATAAGAGATCTAAATTGGCAATGGTGGTACATAGCTACAGCTTCTGCAAGGTCTCACAGAGGTACTTGTGAACTGGAAGCATAGAGGGGAAACTTATACAAGTATGACAAAAATATTATGCAAATTGCTTTTTTTCTTATTTTTTAAACAAAATATACAACAGACAAAATATGTGGGTTTTTTTTAACAGTCCTTGCTGGCTTACCCTAAATAAATGCATTATCTGAGCTCCTTAAGTTGTGCATTTATTTAATATCTGGAGACCTAGCAGTCAATTATTATTACTCCCCATTCTCTTTTCATTTTTCCTATTCTTTTAACTCCTTTTGCTTATATTCATTGTAGTAATCAGAGAGAGAACAGGTCATCCAGTAAGTTTGTGCAATGAGGCCTCCCATATGAAATAGAGCAATGCTACAATGCAAGCAGATAAGAATAGTAATAAACAATACTGCATTCAATTAAAGCTCTACCATGTAAAGAAAATTAACCACTAATTGGTAAACATTTGTTCAGCTCTTGGAATAAACAGCTCAAATAAGCACAACAAATTAGCATCTTCATTGATTTTTGCTTCTGAACATTGAACTCAATTTTCACTCATGCTGCAGACACATATATGTGACTATAAAGCAGAAACAGAGCTTTTGCCATTCAAATTTTATTGAAGATGTAAGTTTGCGTGACAAAATGCAATTTGACTGTAGAAATAATCTACAGGAAAAGATGGGAGGCTGTTTAAGCTTTGCATTTTTGAACAGTCAGTTCCCGTGGCTGAGCAGCATTGCCTTATCGAGGGCAGAACAGGAGTGAATTGGCAGAACATTAGAAAGCCTGATTAAAAGAGGGAAAATTGAAACTACACTCATGTCAGCTGTTTTCCTCTACAGGATATTGAGCCATTCCTGTCCTAACCAGATACTGATTGCTTAAAACTTAATCCAGAAGTACTTGTCAAAACCGTTTCCTCAGCTCATTTTGACCTGCTGAGCTGTGAGTAGATCCTGAGAATTGTTTGCAATTTAGTGCTAGATGTATTGGTCTCCTCTCACTCATGGCTGTGGGAACAAGATCCGACCCACTGGAGAGAACATGAACTGCCTCCAGGTCTCAAAAAAACTATTTAAACTTCATAGCTGAGTCTCCAGACCTGTTTCTGTGGACTCAGAGAGATGGAATATACTGCCAGGAGATTTCTTATAGCTGGGAGGCCGCAGTCTTGCCTCACAGCAGCCATATATCCCTCTTCTTCTCCCAGTAGGTACACTGCTTACATCATTTCCAGACCCCTTCCTCAGAATCAGAAAACATCAGTTAGATGTTTTCTCTGTTATCAAAATAGAGAAAAATAAAAATACAACACTGGAATACTGTGAGGAGAGCTGTGTGACAGAGCAAACATGAACAGAAACAGCAGACATCTTCTCAAGAAGATCCATACTTCATATTATTGCCTTTCTTAGAGTCCTGAGCTTAAATATATTCCATCTCTGGCTTTCAGGTGATAGGTACTAACTTCAGTGTTATATTCAATTAGCCTCTATAAATTAGGTCCTTGGTTTGGTGAGATGGGACTGCTACACCAATGGCTACAGGATTTGTCTCAGGTACAGATATCTGCAAGGCAGAGTAGAAATAATATAAATATCAGTGATATTAACCATTTAATTGTTAAGCATGTTTGTGGAAAATTGGGCTAATACCTATCTGTCCAGGATCTCCTCTCTGGAGAGGAAAAATCAGAGCCAGAAGAATGTTTATCTGTGAGAGGAATAAGGTTTTGGAAATGAGGCCAGGAACCCATAGAAAAAGAGAGGTTTACTATTCCCATGCATGGTAAGAAGTCAATAGGTAATTTCTGGTGGTTTAAGTAGCACTGCTATGTCAAGGGATAGCAGGAGAGTGGGGAAGGTCAAGTTTTGACCTACTGCACACCCAAGTGCTGAAGGTGGAACTAAAGTCCTGAACTTTTTATTTTTATGCATAATAAAGTACCTGTAAAATAACCAGACATGAGCTGAGCAGAATAGATTCTTCGAGGTATCAGATTCTATCAGTTTAGACTAATTGGTCATAATGCAAAGTAAATTCTTGTTTGCCCTTGTTAGGTGGTTGATCTCAACTTCTGATTTCTGAGTACTTCAGTTTGGGATGTGATACAGGTTTGGTTTGTTGAAAATGTTGATAACTTCAGATCAGAGTGGTTCCTAAAAGCCGCAGCTCTTGTTCAGGTAAAACCCGGAATTGTTAGGAGGTAAAGCAGAGAGCATTTGGGAAGCTGAGTTTTCATTGTGGGTCCGCCAAGCATCTGTATATCAGTGCTTCATAGGGCACCTGGGAGTGTAAAAATTAAAAGTACAGTATGGGCAATAAATACTAAGTGCAAATATTTATGTGTTAGGATGACATTCACATGCTTACCTAAATATTTTAGTTCATTATTTTCCCAGACTAATACTGATGATATTGATTAACCTTTGTGGAAAGGAAAAGTAAATAGGAGGATAATTACATTAATGGGTATTGTATATTATCAGAACTCATGGGGTTTTGTATTAGAATATTCTTTAATATGTGCTGCAGCACAACAGAAAATTGAAAGTTATGAGCTCTACATTTCAAGGAAAGAATGTAGATGTAAGAAAAATGAATCTTCATATTTCAAATTGGGATGTTCAATAATGGAATTTTATTGTATTCTTAGAAGACTTGTTTGAGGTATTATGCTGATGCTCAGAAGAAAATCAAGAGATTATCATACCCATTAATGTAACCATACTCACATTCACCCCTACTTTCCCAAGATATCCAGTAATATTAGCAGTACATGGTGGATATATATTTCAGTCTAGCAAGTACAGAGCAAGAATCATATATATGGATTTTGGAAAAAAATAGAAATTGTTCTTATGCATTGGAAGCAAATACTTAATAGTACTGTGAATATTACTTTAAAACTTATCAAATTATTGCTTCAAATGAGAGTCATCTCTTAACCTTCTCAGGACTGTCTGTAATGGATATTATAAATCTTCATTTATGAAGAAATGTCTCAGTTGTTTATTAGATGATCCATATTACTATTTGCCCAAGGCAGGAAGAAAACAGCAATATCTTCAGTCATTTGAAAAAATTATTTTAGCCTCTTTGTACTTCTACTTTTCTACTTTTCCTTTTTTCAACGCTGATTTTTCTTGATGAAGTCAGAGTTTCCTATTTTTATTTATTTTCTATTGGTATAGAAGATTAATAACAATCCTTTTCTAATTTACTGTACTTTTCACACATCACTGGCATTTTACATATCACATTAGTTCATCTACATGACCATGTTTTCTTTTAGCTATTTTGCTGAAAGCTGAAAGAAAGCCGAGAACTGTATTTTTTCCATTGTTCTTTTTTCCAAATATACTTTTTTTCCCTTTGAATTGCTCCGCTGAAACATGAAACTAGGTATGCAGGTGGAGTCTGGCAGCAGTAAGTGCTGGAAAGGCTGCACCTAGTTGTGCCCTCCCAGTGCAATTCCAGCAGAGTAAACCCCACCTGCGGGCAGTGCATTTGCTGATGAGATGGACTGACAGACTCAGGATCCATGGCTAGGCCTAATCCCTGAGCACCAGAGAAACAAAAGGCACGGGGGAATTGTGGTGCTTTTTCCTTCAGTAAAACGCAGGGAGAGCAGCCCTGTGGATCCCTGGTACAAGCGGGATCTGAGGACCCAGAGCAAACTCTCTCCCCAGCAGCTGCGTCCAGCTGTGCTCCCCATGCTAAGTGATGGCTTTATTCACCCACACGGTGACCCAGCTCCTCCTGGGCTGCAGGGGTGGCACAGGAGGAGGCACCTCCCGTGTGTGTCCCTAGTGCTGGGTCAGAGGGCAATGACTCCCAAAGGGCAGCAGCCATCGCCGCTGCTTCCAGAACGGCTAGGGACACAATGGGAGGCTGAGGCTCAGGAATCTGGGTGTTGCATTTTCCACAAGTGCTGAATAAACATGTGTATTTAAAGAAATTATTCAGCTCAAATAAACAACTGGGAAAACGTGTGGGGTAATTGGATTTCTGTAATCAAATCTATGGCTTAATTTTAGGGTCAGGGAAGACTGGAAATGACCTCACTAATGTTTAATAGGGCTTTAGTAACCTGGTGTCCCTCCAAAGTGGACAGGTGGAGCTTCCTTTCAAGAATTTTCAAACAAACATTGCTTTTTAAAATTTTAATTTTATCATGCCTTGTAATAAAATCTGCTTCTATAAATGTATTATTTAAAATACTCTGGTGAATTCTCATCAGTGAACGTGTTCCTATTATCCAAGTGAAAAGAGATCTTTGAGTATGTAGTAAGACTCCCCTCTGGGATTCCAGACAATACACAGACACAAGTGGTTTCCTGATTGCACTTATTCACGTACCCAGTGATGAGGTGGCTGTCCCAGCTGGTGGAACTTCAGAAGAATTAGTCTCCTGATAATTTTAATATAATGTTGCCCAAATGTTTACAATTCCTCAGATTCCTCACATGGTACTCTTCCCCATTAAGACACAACCTCGAGAGGATGCTGGGGTAGGTCTATCATAACAAAATCTCATATTTGGCCCAGACTATTCCCATGGGAAACATAAAGAATATAAAGTTATTTAAAAGGGAAAACAAAGCTTGGCCTGGAGAAATAAGGGAAAACCCATGTGTATGGGTCCCTTATTCTAATTTGAAGTGGAAAACACCAGTCAGGAGATACATATGCATATATATATGTAATGTATGTATGTGTGTGTGTATCTCCAAGTAAAATGAGCTGTCTGATTTGAAGTGTCACTGGTCAGATTGTGACTTCCTTATTCAAAACTTAGTGTAGGCAAGCGCTAATTACCAAATATGGGCTTTGTTTTAGGTGGTACCTCCTTGTTGCTGACCTTGTGCAGTCCCTCCTAGTAAGGTGGAAAAAGGGGAGCTTAATAGGTAACTTCTTTCCATCCAGGCAGTAAAAGAGAAGAGAATTCTTTCTTTCTATTCTTTAACAGGGAGTGAGGAATTTAACTATTAGAGGAACATTGAGAATCCAAAGAGCCAAGAGGAGGACCTGAGACTATAAGCATCTTTTATTAGAACATACAAACACATGATGGTTCAGGCCCTCCCTCATCTTTCAAGACAATGCAAAATGTTCTATTTTCAGCCCTGTTTCTCAGCATAAAGAATGCAATAAAGAAGTCTCTGTGATCAATCTAATATTCGTTATAGCATTTCTAATGTATGTAAACATAATTTAAAAAATTTTGTTAATTGAAGAATAATTCTTCAGAAAGGTTCTTTGCAATATCCATATTTATGGAAACATTACCTTTAGAATTGTGATCTATTGTTTGTCTTCTTATGAACTACTAAAAAGATTGCTTTATATTCAGTTTTTAGTCAATGTGTACCTTTTAATGCATTAAATATGCACCTAAGAACTGGTTCTTCTTTCCAGATTAAGTAAGATCCTCAAGACCAGTGTTCATCAATAATCCCCATAAATGGTAAAAGCTGTAAACTCACAGTTATAATTAGATCAGGTATTTTTTTTGTTGTTGTTAAAAAGGAAATAGTCCTGTTGCCAAGACTGTCAGTTATAACAATGTAAAAGCCAAAGAAAATATTAGCATTTTCACTGTACTTTGTTACTGGACAATGGGAGTACTTTTCCTCTATATTAGGAAATCCCGGAGGCTCTCCCAGAAGTATGTCTGAATCTAAATTGCTACCCATTTCTCAAGCAAAGGTAGCCTAAACAGATTTGGAGGGATTCATTGCACAGCTCTTCTGTAGATTTCTGGATGGTTTTCAAAAGATTGGATTTGCAATACATGCACTCAGAGCCACCTGTTTTAGGGACTGCCTTTTTCCATGGAATAAATTGCTAGTCGTGGTCAGAAGAGGTGCTTGTGTGGAGGGGTTTTGTGACAGGTCTAACAGGATGTTTTTCTTGAGAAGTGATGTGGAGCTGGGAACTGATTTTCTCCCACAGTCTGGTGCAGGCCCCAGGGAAATGGGATAGGAATATGAGCCAGAACCCTCCTGTAGGGTCCAGCTGAGAGCAGCCACCACGGTGTGCCCACTTCCCAGACTATCACAGCTCTGAATTTGGGTATGAGTGCTGGTACTGCTGACTGGGACCCCAGTACCATGCAGGCTGTGCCACGAGGCACAGAACACTACTAGTAGTCTGTGCATGTACCACTTACCCATCATTTTTTGCTTAGGATGCTACTTCACTTCTGCCTACCTTCTAGCACAACTAGCAGAGTCATACCCCACCCACTTCCCTATGCCAACAGAAATTATCCCCACCTACCCCTGGAGGCAGCCAAACACCCACTGCTGACTCACTGTTACAGGCCTGGGCAGCAAAGCTCTTGCTGCCACCCACCCATCACCTAAGCTGAAATAGGCTTGTGAACAAAATGACACAATGTGAGATTCACCCATTCCACTGGGTGGTCTTGTCTCTTGGACATTATTTCTTTACGCTTTGCTAAGTGACAGGGGAGTGACTGGAGTAATTTCTAGTCATGTAGACTGACATGATAGAAATCGCTTAATTTAAAATAAAATTACTGAAGCATCTGCTGATTGTGTGAGGTTCAACAAGGTGAAATGTCAGGGCCTGCCCTTGGGTCACAAAAACCCCTTGCATCTCCACAGGCTGGGGCAAAGTGGCTAGGAATCTGCCCAGTGGAAAAGGATGTGGAGGTGCTGGTCAACGGGAGCTGCACATGGCCCAGCTGGCCAAGAAGGCCAATGGCATGCTGCTCTGTGTCAGGAATAATGTGGGCAGCAGGATCAGGGCAGTGACTGTCCCCCTTCACTCAGCACTAGTGAGGCCACACCTCAAGTCCTGTGTCCAGTTCTAGGCCCCTCACTACAAAAAGGACATTGAGGTGCTGGAGCATGTCCAGAGAAGGGAAATGAAGCTGAAGAAGGAGCACAAGTCCTTTGAAAGAGTGACGAGGAAGCTGGGGATCTATAGCCTGGAGAAAAGGAGACTCAAAGGAGACCTTATTGCTCTCTACAACAACCTGAGAGGGGGTCAACCTCTTCTCCCAAGCCATCAGGAACAGATAAGGGAAAATGACTTCAAGCTGCACCAGATTCAGGGTGGAAGTTAGGGAGAATTGTTTCACTGAAAAGGTTGTCAAGAATTGGAATGGGCTTTCCAGGGACGTGGTGGAGTCACCATCCCTGTAGGTGTTCAAGAAATAATTGGACATGGCACTTAATGCTGTGGTTTAGTTGGCATGGTGGTGCTCAGTCAAAGGTTGGAATCACCAGTCTTGGAGGTCTTTTCCAACCTTAATGATTCTGTGATGCTACAGAGGAAAGCATTCCCCCAACATTAGTAGCATTTGCCTCATAGATACTATCAGATGATGTCTGTATTAAAATAATATCTGGTATTACTGTAAAAGGGACAGTTGTATCTTAACATCCAGTGTTCAGAGAGGTGTGTAGTCACACTCTCCCAGCAGTTCTCCTGCAGATGAGAAATGCACACAACCAAGGAGAGTTTCAGCAGAAAAACTGGAATCACTGGATGATAGATTACCCAGTAAATAGTTAATCATTGGCATATGGGATGTTACAAATGGGCAAGGTTGTATACTGATCTGGCAGGATGGCAATTAGGAGAGACTTGAGACAATCTTTTGTTATGTTTGTCTATATCCAAGCATGATAAAGTAACGAAGAGTTCAAAGAACTTCCTTGTAAACACACCTTAATGGAAAGCCAATAATCTGCAGAGGTAGGAATCTAACTGGTGTTCTCACATCTCTATCTGTGCATAGCTGCTTCGTAAAGGCTAACTGAGCTGGGCATCTGTAGTCCAGCTCATTCAGCTGAATCTGTCAGTCTTACAGGACTGATTGCTGCTTAGTAAACACAATAGCTTTGATAAATGCCTATAACTTTGTGTTTAGTCATCAGTTTGCAGACCATGGATTTTTTTCAATCAATATGCCTAAAGTTAAGGGTCAAGTAGATAATATTTGATTGATGGGTTGAAAATACAAAAAAAAAAAGCCAGGTGTCTTAAGTATTGTTTTAAGAAAGCCTCAAAAAGAATAGGGCTCATACCAAGCCCCATACAAGTGTGGTCTATTTTTATTTTCATGGCTCAAAGTTGTTATTGAATCCAACTTTATTTTCCTGTAGAAATGGAAATGTTATGAATTTTATAGTCCTGCAAGAAATGTATAGCATTTCCAAATAGCCCCTTTTAAGTTTATGACCATTCCTTCTCCTCAGACACAGATAATTTCTTGTGGTTTATTGCCTCTCCTTTCTCTTCTATCTAGCATAAGACGTTGTCTACTGTCTTGGTAGTCCCAATGTTTATACTGCCTTTCACTTCTTTCTGCTGTTTTTATAAAATTTTCCTGCTCCATTATGTATATTTATATGTATATTTAATTTCAGTAAATTCTTAAACATGCACCTGACATAACTCTGAATTTATTTCACACTGTTATGTATGTCAGTCAGAAATATATGCCCCGTACTTTCTTCTGAAATATTTCTTCTTTACCAAGATACCACTTTCGCATTTGACATTCGTAACAATAAAGTAGCATATAGGAAGTTGTTTCTGCTTCTAAGAATAATTCAAATAGTTGCCCCAATCACACATTTTTGCAGCATAGGTTGTTAGATTGAAGAAGTAGGATGTCCTTGGTTTTCCATCTGCTCAGTTGTATCAGTGAAAATAGTCTTGCAGTCTTTGCATGCCCAAATCCATCAGTGACTATAGAGAAAGTCAGGGTGCGTGAATAACTCAGGATCCGCTTCATGAGTGTGGGATAGTAACACGGATCGCATATAACCACTGAATTATTTTCTGATGCAGACGAGGATCCAACGTGTCACTAACTTTGGATATGAGCAGCTTGGGAAGTGTTGAACCTTTCGTCGCTGTGCCAACCCCACGAGAAAAAGTAGCGATGGAATACCTGCAGTCAGCTGGCCGCGTCCTGACACGGCAGCAGCTTCGAGAGGCAGTGGCATGTTCTCATTTGCTTCAGACAGAATTCATGGTGAGTTTAACAACATGCCTGAAATGAGGATTTTTGACATAAGTGGCACAACAGGAACTGGGAGGAAAAAATATTCAGGCAACACCTTAAACTCAAGGTACAAATTGTTTCCAAAAGGCAGATTAGATAGTTTCAAGAGGGTGTTTTATGTTTTTGCACTAAAGACAGAAAAGTAAGTCAATTATATCCGTGGACAATAGAGATTCCTCTTGGTCTGAAGTCCCATCACAGATGGGCTACATATTATAATAGAACTACAGTGCAAACAGTCAGAACTGTAACACTGTGACAGTTTCAAAGAGATCATAAAAACTATGATGAAAACACAGTCATAGTTGGAGATTTTGTTTATTCCCATATAAACACCATGTATGTTTGCAATTTGAGCACTAAATTTTTAGTTACCATAAATTATTTTTTGGAGCAGACAGGGATACCCACAGTCCCTGTCCAAAAGGGACTTTTTTCCCAAGGTCCAAAATACCTTTAACAAGCATGACATACAGCAGCCTAATATACTCAAGACAAAAAACTGTGAAGTGTTTCACAAGTGTATTTATTAGTAAAAAGGGTAAGAATCTAAAATGAAGAAAGTGGCCAGGTGGAAAAAAGTCAGAGCAGATAAACTCAGTCAGGGAAAACACATTACAACACATTACTTTAAGAAGACCTGAAAAAATCTGGTATTGCCAAACACTCAGATGAAAGAAGTTGTCAGAAAAAAAGGAGACCTTTATTACAAGGGAAATAGAAAAGAGCTTTAACTGAAGCCACTTGAATGTGAAAGCTGAGTAAGGCAGGACAAAAAAGGTTTTGAATTTAAAAAAAATCATAACTTCATGTTTAAACAGATCAAAAGCATGAAGCTTACTAAAGAATACAAAGATCAATTGATGACCAAAATGGTATAAAATTGATTTGGAGAAGTTGAACCAGTAGGTGAGGAGTGACTCCATTATTTGCATCTGCATTGACCTAAGAAGAACTTTGGAAATTTCCTTCATCTGTGGCAGGGATAGGCTCAAGCAGACCACTAGAAGTTCTGTCTGATATTGAAGCATTAGTGGAAGGGATTCTATTACAAGTCGATAAAATAAATAAAAGTTAGTAATAGTCACCCAGGAATCCTAAAGGAGTCTTATATATGCACTTAGTGATGTATTAACTGGAGAGGTGTAATGTAGCAGTTGTGCTTCAGCAGCTGAGGAATCAGAGGGCCAAAGGTAGCAATTTTTCAGAAGGGTTCCAGAATTGATCCAGAGAACTGTATGTCTAGAAATCTGATGTCTAAATCAGAGAAACTGTAAGGAATTAAAATTAAACATGCCAGAGCATGTGACCCTTTAGGTTTCTTTTTGTTTCCAGTCTGTGCATGTGAATAAACAGATGAGTGCCATTTTACTCTAAAAATAGCTGTTCATTATGAATAATTGCATCCTATGGAGCAGCCCTTTCAATTACCTTTAAAATCCAAAGTTTTTATTAAAAGTCATTTGCTTAAGAGAAGTAAATCCCTCAGTTCTTCTACCAGAACATGGACAGACAGTGTACACAGAAAAATTACAATCATCCAACATATTTTTATCACCAGTTATTCCTTAGGTTCTCTGCCATTCTGCTGCTTGGGCAGGAAAGACAGAAGAAATTACTTCATCATGCCTAAGCCCCCCATGTTAGGAGACAGTTTGTACAGACAAATTGGCACTTCATAGAATCCTGCTTACCCAAATTGTCCCACACAGCAGTTGTGCACAGCTTTGTGCAGGCAGAGTCACATTTTATTTGTCCCTCAGGGGGGGTACAACATGGCTCTGGCCATTCAGTGTTTCCATAGAGTTTTATTGAAGAGGTCATGACTCGTCTATTCTGTTTTTAAACCATTTTTTAAAATGTGTTTTAAGATGAAGCTGTTGAGCAGTATCTGTTTACTATGTTCCTTGCTACAGATAATAGCTCAAGTAGGAACTCGAGGCATGCAAAGAACGCAGTATATAACCCTCAGCCTTTCTGCTCACACAGCTCATTTTAACTAGCTAAAGAAATAAAGTAAGGCAGTCTTCTGGAGACTAGAATTATTGAAGAACTTCCAAATGTGAAAGAAGTGGAGAAATTTTTGAAGTTTTCAGTGGAAACTTAAAACATGAGCTCTTTCAGGTTATTTTTAGTTCTTCAATTTTTTTTCATTAACAATTAAAGGGGCATTACTTAATTAAAGGCTATATTTGGTTGGGAGAATATACCTGTTTTGCAAGGAGAAAGAAACATAATTTTCCCAGCATATATTTTTTCTTTAGTAGCCTGAGTTGGTACTCTTCAAAGGATAGAATATCTGAAGTTGGTAGCAGATGATAAAATTCATTTCCAAAACACCCAAATGTCAAAAAATACAGTCCTGCATGGGAAAGTGCCTGATCATTAAATCTAAAAAATTACATCCTCAAAAATAAGAGGGATGAGTATAATGACTACCTGCCTGAATTTTCCTAAATTTTGCCAAATTTTCTTGAATGCTTTCAGAGATCCAAATCATATCTCTTCAGGTGTATGAATAGCATTTAAAACTTAATGTGAGCCAGAATAGCTGCTATTAGAAGGCATCACTCAGAGAGGGAAACCAGCCCATGAACAATATGCTTATGCATCTATAATTGCATGCAAGTGGCTGAGCATGGGAATGTGTGCAGTTTATGCATTATTTGCAATTTTTAAATTAAACACATATGTTTAATAAAATAATTATATATATATATATGTATATTGCCTATGCAGCTACTGAGTTTGTATACTAGTTTGCACATGTTCCTGCTATTTGCAGTCTGCTAGGCTTATTTGCTCCCCTTGTTAGCAGGAATGTTATCACCATATTATCCTGATCTTTTTTTTCTGGAATAATCTCTTTTTTCTCACAGCCAGTTTCAGAATAAGTGACTTGTCTGTGGCTGTGATCCACGGTGTATTGTCAGATTTCTGTCTGTGCCCTTGGACTCACAAGTACTTACTACTGGGAGGAGACCACTGATTAGAAAGTGTTTACAGGATGTAAGTGATTAATGTTATTAATGGTCCCGGTTGGCCCAAAGAAATGTGTTTCTGTTTTCAACTTGGTGGTATTTTTGCATCTGTCAGTAACTCGCCAAATGATGAGCTATTAAAAAGTTTCAGCAGGCATAGTAAGGGAGACAGCCACACATCTGGAAGACCCTCACCGACCACCATCACTTGGGCAGGCAGAGGACTCTTCCTCACGCATTTTTTCCAGTCTCTGTCGATGACAGACAGAGATTCCATTAAGCACAAGCTCAGTGTCTTGCTCTCTCTCACTTGGTGCATAGTTTAGCACAGAAACCTTTCAGAGGCCATGTACTGGTGGTGTTTGTACTAAGCCAGAACTGAGCTAGGGAAGCTCTAGGTCAGCCAGTTGGAACAAGACCCAAGGGCCAAGGGAAGTCTCAGACAGAGGTCACCATTGGGAAGCAGTAGAAGTCAGAGGTGAATATGAGGAGGGTATGGGAGCTCATTTTGTAGTTTTGTGGATGAGGAAGCAGCATTAGACGCAGGACAGAGGTGAGATGGTTTGACCTGAGCAGTGGGGATGAGGTTTATGCAAGAATGAAGTCTTAAAAAATAAGATCCTGAACTTAGGATAGCCATCATATGGATGGCAGTACAGTGATCTGAAACAGGATTGGGTGAAGTACCTGCAAGGAAGGTGTGTCTTAGCAGTAACACTTTGGCTGGCCTGACACAGCAAGTCATTCTTTTGAGGAGCCAGCTGAAGACCAAGAAGAGATCAAGGAAGAAACTGAGTGAGGGAGAGGGGAAGAGTAAAGAAGGTCCATGAAATGCATGGGCATAAGTCAGAGAAGGTAGAAAAATAAAATCGACACAGCTGCAACCTCACATAGGAAGATGTTCGGAAGCCAAGCTGGAAAGTGGAGAATCACAGCATTTCAATATGAGCCATCTAAATTTTACTTAACTTTGCCATCTCTTCAAACAGTAAAGTGAGAGTGTAGCTTCTTCCCCGGTTTGGTGAACTCATGTAAAAGTCTGCTGTTGGGTGCCTGTTTGACAAGTTGTTAGAGACCTCATCCCTGTTCCTTTAAAAAAAAATCCCTGCAGAGGTTGGTCATGCTGGGCAGGACCATAGCTTGTGTTGAAGGACAGGGACCAGGAATCTCTGCTGTACCAAAGTACTGGTAGGCCTGCACCTCTAGAGTAGAAACCAGCTCATTTTTGGAGAAAATCCGTAAGTAAATTTTCCAGTGATGCAAGTCAACAGATCCTCCTCAGGTTCCTAAGAGGCAATTATGTAATATGCCACCATCTCTTAGGCTAAACGTCCCAGGCCAGCATGATGTTTCCAGGTCTCTAGTTATGACTGTTCTTTTAAGTAGAAGTATTAATTTACTGAAGAATAAATTCCAGCTTACTGTAAGACAATTCAAATAATAGTGGCCCAAAAAAAATCAGCATAAAAAGGAAGATTTTAGTAAACTGAAGCATTTTTAATGTGATTTTGCCAGATTATTTTAGTTGGTAAAACATCCCCCACAATCATGAAACAAAAAAAAAACAACCCCTGAATATTTCATCCTGCCATTTTAAAAGGGTTGGTTTTATTCAACTGTAGAAACATTGTTTCAGGACCTCAAAATCAAAGTTGTTCTTACTCTCCCTTTAACCAAGTTCAGCATTTTGTTCAGTGCAAATTTTGATTTTTACTTTTCGTGCTGACAAACAGTTTGAAATACAGGAATTTTAAGTTTATGAGGAGTTTATAATTTGTGTATTTTTGAAACTTAAAGGAAACTGTCACATTAGTTACCAACACATGCAATATAAATCAATCACTAAAAGATGAAAATGAGAAGGAAAAGAAATAGCTTCAGATTTTTATTACTTTTGAGTCTGAATGCAAAATACTAAGGCATCTCATTCTAGTAGTTTAAATAAAAGGCAAGTGAGGTCTTTGAATTTCATTGATAAGGGCTTAGCACAAAATTTTTTAAACATTTTCCATATATTAATTTCTATTATTTGCCATTATATTTAATTATTTATGAAGTTCCTGCCCCAATTATGTAAAGTATTGCTCTTTTTTGCCACAGCACTATACTTTTGAGCTCCAATTTTCTGGAACTATAGTGCATTTTAACCTTAGTCTTAATCCCATAAAAACTTTTTTAAAAAAATAATTCATCAGAAGTGTTCCTTGGAAGTCACCCCTTCAGTATGCAACTCCTTGTGTTTATTAAAGGAAGGGTGTTGACAGGCTTGAGGTGGGAACCACTTTTTTTCTTAATAACTTTGATGTTAAGAGACAGTTGTGTAACAGCAGATGGCCTTCTGGTGATAATTTCCTGCATGGCTCCTTTGGAAACATCAGTCTGATTTAATTTATTTTTTATAGGAAATACCAATGAATTTTGTGGATCCCAAAGAAATTGACATCCCGAGTCATGGAACTAAAAACCGCTATAAAACAATTTTGCCAAGTAAGTGAGCTAGCTCGTGGTTTCCTACTATGACATTTAGTCCTGCTTTGAGAACGTATTGCTGTGAAAATCTAACCGTCTTTATATTTGCTTGGTGTGAACCCATTCATACTTGTATTTATAATCCATGTAGAAAGATAACAGAAGCCCAGTGCTGTAGGACTAGCAAATGCAGAACTCTCACTGGAAGCCTTAGTAGGTACACAAGTTGGCAGCATCCCTGCCACGTGCTGAAGGGCAAGCCTGGGTTATGCTGGTTTTCTCTGAAAGGCAACTCAGGCAGATGGGACAGTGAGGTCTGCCATGCTTTGCAGTAGCTCCTCATCATAGCCCAAACCATCCTGCAGTCACTGAATTCTTTCTGGTTGGGTCACTGAATTCTTTCTGGTTGGGTCAAGATACTTGGGACTGAAAAAACCCAGACTATAAAAAGCAAGTGCAACCTATCTTGTCTTTTAGTGGGCTTCCATCTCTTCATTGCTCTTAACTTGTTACTGCCTTGCTATACTGCTTCTGTATTTTCATTGTATATATTTTCATATAGCATTGCTTTGTTATAATTGGAGGTGATTGAAAACTTTTCAGTGGAATAGTTTTCCTTCAAAATACATGTTTCTCTGAAATGCAGTTGTTTTCATAACATTTGTTGGTGGATAATAAGATATTCCATTTCACTTTTATTAAACATTTTGTTTTGTGTTCTGTTTCAGAATAGGTTGCAGAAGTTTCAATATTACACTAAATATAGACATGAATAGTTGAGTTTTTATCATTTTTGGCATCACCAAAGTGAAAAAGTTTCGCGATTCAAAATATTACAGAACATTCCCACATAAAAATGTAAATCCCTTGCTTAGATTTGGAATGAAGAATACTTTTACAATGACAGCATGTCCTATCAACTAGAAATTTGCTTTCTAAACCTCTCTAGAATATCCTTGCAGGCCTGTGTTATATGTTAGTCATCAAATTCACACATCTTCAATTATGAGGTTTCTCTCACCAAAACTGAAAACATCATAATTTGTTCATATCACACCAAGGCCTTGCAGTCAGACTAATGAAAACTGATGGCCTTCAGCCTCTAGATTAATCTCAGAAATGTGATATGTCACTGGGAAAGAAGCTTGTATGGAATCCTTGCTTCTCTTCAGTTTGCAGTAATATTTTCACTGTGCTCAAGGTTAGTTTATCTATTTCAGCCAAAAGCTGTGTGTATCCGAGTTCAGTCAAGAAATATTGAAGGCAATTAAAGTCAGAAGGTAACTGAATGCAAGTTGGATACCAACAATCAGACAATTCAGCATCCCCTAGAGTCTGGCCCAGTGTCAACAGGATGTACACAGAGGGTGAAATCCTCACCCCTTTGATAACAGCAGGACTTTTGCCATCAGCTGCAGTGGAGACAAGATATCACCAGCCCCCCTCTGCCTTACTTGCAGATTTTTGGAAGGAGTTCTCCCTTCCCATGTCCAGGGTGCCCCAGCCACCATCAGGTTCACCTCCAGCAACGCCTTGCAAGTGCAATGAGTCCAGTTTCACTGTAGCATGTGTTTTGAATTGGGACACAACAGCTGGGCCGTGCTCCATGCTGATGAGCTTTGAGAACCAGCATGTCTGTGTGTCCTCAGCTTCAGTTAGCTGGGATGTGCCACTAGCTCCACATTTTCAACCCAAGCACACTGCTGGTGCGCACCACAGCTGCCCACTGACAGGCACTTTGTAACCATCCTTGACAGAAATCAGAATGTTTGGTGTATGTTAGCACCAGGTTTTTTCAAAGATATTTTGAGGATTGAGGCACATGCTCATAATAAATATTCGTGTACCCCACACCCAGTCTGAGAGGGTTTGGAAATTTGAGTGATTAAATAGAGCAGCTTTCCTGGTTTCCTGCTCAGATGATATCAACCCTCTGCTTTGTACACCCGCATCAGCTTTTCCATTCCCAGCACTGGGTGCGTCTCCTGAATCGGGGCACCTGTGATGACAAGTGACATCCTAAAAATGCCCAGTCCTGCTAGCTCCACCCTCTGTGCTGTAGTGTGGATATTCTCATTTTCTAAGAGATAATTCTGTGACAGGGTGCATGAGGGCAGGTTTATGTTAGCAGATACCACCCAGCCAGACACACTCATGTGAAATACAACTAAAGCCTATTGAAAATTATTCTATATGGAAACCTACAAAGTACAGGAGATGTTACATTTCTATGACAGATGTTTCAGTTGCAGCAGAACATAGCCAACACTCTTATGCAAACACCAGGCTGCCGCTTTAAGTTCTCTAATGTTAATTGCATGACAATCATGTTCTAATTCAACTACTGAGGGGCCAGTGTGGGATCAGAGCTGAGCAACTAAGCAGTTCCCTAAGATCAGTATTTCTCCATCCTTCCTCCTGACTGTGACCCCACCCATAGCTCCTGTTAAACCCTGCTCTGTATCTTTAGCTGCATTCCCTCTGCCACCAATCTACAGTATTTCTCACACCCTCTGAGCAGGTTTCCAGTCCTGCACACCGATTTCCCAGTCTCTCACTACAGCCACATTCCTGTGGCAGAATAGCAGCCCTGCTGCTCATTCCTTATCCTCTTACTCTACATCTTCACCTTTGCCTGCTTGTCTCCTGCAGCCCCCACTACATGTCCTTGTAGCAGGACCTCAGCTTCCTACTATCTTCTCCTATATCTCCTGCTACTTCTTCAGCCCTACATATTTCCTACTTCCTGTCTCACTTGTCCATCTCAAACCAGAAGCAGAATTCCTGTGGTATTTCAGAGTATGCATGGACTTTTGCTTACAAAAGAGCAAGTGGATTAACACTATTCTGTGGGTATCTTTTATGTGCAACACATCCATTAGTTTACCATACCCTGTCCCTCTCTGAAGATTAACCTTAAGTCAAAAGGCTGTATGAAAACACCTTGGGCAGAGCAGCAGATTCACACTAACATGAAGATAGAAACCACTTAGGGGGTCAGACCCAGAAGCCCACAATCTGTGGCTTGTGCTAACACTTGCTCTGACATTCCACTAAAGACAAGGAGAAGGTTAAATCATATGATCAAAGCACTTTATTATGAAAGCATATAAACAGATGCTGGAAAACTATTCTCCTGATGCTGAAATTTTTGAGCTCCTTTTCACTCCCCAGTCCTGACTACAAACAGTCATATTTGCTCCAGTTCTGCTCCCTAATGAAAGCACCAATGGAGTTCATGGAGTGAATGATCCTCCAGTATCCATGGCATGGCAGGAGGCTGTCCAGCACTGTTACCATATAACCCTGCTTGTTCCCTGCACCAGCCACTCTCATGGAGGCAAGTTACATTCCCTCTAACACCCTCCTATCCCTCCAACATTATAAATTCAGGACAACATTAATTTGTTAAAGGTGGAGTTAGAAGAAGCACCTTCTAGTCTACTGAGAGAACTATCCCAGACTTCCTAGATACATGGGAAAAAACAGCAGTAATTTTGCCTCAGTTAAAACTATAGAAGACATATTTTATTAGTAATTATAAGTCTTTAGCAGCACCAGTGCATTTTCAGATACTTTATAGACATTGATGAATTCAACCTTGCAGTCAACATCTGTCTTTCTGCTGTAGCTTCAGACTCCAAGACTTTGCCATCCTTAAGGATAAGATTATTATGTCCAAGGTATTTGTCATTCAGGAGGAAGCTAATGACTTCCATTTGTGTCTGATGATTGCCTAGTGGTCTGGATCTTTAGCATTGCTCAGGCTTTCCTCTTCTCAGGGCTCAGTTTACAGCACTTGCCTATTTCATAACTGATCATGACTGTTAATTTATAAAAGATTCCTGTTCGGAAGCAGTGTTTGTTTCATTGATTGGAGTTGGAAGGAGGTCTCAGAAATTGTGAAGCTGATTTAGCTGCTCCCTAGTAACAGAGGCATTTATCTCAAGACATAGCAATTAAACTGGACGTTGGGTCTGCTTGGAAGAGGTTTTTTAAGGTAGGGGTCAAGCAACACCAGAATCAGAGGCATTGTGTGAGCTAGAGGAAGCGGGTGTTTTTTCAAGGCCACGTAGCCTGAGGCATTTGTGGAAATGGCTAATAACCACTCTGTGCTGAAAAGAAATGAGAGGTTTCCTGTCCTCATATTGTTAAAGGAAAAAAAAGCTCTAAGTGAAAAAAGTTAGGAAAACTAGTGCAAAGATATTTTAACACAAGTTAATTAGGGTTCACGTAGTGCTATTAACCACAGAAGATAAGACTTCCATGTGCAGACCTTGAAGTCATGCAGTCATTTGCATATTTTAAGAAACATACTTTCAAAACATTATCCTGGGTTCTACAAAGCCTCCACTCCTGTCCAAGGTGCTCCCATGACCTCCAGTGGAAAAAGGACATAAAGTATGTTTGGGATCATCCCTCCTCTTCCTCTGGTTTGCAAAGGTTTTATTCTATTCTTAGGAAGAGAATGAAAAGTCACAAAAGAAATCCAGAAGCAACTCTGAAAATACTAGGTTTTGCTGCAGCATATGTATATACATCAGTTCTATATTTTTTGTGTAAACAGCAGGGCCACACACTAAACAGTGGTTTTTTATCTCTTTCCAGCTCAGTGCCCATGTATGTATCTTTAAATGCATTGCCTAGATCGCAGGCAGCAGAGGAGCTATCCAGAGACTATTTCCAAACTGATGTGTCTGTATACTGTCAAAAAACCCTGCTGATTATAACTAAGTATTTAAGCAAATTGTCAGAAGAAAAGATTTTTTTCAGCATGAAAATATTTTGGTATCATTTTTTTGGTGGTAGAATATTTTTGCAGAAAAAGTGTGAGGAAAGTCAAGTGTCCTTAGAAAGCCCCAACATAGGCATCTTGGTCTCTGCCTGCTTCCCCCTTTCTGTTACATTGTATACTTGAGAATATGCTGCTTTAATTCCAAAATGGTATTGCATGGGGTGGGGTCACATCATCAAGAAGCAAAACGTTCCTTTCCAGGAGGGATTTAATAACTCCCAGCTCTTTACTCAATAGAACCAGTCCCCACTCCATTCTAGAGCATCCAAGATTGAAGGAAAGAAGAGTGTAATGAAAAATGTTCCTCTGTTTTGGCATTGTGTCTCTAGTCCAGTACACATGAATGGTCACAAATTGTATCAGATGAGGACACAGGACTGAAGGGAAGGATATGGATTACCCAGTCAAGCTTCTTACAGTCAACTTAAAGTGGTATAAAAGATGTATGTTTTATTTCATCCCAGGCAGAAGAATCTTTTCTTAATTTAAATCCAACTGTCCAGTGCAGTCACTGAACACTACAGCTTCTGACCAAAGTTCAAAGAGCTTGGTGTAATTATGAGCCACTGTCCAATGATAGGACACAGGTTTCAGAGACAGTCTGGGCAGGTCAGCTCAAGGGCAGCATGGGCAGACCCAACCTTACTGGGCATTGCCTGGGTCTGACAGTGTTGCTTCTGCACAGCCCAGCACTGTGCCGTACAGGGCTGCCTTAGTTACATGGGATGATCCTTTGCAGAGGGAAGTATTTGGTGTGTAATTCTTTACTGCTTGACAGCCCCAAATAACAGTAGGTTTTTTCCTTCAGAAAGTCTTTGATTCTCTTTAGAAATCTTCTAACTATGGGTTTTCTTATTAATTTCCGTCTTCCTTGTGCTCTTAGATCCTCTAAGCAGAGTGTATTTGAAACCAAAAAATCCATCTGACTCCTTGAGTACCTACATAAATGCTAACTACATTAGGGTAAGTAAATGTACACTCTTCATGTACTTTTGAGAAAGTATTTTATTTGCTGTGTGAATAGCTGGGTTTGCCGAGGTGCCACTTATTTTATTCTTACCATCTTCGTTGATAATTCCAGATCTTTTTATCTGCATATGTGTGATAGAAGTAGTTTCATAAGCCATTTCTAACAAAAAGCACAAAGTCATGAATGTACAGAAACGCTTCTAATAAAAAAAAAATTACCAAGTAGTTTATAAAAAACATTAAGAAACACATTCATTACTGTTTACTTTTGTATTTACTGTTTCATATTGACCTACTGCCTTATAGTAAAGAGGGCTACCTTTTAACAGTGACACATACCAGTACTTTCAAGATACCAATTGATAGTCCTGAAATTAACAGTTAAGTAATTAAATAAATACTGTAACAAGTTTGTGAAAAGGAACAAAAACAGACAAGTTAAATATTCACATGTGCCCACAACACAGCCATTCACTGGTCACATGACACAATGACATAACCAGCATGAATCCTGATCAAAAGCAGTATTTCTAAGTGTCAGGTGTGCTATAGTCCTTGATCACACACACAGACACACACACCTGCACACAGAGCTTTCTTGAACTCATGACAGAATATATGCTAAATAGACTACAAAGAAACTAATTCAGTCATATTTTTGGAGTGTAATCCTCTACCTACAAAATTAAATGTTTTCTATGGAGTTATTATCCAGACCCTCACCTGGAATAAAAGTAATAGTGCAATGAAAATTTGGCCACAGAGCTCTACAATGATGTTGCTTCTTTAATTAACAGTATATAATGTGTAGGTACACAGCACCATGCCCCTTACCCTGCCTCACTTTGCATCCTGTACTTTCTTCATTTCTTATGAAGACATCATCATGTAAGTAAGCAGAGTGGTTCTATTTGGACAGCAGTGACCTCATATCCAAGAGCCAGGCCATATGTTGAGTCCTCTGAGGTCTCCCTTTTCCCTATGCCAGCACCCTTCACTCTCACATAAGGTGATTCCTCCTGCTACTAACACCAACAACTGTGGATAAAAATGCAACCCAGCAATGAAATGAAATGAAATTTCACATCCATGTATCCAAAATCATTGGGGTTGCTGGGATCCTGACAGACCTGGCTTGGACAAAGTATGTTCAGGCAGATTGGTGAGTGGCTGGAGGACAGTTTGTGCCAGCTCAGGATTATCCCACTGGTTCATGCAATAAGTAGCAGCTGTCATGAAGAAAGGCTCCCAAAAGGAAGACTGAAGGCCAGAGGATCCCACACCACCTCATGCTGTTTTCCATTCACTCATTCCCTTCAGACATTGCCAGGCTCTCTCCTGCATTACTGCTGGGCACCCTGTCACTGCACAAAACCATAACTTCTCCTTTTCATGCAAAAAATAAGAAGATATGTCTTGTTTTTCCCATTTCTTCTTGTCTTTCCCTCTCTTCTGCTTCCTCACTGTTTTTCTGACCTTTCTTTGACTTCCTGAACGCTCATGTATGTCTTGGAACTCCCTATACTCCCTATATAGGTTGTCCTTCCTATAAAGTTTCATAAAGGCTCTTCTTCCTTAGAAAACATGTATAGCAGAGTCTTTGTAATTATGAGTTTTATAGTTCTTCTTTTCTTTCCTGTGGCTTATTGACTATAAACTAGCTTGAAAACACTGCTGCAATTTAAATTATAGATTAAAGTACCACTGGATGAGGAAAGTCCCAATAACTTGAAGAAGGGAGTTATCTAAAAGAAGCCAAATAAGCAGGGAAATTTGAGAGGAATTGTTGTATTCTCAGGAGTTCATCAGATTGGTTTCCAGAGAAAAAACTGTTCTACTGAAAAATTTCTGATCTGCTCTACTTTTAGTAGTAACTTCTTTCAGTTAATTTTTTTTTTCTTTTCCAGGTTAATTTTTCTGCCCCTTCTGTTCTTTTATTCACCTGCAATATAGATTGATCACATGAATTTAAAGTAAATGCTTTTGTGTCTGTTTCTAAACTAGGGATATGGAGGTAAAGAGAAGGCTTTCATTGCAACTCAGGGACCCATGATTAATACCGTGAATGATTTCTGGCAGATGGTTTGGCAAGAAGACAGCCCTGTCATTGTTATGATCACAAAGCTGAAAGAAAAAAATGAGGTATGACAACTGGCAAAACTGAGAAATTATTCCTGTGGTTGCATACTGTAGAAGGGACTTTAAAAGATACAGAAGGAAGCTAGCAGATAACTGCTTCTTAAATAATCTATTAATAAGATAAGTGAAAAATAATGAGGGTAGCCAAGTACATCAAGTGTAATAGCATAGCCATTGTAGGACATTATGTATTACAAAAAAGAATTCCATTTTCTAGATCCGTGCTGTTGGCTTCCTAACTTTTTAAAAGACCTCATTTATCTGTTGGTCACCTCTGTACTTTGTTTTTACATTCTGGTATATAAAGACTAGATGGTTAATGTTGTGATTAGCAGGTTTTTTTTTGACATGGCTGAAGTTTGCACTTTGCTATAATGTCAGGGATTTAATCCATTCCCAATGTTACAAATCTTCTGGACCATCCCAGAAATACACTTTGGGCTCCCAGATGCCAACACCACAGAGGAACTTAGACAGAATTGAAATTATACTCTTTACCTTGGTATCAATTAGACTTGACAATTTTATTTTAGTGGCTAATGGCCAACTAACTGCCTGTTATGCATTCCATGACTTTTGCATCAATTCCAAACTATATCTTCAATATCTTTATTTAGTAATCATGTAAATTTTTGTCAGGCTTTCTTTGATAGTGCCAGTGCCCATATTTCTGACTACCAAAAATTGCAAACAAAAATCACTCTCCCATGCAGAAGGCCAATAAAAAACCTGTTCTGGAGACTGAATGCTAAAGAAGTGGCTTACAGGGCTTGTGGGCAAGAGAGAGTCAGAAATAAAGGAGATGGACTTTCTTCTTGAGTCCAGACTTAGTAATGATTCCCAGCTCCAGGTAGGTGCCTCAATCACATCTCAGCACACAGCCACCTAAGTACCAGGGCTGTATTTCCCCTGCTATATTCACACTCCTGCTATTCAAACTCAGGTGCATGATGGTAGAGCAACAGAGTTTATTCAGGCAAAGTTTCTAGTCTGAGTGATCAAGGACCAAGAGTCTGAGTGCATTCCCAGGGCTCAAACTCACTGTTCCATTTAAATATGAACACAGTAGACATAATCTTCTTTTTTCTGCCCTTGATTGATGCTTCCCTCTTTCTCAGCATGAGTTTGGACTTCTAACATGAACTTAAAATCCAGGGGATTTTAAGAAACTGTATATGAAAAGTAGGTGGGTCCTGTAAAATGTCCCAAGACCTATTCCCAAACCAGGTGCCATTTTGCACTAGACTGTTCAAAGAGGTGTTGAGAATCCCACATTTAGGAGTCATCATGAAAGCATAGCAATGGACCAAGCTAATAGACCAAAAGAGTAAGTATTTCACTGAGGAAATGCTGACTGTTTAAACACTCACATCTGACACTGTGTAAGAAGAATGACTTGAAAGAAGTGCCCAGTGGTTTTCATCATGTCAGGAAGCTCTGTGTTTACCTGAGTTACGCAGGCTCTAGGCACTGGTGTTTATAGGCATTGTTGTGCCTAGCAATGGTAATTTCCTCCACATAGAAAGGGTGAGGAATCTCAAGTTGTTCCCAGGCTATATAGAGAGGCTGTGTTTGTGCAAGCTGTCCTGTCTAGAAACCTTAGGAGCTCTCCCACTGTCAGCAGGTTCCTCTTGATACCTTGCTTGCCATTGAAAAGAAAGCAAACTCTTACTGGCCTTGCTCAGTGTATTATCTTCACTGCTAAAATACTTGCCCTCTATAGAGAAGGCAATAGCAGATCTTATTTAGCATAGTAACACTTGGTATTTTTTCCTTTCTGGGGTCTGCTTTATTTCCATCATTTTCAGGGAGGTACATCTGCAGTATACAGACATACAAGTACCTTCATATCTGCAAGCATATTTATCCACTCATCCACGTTCACTCCTGAACAAATAAACCTCCATACATGACTCCTGCGTGTAGGCCATATTCTTCAGCTGGTGTAACACCACTCAGTCTTCATTTGAACTATGATGTACTGTAATGTATCAAGTAATGTATAATAAAGGATCTCTCAAATAAGAGACACATGAAAAACCTTAATCTCAACAATAAAATAATTTATTTTGCATCAAAAAATTATTTGGGATATTAGTGTCCTAGTTCAAGATACTGATGTAACAAATTTGCATTAGTGATGGAAATTGTGCAAAATTATGATGTTTAAAGGTTACTATAGGGTTACTTCCATGTTTTAGATGAAAAAATGGTTTAGACTTGCTGTAGTATGAGTTTTTGCAAGATTGATTAAGAGATGAGCGTAGAGTGCTGAGAAAAATATTTCAGCTGTACAAAGGAAACATGCAGAATTTGTAAAACCTGTCCCCAAAACTGCAGAATGTCTGAACAAATTGAAAATCTCCCTGTGCAAGGAGAGTCCAGAGCAAAGGAGTTTCTGCCTGAATAAGTGGTGAGAAACTTGGAAACTAGGCCATGATTTTGGAGTTACTATGAGGAAAAACACATCTCATCTAGTAATTGAGGTACCCTTTGTGGTCACTGAAGAGCAGTAGTCACTTCCAGAGAGTGAGAGAATTTTGAGAGAATGAGATAAATCACTAAGTGAAGGTGACCATCTCTAATTCTGTACTAATATTCTAGAACACAGTCTTTCAAAGCTTTATACACAAGGCACATACAATTTTCATATATTACTGAGTTTAGTTGGAACAACTGAGCAGTGGAATTTGGATAAATACATGGGATGTAAGAATGTCACAGACATACATATAGATATATATATATATATAATTTCATAGAGAAATTTATAGACTTCTGTTGTATCAGCTGATTTTTGTCATTGACCTATATACTACATCAATAATAAGCATTTATTCTGCCTTCAAAACTTACTAGCAACATTACCTGTTAAGCAGGAAACATTTTGGAAAGTGTAAGTAAAGAATCTTGTACAACATTCTGCAAGAATAGAGAACTAATACTGCCTGATGCATCAGATTACTCTGATAATGCAAATCTTGTTAGTAATTAGATAATCTAGTAATTATCTAGGACAATCTTGTTAACTCACTGTTTAAAGCTCATGGCATATTTCATGTAACATTTTTTCCCAGTTGGTCTATATACGGTCTACATATGTACAGCCAAGTAGATTTTGGAATTCAGAAATCCTACCTTTTACAGACTTCACATAAACCTCCTTGAAGATTACTTATTAAAGTTGAGCGTTGGTACCATATACAGGTTTTCAAAAAACTTAGGAAGATTTGGTGCTAACTGTGAGGATTTCAGTATATGAAGGCAAATCCTGCAAGCCCCCTTAAAGTGTACATCTCATGCTTGAGTTGGTAGTGACAGTAAATAGAGGGCAGGAGTAAAAAGGGATTCTGGAATTGAAGCTTTGCTGTTGTTACTCCTTACTGTTGTGTTATTCGTACCTTTAATGTATAAATTTACAGGCATAGCTATATGGAGAAATACCCCAGAAGCAGAGTTGAAGTTAAGCAACTGCACAAATATTTGAGAATTTTTTAAATCATTTTGTTCAGGGTTCAAATCCAGAGAATGTAAAGGCAGTAAACACCATGTCACCTGGGGCAGCCTCCCTCCATTTGGCAGAGCTGGGCACCCGGCTGCAGTAGGCGCAGTTCTGGCAAGTTGAAAACATTGACTGTGATAAATCACAGGTGCCAGCCCCAGACCATGGCAGGGCCAGATCCCACTCAGTTATGGAGATCCACCTCAGGAGCAGTCCCATGAAGCTTGGCACCCAGTGGGCATGGCATAGGGCATGCCAGGAGACAGGAGAGGGAATGGAAGGAAACCCAAGCCTGCAGCCCGGTCGCAGGGGGAAGGGCAAAGGCTGAAATCAATTAAAAGTCATGTGAGAGAGTGTTTCTTGTATAAACTTCCTGTTTGTCAGGGAATGTTTAGTTGGGGGTGGGGAGGGGCCATGTTTGGTTGTTTCTGATAAATACTGTGTGCAGTGAGTTTTTACTGCTTGCACACATGAAGCTGGGCACCAGACACTTCGTCCACTATATCAGATATTTGAACAGGTTTTAAATGTTCCTACCAGAGAAGAATTTTCTTTTATGTACAAGTAACAGCTTGAGGCAGTTTACTTTTTTTTATTATGGTCCTGAGATTTTGTATATTCTTTTATGTATATCTGATAATTTATCACTCCTACTACCATCTTTTTTCCCTTTTTTCAGTTAAGTTTCAAAAACATGTTCATTCCCCACTCCTTGGAAGTGCTTGCATCAGCTTATCCCACCTGTATTTTCAAGGCTATTTTTAAAGCAGCAACAAGCAGTATTTTTAAAGGATGCACAGCAACAGTGTTAAAAATAATCCATTGTATCTCACTAAATGTAGATAGACTGTTAAATGAAAGTTATTTTAATGAACAGCTACATTTCATTGTCCACCCAGCACAAGTTGCCAATTCCAGTTCTGGGAAAGAGTCAAGAAAAACACTCCTCTGGAGTGCCTGAAGGTTTTGTAGTGAGCATTGCATGCTCACATTTATCAAGAAGTCTCAGGAGTTTACTCAACTATTGTTGATTGTCAGGGCACAATTGTGTATTTAGACTTTTCTTTTTCCCATATTAGCACTGAAAACTACACTCCCAGGGAGGGGCATGAACTGGAGATCTGGCAGATGATAGTAACTCTATGTGTCACATGGGTAGACTGTGGAACTTGTGAACACTATTTTTCATACAAATTTCTGAGTATTTTATTGCCATTCTTGATCTCTTCGGGGAGACAGCAAATTTAGGATGTTCGAGTAGTTCTGCAAAAGACAGGATTTGAACGAAGCCAGTCAGAAGGGCCAGCATTATTTCAGGAAATGTGGCTTTCACACACCTTACACTATCAAGGTAATGAGCATCTATTTTTAGAAAAGCATTTATACAACTGAAGTGATTCAGTTCAATCCACTATTGGGTTATCAAGCAGAAACTTAAATATCACACCTGGTGGTAAAGCCTTGCATTCCACTGATTGTTTTTCTGGATAATTTTTAGCAATATTTACTGGAAGTTATGCTTTATGACAATTGATTATATTAAAGGTATTGTTTCATTTTGCTGCATAATGTAGGCTACTATCTATCTACATGTATACCAGTTGCTTCAGCAAGAGTTTATGAGGAAATACAAACAAGGTCTTTCTGGGACTGCTATTATTGTAGAACTGTACTCTTGGGGTTTGAGGGTTTTTTGTTTGTTTGTTTATTTGGTTGGTTGGGTTTTTATACCTGTGTATTGGATATTAAAATAGAAGGTTTCCTTTAAATGTTGGGGAGTCTTTTTACTTAATGAATGAGTGGGACTGGGCAGCATTATTTCAGAAAATGTGAAATATTTTCTTAAGAGAATAAGCATCCATTTCTAGAAAAGTAATTATGCAATAGAGAGATATTTGCTTTCATATAGCCTGTGGAGATACTCTAATTTAAATGAATAGTGAAGAATATAAGCAAATTATTGCAAGGAGAATGTTAAATTATTTGCCTTGTAAATACTATTTCTTCATCTTCTTTTTAGTAGAAGTTCATCAGATAAACTGCTGAAATAGTGTAAAACTATTGATTCATTGAGAATTCTGCATAAAATTTTGTGTAGCTCTAGCAAGACTGAAGAATTTTTTTAACACTAATTTCCAAAAAGTTGTACAGTAAAACAACTCAGGTTCTTCAAAATACTTTAACATGCACATTAAGTCAAATTGAGTTTAGTAAGATCTAAAGACACATTTAAATGCTTTCTTGTAAAAGGGGCCCAGGAGAGTAAATAGGATTAAAAGTCTTGTGAGCAGAGGACAAATTTTGAATCTCTTGCTCAAAAGGAAATCCCATTTGGAAAGACAAAACTTCAAAAGTTGAATTTTGGAGTTTTCTAGGAAAAAAACTCTTTAATTTTGAATGTGGAAAACAATTCCTATAACTGAACTTCACTGAGCTTTTAAGAATAAAAACAGCTGTGCAAATTGTTCTGTGGAAGAGATCTATACTGTAAAACTCAGATCCTGAAAACCAGGCCTAAGTCATTCAGTAAAAACTATGCAAAATCTTATCTAGGAATACTCCTGACATGAATAACACTTCAGTTGCATTCATCTGAATTTTGCAGAATAATACATTCTGTGTAAAAATTAGATATGAATATGGCTCCAGGATTCAGTTTTTTGATGACAGTGATGCTTGCTTTCCAGAAATGTGTGCTTTATTGGCCAGAAAAAAGAGGAATCTATGGGAAGGTTGAAGTCCTTGTTAACAGTGTGCAAGAATGCAAAAACTACACTGTCCGTCAGCTTACAATAAAGGTAATAATCTGCATCTGAGAAGCATCATTCACAATGCTCTCTTTTCTTTATTGCTAAATGAAGTTAAACAAGTGTTTAACAATAAAGTGTTGGCTTTTTTAAAGGGTGTAAATTTTTG